>NC_079202.1:5344525-5707894 GCF_026745355.1 Beta vulgaris subsp. vulgaris | reverse complement strand
CGGATAATGATTGTTAATGCGATTGTGAAGCGACAAAGACGATCATGCATGGTTTAGTTCTCCTCTAAAATACTCGAGTCCTCTCTCGAATGGTCCTCAAGAGTAATCACCTAATCAATCAACTAAATCCTCTCTCGAATGGTCTTTAGTTAATTGATTAAGAGATTCAATAAGTTTGGAAACCCCTAATGAAGGATCCTCTTAATTTCCATCCAATATCTTGGTATGGAAATTAAGTTGATTCTTGGGGATGATAAAAGAGTTCAAAATCCGATTTAAGAACGTTTGAAATCAAAATACCAAAGTATAAATGTGATCAATATCTATCCTAAGGTCTCAAAATACCAAGATCAATGCATATACCTCTCCATTCATCACAATCACATCAACACCATATTTAGAACCCTAATTCATACTTTCACCCTAACCCTAGATATGAAATTACTCACTAATCATGGAGTTTAAGCAATTAAACATAAAATCTATGACTAATCTAAGGCTAAACATGATTAAGAAAAGATTAAACTAATGAAAATCGCAATTCATAAACTAAGAGAATGAAGATCTTAAAATATGAGAACATAAACAAACACCAAGAGAATGAAATAAAAACTAAAACTTTGAATTGAATTGAATAAAAAGTACCTTGAATGTAAATCGAATCACAAACTATGATCTCTAATCTCAATTACCAATGAAAACTCCAGTGTTTTCTCTCTAATACAAAACCCTAAAATATTGTGTGAAAGATAGAAAAAGGGCTTTAATGATTGAAATCTTTGTTTCGGAACGCATGGTGTGGGCGCACCATAAGGAGGTGCGGGCGCACCATGCTCAGGTGCGGGCGCACGAATGTGAAGGTGCGGACGCACCTAAGCTTCTGCCTCAGCTTGAATTCATCCGTCAAAATGTGCAGGCGCACATAGAGTTGGTGCGGGCGCACCAGACGCAGGTGCGGGCGCACCTTATACTTGGTGCGGGCGCACCAATTCGTCTGTTTTGTGCTGCAATGTTTGTTGATGGTGCGGGCGCACCAATAGCGTGTGCGGGCGCATCAGACGCACCTCAGGCTAACTCTCAGCCTCTAGCTTGTTCCCTCGTGCCATGCCTCGCATTTCTCGGCCCCAAAAAGGGTCATACCTGCAATAGAAACACGAGCAAACATGGTGAAAGCAAATGTGCTAGAAATTCGATCAAAATAGATCGAAAATCTAGCAAAATGTCACTATGATCAAGTATGATCAAGTGAATGAAGTAAAAGGGAAAAGTGAGGAGAAAGAAGGAAGAAAAGGAAAGAAAGGGAGCTAAAACAAGCCAAAGGAAGGTCATAAAGTGCGTTAGAAACGCACTTATCAACCACCACATACAAATTAATTTCCCTTCCCTCTTCATTCAACACTTAACCACTGCATTGAGAATAATTGTGTTATTGGCTACGGTGCCTTGATAACTTCCTTACTTCATCATTTTGAAGTAAGACTTACTGGTTGGACCACAATAGGGGTCAAGCAAGGGAACATCTTGAATGAGAAGACCCTAAATGGACTTGGACTGTCTGTCCAAGAAGGTGTTCTCATTCAAGGAAGAATGGCTTCAGTTCCTCAGGAAAAAGAAAATGCCCAAACTGGACTTAGAAGAAGATAATGATGTAATCTTGGATAACCCGTTCCTAAGCCGGAGGAACCGAAACCTAAGAGGCGCAAACACATTGCCACTAAGCCTAAACCCTCTGTTCCTCTGAGAGTGAGAAAGACACTCGTCGAAAAATTGCTCCTGTTCCTGTTCCTTCCAACGAGGACTCTCCATTAGTCCTTTCGGATAATGAGGAACAGGTACCCTCTACTCTCAAGGAACCAATACCCCCACCATCTCCCAAACTCTCTGTTCCTTTCACAAAATACCCTCCATTTCACCTTCGTCCTTCTCTGTTCCTTCAAGTTTTGAGCAGTTGAAGGATGAAATAAAAGGCCCAAATCCTTTTGCTTCCACCTCCACAACTCTTCCACCCACACCACCATTCCTTCCTCCCATTTATCACCCTTCACCTTCTGTTTCCATTCCTGGAACAGATGAGCCTTCCACTCAAACCCCTCCAGTTCCTTCACAACATCCCCCATCTGCCTCTAGTTCCAAGGGTAAGGAACAGGAAAACTCCGGATGATACTAACTGGGTTAATGAAGTCTGCCTTCCTGCACAAATATGATAAAATTTTACAATCATCTTCATTGGACTTTGGATGCCAAAACTGATACTATGATAAGTCTTATGAAGAAATTGAGTGATACCGTGGTTGCGCAGCAAAAGAAGATGGACTATGGCTCGTGCTTGGAGGAGCTGAAGGAACAGGTTGAATCAATCATGGGGTGGTGATGAAAAATTGGAGGATGTGGTTGAAGAAGAAGTTGTGAGGAACACCATTCCCCTTCCCTTTCTTAGTTTCTTTTATTTTGTTTTGTTGTTCCTGTTTCTTTCATCAAGGAACACAACTTTTGTTTCTTCCTTTTTCTTTTCTTTCTTTGTTTTGTTATGGAACAAGTGCTATATAATCAATGACTTTTGCTATATTGTCTATGTTTCTAAATGATTTGCATAATTTCTTCCTTGGAATGGCTAGTATTATGTGATTGATGTTTGAGCAAGTTTACTCTTTGATTTTCTAACTTAACCACTAATGGTGCTTGCCTAATTGGTCTTAAGGTGTTAAATCAATTCATCAATTCATGCAGAGTCTATTCTTTTTGACGATGACAAAGGGGGAAAAGGATTTAAGGAACAAACTGTACATAAACTTTAAAAATGAAAAATTTAAAAAAAAATTAAAAATTGGATAAGGTAAATGAAAAATCAAAAATAGGTTAAGGTAAATGAAAAATCAAACTTCAGTTACTTACATAATTGTGTTTTATTTTTCATTTTCTTCTTTATGTTTTTATTTTCATTCACTTATATTATTTGTTATTTTCCTTAGTTTGTACCTTTGTTGTCATCATCAAAAAGGGGAAATTGTTGAACCCTAGTTTTGATAATGACAAAGAAACAAAGGAACAAACTAAGTAGTGAACTAATGAATTATTTAAGTGTATGGTGTTTAAGGTATCAATGCAAGGAACTGGGAGAATACGTACGAAGTCAATGAAGAAGTCAAGAGAAGATTTCAAAGGCTAAGTAAAGAAGTTTCTACGTTGATACTGGAGCAAGCATTGGATCAAGAATAATAGAAGCTAGGCGTTTTATTTTCTAGTTCCAATGTAAAGGAACAAAGAAAGAATGGTAAGGAACTGTGGCAGAATATTTGAGAATGAGCGTTTGTTCCTTTGAAGGAACAAACTAAGTGGCACTTAGCAAATATGTTAAAGGAACTGAACTAATATAAGGAACTAGACTTAGGCGTGTAATTATGTAATGGTTAAAATGATAATGGAGTAAGTCATGCCTAGATTATAGGAAATTAGTTATTTCTAATTTCAAATGATAAAATCAGTTTTAAAAAGAAAATCTGTTTTGAAAAAGATTTATTTTTCGGAAAATAAGAAAATAAATATCCGGTTGTTAGAAAGATTTTATTTCAAAGATATTATTTTCTTAAAGATTAGAAATTCAGATTTAAAGATAAAAAGAGTTTATAAAAACTGATTTTCGGATAATGCTCAAGGAACTCCTATTACTTAGGAGTAATGGCTGCATTTTATCCACGTTCATTTATAGTTCATGGGATCATGGGACATGATGTAAAACGTGTTCCTTAGGGGAAGGAACATCATGGGTAAATGGACTAAAACGTGGGCTATAACATTAATCCCACGTTCTTCATGATTAACACTATAAATATAGAAGTCTAGATAAGTTCCAAATTGTGTCTGACTAAGTAATTAAGTGAGTTTAACTTATTAAGTGTCAGTGCCTTCATTCTCTCATAATAGCCATTTGTTCTTTGCCTTCTTACTCTAATTCCACTAAGCTATTTCGATCAATTGTATTTTGGTTTTTGGGGTAAGGGAACTTTGAGTGAAGTTCTGTAAGAGAAAGGCTTTGAGTGAAGCTTGTATGTGTGAGAAAACTTCGAGTGAAGTTGAGAGGAACTGCTGTTAAGGGAACAGTGGCTCAGGAACTTGAGTTTAGGAACTCAAGGTGTGGCTCGAGTTAGAATTAGGTTGTAACAGAGTTGTTTGGCCTAATTAGTGAAAGTGTTGAGTTTAAAATCCCTAGTGGTCGAGGTTGTTTCTTCTTGTTGGGCCCAAGAAGTTTTTCCTCGTAAAAATCCCTTGTGTTCCTTTAGCTTGTTTATTCGTTTAAGTTTTAATTTCCGCAAAAAGTTACGTTTATTTCTACACCTACAATTCACCCCCCCTCTTGTAGTGTTCCTAGGGAAATAACACATCGGGTGAAACTAGGGATGGCAATATCCACTGGATATCTAGTAACCTGCTCCATCCTGTTTAAATAAAAGGATGAAAAACCGTAAACGGATGAAGACTGGGTGACGGGTGAATCGGGTGACGGATCCGGGTAGGATGCGGGTGGCCATTTCTCACCCATCACGATCCACCACCCGGTTAAGCACCCAACCCATTATCCATCCGTTTAATTTTTTTTGTTCAAACTCGTATTTTTGAAACTCGTATTGTTGAAGTATTGATGTCTAGACTTTATTATTGTGAAGACGACTTGCTAAAACATGTATGTTGCGACGTCACCTTTTCTTTATGCTAAAAACATCGGCGTATTTATTTATGATTTCGGAAAATGTAGGTGGAAATTGGGTACATTATTTTTTTAATATTTATAATCTAAAATTGATATTTAGATTTTTCACCCGTTAATCACCCGACCCACTCGAATCACCCGGTTGTGATGGATGGATGGATTTCGGGTGATGATTAAAGCGGGTGACGGATAGATGGATCAGAGTCAATCTAACCGGGTGATGGATGCGGGTGATGGCTCACTCGACTCAATTCCCACCCGTTGCCATCCCTAGGTGAAACGGGTGGGTCGGGTGCTAAACGGGTGATGATATTTAGTATATTTTTAAAAGAAATTAGTGACATAATATAAAATAATTATATCAAAAACATAAAATATAAGTAATTTACATGTAAAATTTAATAATTGGGTAATGAGTTGGATGTTAAATGGGTGATGGATCCGGTGTCGGATGAAAAATTCTCACCCACCACCCACTTTCCATCCATTTAAATTCGGATTTTCATCCATTTAAAATACCGGGTTAAGCGGGTGATGGACCATCCATCACCCATTTCCATCCTTAACCACGAGACTATGCAAAGGGATTGCATAAATTTGGATGAATTGATGATGAAGTAGTGGATTGGAGGAGGGGTGAACTTCATATGCTTAGCTTCCATGGCAGAAAAAAAGTGTAGGGATCGACAGGGGTCACCACGACACCCATAATGTCACACAATCGAGACAACCAATCAACTATTTAAACCAATCAACCCAGACAGTCACAACTTATCACTAACTAAAAACAACAATAATGCAGTAGCAAATCAGCAATAACAAGAAGAATCAAAAGTAATCAACACACACAAATTATACGTGGAAAACCCCTTCAATGTGAATAGTAAAAACCACGAGACCGTTTGAGGAGTCCAACCTTAACCTTTCTTATTGATGATTGAGGGAAAAAGAACCCCAAATCATTCTATAAAAAGATTCACAAACCCACCAACAAACACCAACAACAGGAGATCAAAATTAGAGAACAAAAGGTGTAGAATTCACCTAGAACATAGCAGCTTTGTCTAGCAGCAATTTCCAGCAAACCAGAGCACTAGCTAAAACACGATCCAACAGTCTAGATTGAAGCCCTAGATGTCCCCAACAATCTGTCAAAATTTCAGCACAAACGGACAACATTTGCTCCTCGATCGACCTCTTGATCATAGTTGTGCACAGAATAACGAGTTTGGGGTTGCTCTTATAAAACCCTTGTTTCTCTCTCTGTTTTTTTTTGTGTGTCTTCTATCCTAAAGATGTTGCTTTATTTTTCATAAAGTTCACTCCACACTTACACTTCAAGAATCTTCTTTTGGAAGCCATTTCAAAAGGCCCAAATAAGACCAAAGTAAGATACTTTCTTCAACTTCATTTTCTTCTCTTCAATTACGTTCCACAACTAATGATATCGAACATCAATGTGCTTGGTGCGATCGTGATACATAGAGTTCTTACTCGAATCCTTACAGTATTGGAAAAAACTCATCGAATTTGGTCAAAATCGGGCTTAATGATCTAGTTTTGGTCCGGATTGGATGGGCCCGCAACAGTTATGAGGGACAAAACTGATCCGGTTTTAAACTAGAACATTTTGTCACTAACTGCTGCGGTTTTGCAAGACTGCATCAGTTTTGGGGGTCATGAAACTAAAAAAAAATGCTCGCCGTCTGCAGCAACAAGGAGGAACCAACCAAAATCAAAACTCAAACAATTATACACGTCTGCAACAAAATTTAGATCGGCTAAATATTATACAAACTAAAAATGAATTCCATTATACATTTTTAATACAAACTAAATACGAAATCAAACTATACTTGAACAATAATGAATCCTAAATCTATAGTACCAACTAAAATCATAATTGAAAAAATCAATCCGAAAAACGAAAATGATTAGAAGAAGGTACTGAAGATTGACAAATTGAAAAAATACACACCAACGACGGAGAGATTGAGAAGACCTTCCTGCGGACAATTTTCTAATAATTTGAATAAGAGTATTTTTCCTTCTTGAGAGAGAAATTTGCTAGCTCTGAGTTGAGACAAATATGGAGTTAATGGTTCAAAGTGGTTAACTCCAGTAATGAAATACTCTTGTAGCCATGTAGGAAAAACAACTGTTGTATTTTCGCAATGGATAAAAGTAACAGGGTCTTTGTCATTGTTTCGAATTAATTCTTCAATTTTGCGGATGATGTAGAAGAACCCATATGCTCTTGCTTGAGTTGGATGTAAGACAGCGGGATCTTTGCAATAAAGATCACACTTTACTATATTAATGAGTATGAAGTAGTGGGCTGGTTTAATTTTGCCGTCCACCATTTCTATGTTGGCGCAAATGACTTCTTCATAAATCCACTCTTTCTTTTGAAGAGAACATACTGTTGAAAATATATATTGCTGGAATTTTGTAAACTCTTGGAAAAATTCTGTGTCTGGTTCTGGTACTTCGTAAAATTTCCTTACCAAGCCATATTTCCATAATTGAAAATATGGATCAGTTTTTTGAGTGTCTCTTATGGATATAAAGAATCCTCCAGTTTGGTAATATGAAAATATTAATATAGACCGTCCCCATGTTCGCCAAATGCTATAGGGGATATTTTTTCGGATGTTAGGAAATTGATATACCAGCTGTTGAAGTTTTCTTGCTTTACTTTGTTGATGATGATTTCCTGCATATCGGTTGGAAGCTAATATATTTGGATGATTAGTTCATTTATGAAAAGTTTGGAAATTGTTTTATGTATGTAGGTAAAGCATGGGTTTTGGCTGTTTGAGTGAGGTTAATTGATAAGTCTTTTGTGGTGGGGAAAGTTTTTTGAATAAATCTTGAATACCTTGGGTATGAATTCTTCTTTTTTTGTGTGAGGTATGGGTTTTGGGTTTTGGAACTGGAAGATGGTTGAGTTTTCTGCATCTGAAATAATTAAATGAGTAAATATGAATAAAAATTAATTTTGATTAATGAAAAATATTTTTTATGAGAATAAACCTTTTGAAATTCAACAAATATTATTACAACATCCTTTTTGACAAAACGGGGCTGATTCTTTTGAACAACAAGAGGTTGATTCATTATCTGATTTTATTTGTAGTAGATTATCTTCACTATGGTCAGTAAGATTATGTTCTGAGGAAGTTTCTAGCGAATATAAGGCTAAATTTTTTTGTTGAAGGTCTGGATCATGACCACATAATTCATTAATCTTTTGTTTTAAGTCACATTCGTTAGCCTTATGACCTACTCGTCCACATTTGTAACAGTTATTGGTCTTTTGGAATCTATAATTTTCTTTGGTGGTCTGGTGGGTGCCTTAAAGGTCTTTTTATAATATGGGTCGTTATTAATAATTTTTCTAGTTGGTCGGAAATTTTCCCTATATCTCTTTTTATTGATGGCAGAGGGAGGTTGAATTTGGGTAAACCAAAAGCAGCACAAAAACTTCCTAATTCTCTACGTCTTTCCCTTTTTTCAGATGAATATTTACTTTGAATTGCTAATTCCTGACACAAAGCAATTGCTTCTTTTTTAACAAAGGAAAATATTTGCCTATAAGTCATACTATCATATGGAATTTCGTCTTGACCCGCACTTTCTCTTAATTTTAGGAATATTCTTTGAGAAAATAGGGATGGAAGACCAGATATAAACCTTTCTTTCCAAAAAGATTGATTGCAATCACCTCTTCTAAAAATATTACTAAGGAATACATCTTTATACCATCGATAATCATCTAGTGTAGGACACCATAGATTAGTAAGAACTACTTGGTTTGTTGACATTTCCTCCTTTGGATTACCAATAAAATGCATAGCAATCATATTAATAAGAATTGAGCTTCCATCTAAGGCTTGTTGTTCATTTTCTATTTTAACGTGATTAAAAATTTGAACTTTAGTTTCCATATTAATACTATTGTCCCACCAATTTCTTAATTGACCAGTAAAACCAGTTGTGAGAAAATCTATAATAGTATGTTCTTGAGCATTTCTTGACCTATAAGTAGTTATGGCCATGGTCATTTCAGAAAGAACATTTAATATTTCATATTCTGATTTTCCATCGATATTCCATTCATAAACTGCAGTTCCATCATATTGTGAGTCTCTGAATTTATGTCGTTCTTCATATTGAATATCTGGTGGTAGGTCTAGTATAATAATTTCTACTAGAGACATTTTTCCAAGAACTATTATTTATTTATTGATTTTATTTTCATCGTCATCATCTGAATTATTGATTTTTTTAACTATATTTATCCAAAACATTAATATTATTAGTTGACTTGGAAGTACTTAATTAGATAATTTTTCTTCAATCTTACTAATTAAAGGAGTTATTTTTTCAGGTAAATTAAGAGATTTTTGACGATGTATAGGAATTTTTGAAGTATTAATATACAGAGCAGCTATGTCAAAGAGAAATTTTGTTTCCTTTTTATTTATAGATAAAGTTTCTAATTTAGATGTAATGTCATCAATATCAGGAGATTTTTTTGACTCTAGTTGCATAGATAATATTTCTATTTGTTTTGAAATGGTAGTGAGAAGTTGGTTTGAATAATTATTTTGGTGATATATCTTTTTTATGTCACCTAAATTGACAGAGGAGGAGTTGTCATCTTCTCTTCCTTTTTAAAAGGAGCCATAACAAAAGATCCTTCATTATTATTAACTTGAATTTCAGTTAACGGAGGATGAATAGACTTAATTATACTTCCATCTTTTAAAGTCCGCTTTGAATTAAACTACCTGTCATGTTTATTTGATTTTTATTAAAGGGATAAAATATATTATTTTTTATGGTGTAAGTTGAAACCAGAATAAAAGGAATATTAATTTCTAATTTTTTCATATCAGAAATCCATTCTAGTCTGACGTGATTTCTAGCAGCTTGATCAAAACATCCAAAGAACCAATCTTTTTTATCATTATTTTGTTTTGAATAAAAGTCATTATGAATATATTCTAAGTCTATTTGAAATTCCTTTTTAATAACATTAATAGAGGAAAAGGTAGGAGGTTTCATGGCTGAAGAAGTAGGTGAATTAGAATTAGTAGAAGATTCTCCTACTGGTTCAGGTATTGGGTTTTTATAACGGAATTTTGAAGATTCTTCAAAATGTAAATTTTTTGAGGGACGTTTGAGGATTATTATAAGAATTCTTCATACGAAGGTCGAGCATTTTCATAGGAGGTTGATGGTCTAGCTCTTTCATAATTAGTACCTAACTTTATTATTACTTGACCATCAGGTTCTTCTATAATTTGATCAATTTTCTTTTGAGTAATGTTTCTAGGAGGAGGATTATAATGAATTAAAAATTGTTTAGGAATAGTAATTTCATTCCATTTTAATTTTTTAGGAGTAAAAGTAGCCGCATTTCAGTTTCAACTTTTAAGAGTATAGTTTCATCTATAGTGGGATGAAGTAAACATTTTGGATTAAGTTGAGAAGATAAAAGTCTAAAATAGACACGGTAAATTAATGCGAAATTTTTAACATATTCCCTAAATTGTACTGTTGAATTATTTGAAAGATGGACATCTAGAACTAAAGTGTCTAGTATCCATGGATCGGTTAAGTCTACCGTAAAGTTTGGACAACAATTAAAGTAGATTGGGCCATTACAAATATTAGTTTGAATCATAGCTAAAAGGGAATCTTTATAGCCAACTAACGTTATCTCTTAGAGCTATATATATTGGACAATCAAGACCTTCTCTAGACAGTGGTTTTAAGGCTATTTGAATCATACCAAAATGAATATACCTATATGTTTTCAAGTATTTATCTATAGATGTCTTATTAAGTAATTTAATACTTTGAAATTCCTGATTTAAACTCGTAGTTTCCTCATGATGCTTAATAGAAAAAGCAGTCTTAAAATCAAGTTTTCCTATTTGATAAATTGTATCGATATGTTTCCTAGGTATAGTCCAGTTTTGAAAATTAATCGGAAAAGATATTTCCTTACTTTGTACTATGTTTGAGTTATCACTATCATGTGAAAATAACTTTCTAACAAAAGTAGCCATGATCATATAATAATAAAATTTAGTGCACGTAGCAGATAAGTAAATGCATATAAATGGGACCAACGGGACCACTTACCGGGACCACCTTTTCTCCTCTTAACGGCTGACCAACGGATTTAACAAGGGCTGACCAACGTCTGACCAACACTTAGTGCAAGTTCTTAACTACTAAACTCCAAAATTATATTTTATATGATGTAGGTAGCTTTTATGAAAAGTACTAACACTAGATAGTTAAACTAAACTTAGTACATATAAAGATAATAGATTTTCCTTTTAAATAAACAAACTTAACTATTCTAATAAAATAAGTAGAATGTTATAAATGAATTTAAGTGCAATTTACGTATGAAGTAAGAAGTGAACAAAGTACATAAAAACAAAACTAAAAGGACGAAATAGCAACCCATCCTACTATTAGTAGTACTAGCATGAGTAATTAGACTGTTTTAGGCTTAATATCGGCAGATCCTACCCCCCGGCGATTTTTTGGCTCTGATACCAAGATGCACCCCAGGACTGGACGGGTTATGTACCGTTCCGGACGTAGTTCAGATTAATTATATAGCGAAAGGGGGACTGTTTGGTAGGTAATTAATCTCGTCAAATGATTAATAAAAACTTTGAAAATAAAAGTTTTGAAATTTATTTTTGATTTAAAAAATAATTTATTATTGAATTAATAACTGATGAATTAATTTAAAATTTGAGCAGATGTTTTGAATAGTTTGAACATATGTTGAAAGCAATTAAAAGAGACGCAGATATGAATAATAACTTACTTTGATTGAACTTTGAATGATCTTACAAGGATTGAGTAATAACTAATTTTGAGCGAGAGGCTTTTGTAACAGATTCCTAAATTTTTCTCTCTAAATTTTTGTACTGAAGAAAACACTTGATTCCTACGGAGATGTAATACGTGCTATTTATAGTACATGGATTCTGTTTGATAAACTTTGCCGCCTTTCTTTTGATAAACTTTGCCGTATGTAGACATTGTCGTTTGAAGACAGACGCAACTTTTTTCTTTGAATTGTTCTGCTGGCTTTGAGTTGATCTGGTAACCTTTGTATTTGGTAAGTATTCTTCTGATAACTTTGATTGTGGTTTTGGATTACGCCTAAATGAAACTTTTGGTTTTTGTGATTTTATGTGGAGTGGGTTTGTGATGCCCGTGGATATCTTTGTACTTTGTAGAATTCCTTTGTTTATTTGTAGATTAATCCCTTTGTCCTTTTGTGCCTTTGAGTGATGAATGTACAATTCATCAGATAGTCAGGTGGCATACCAGATATGTGATGAGTCGTCGTAGGAGTACCTGCATTGAAAATGTTAGTAAAAAATCAACACCAACAAAATTAAACAACAAATAAACGAAATCAAAACTAAAATCAAACAAAAAAATGAAGATCATACATCTTAATTCTGAACTTACAAAATACCGAACCCTAGATCTAAAATACCAACTAATTCATAATTAAATTGAAAAAAAAAATCGAATCAGTTTTCTGTTAATCGATCTGGTTCACTATAAACCGGACTAGTAAATTTCCCTTGTTTTGCCTCCCAAAAATTATAGTTTTACGGATCCGATTTTGTTAAAATCGGATTTGTTGTTAAGTGACACATAACGTTTTTCCACTAGTATTAGCACTCTGACTATCACATAATACTACATACTTATCTTGCTTCAAACACAACTCTTGAAAGAATCTATTTAACTAAAGCATTTTCTTACTTGCTTCCACAGCTGCTATATACTCTGCCTCGGTAGTCGACAAAGCCACATACTTTTGTGACTTGGATTGCCAAGCAATGGCTTTCCCTTAAAACGTGAACACATAACCTTAGGTAGCCTTTTTGTTATCAAGATCACCAACCTTGTCTGCATTTGTATACCCTTCAAGAATAGACTTGCCACCTCCATAACACAAACAAAGTTTGGAAGTGCCATGCAAGTATCTGAAGATCCACTTCACTGCATCTCAGTGAGCCTTACCCGGATTAGATAAGTATCTGCTCACTAAACCAATAGAATGTGCATTATCGAGCCTAGTGCACACCATAAAATACATCAAGGAACCAACAGTAGAATAATAAGGAATAGATGACACACTTGCTTTCTCCTTCTTTGTTGTAGGATAATCTCTCTTGCCTCTAGGGGAAAAAAAAGAAAGGGCTGCGCAGAAAGGGCTGCGCTTTTCTTAAAAAGCACAACCCTACATAGCAGAAGGCTGTGCTTTTGAAGAAAAGCGCAACCCTTCACTTAGTAGGGCTGCGCTTTTTGGAAAAGCGCAGCCCTTCTATAGGTAAGAAGGGTTGCGCTTTTCCTAAAAGTGCAGCCCTTCTGCTATGTAGGGATGCGCTTTTTAAAAAAAGCGCAGCCCTTCTTAAAAAAATTTGAAATAAAAAAGTTCGCGGGGCTTCAAATATTAAGCGGGCTTGGTCAAATATATTATCCCTCATTCTCTCTCCTCTCTCACGTCCCTCATCCCTTTTCCTCCTTCTCTCACGTCCCTCCTCCCTTTCCTCCTTCTCTCTCATCCTCTATTCTCTCTCTAAAACTCCCAGAAACGTTGCGGCGACAAAAAACCCTGAAATGATTTGCACTAATCATGCCGACGGAGTTCGATTGTATATTGTGATACCTTTCCGAAAGCGGAACGGGACAACGAGTCAAACACACCGCTACGTTTAGGCTTTTTAAGCCATCCGAGTTCGTTTAAGGCTCCAAATAGGCATTTTAAGTTTTTCCGAATATTTTTTTCTTAATTATGTATTAGGGTTTTGTTTTATGTATTTAAACATTATTAGGTTAATGTTTGGAGGTAGTTCTTGTATTTTCAGATCTATAATTTCATAATCTTTATTTTGATTAATGTTCTTGTATTTTCAGATCTATAATTTCTTCTCTTCTGTATATTAGTTTTTGTTCCTTTTCGTTTCGTTCTTTTTTTTTTTTTTGGGTTTAGTTGCATTGTAGATCTATAATTTCTTCTCTTCTGTATATTTGGGTTTAGTTGCATTGTAGATCTATGATTTCTTCTATTCTGTAATTTCTTCTCTTCTGGATTTGGATGGTTTACTTTAAAGTTTAATGCAAATGTTAAAATTCAGAAAATGTGAGATTAATAGTATTTTTATTTTTTTGGTAAAAAAGGCTGCGCTTTTTAGGTAAAAGCGCAGCCCTTCTAGCGTAGAAGGGCTACGCTTGTCTACCGCAGCCCTACTTAAAAAGTGAAGGGCTGCTATTGAAAGGGCTGCTGTCAAAAAGCGCAGTCCTTCTTCATTTTTCCACTAGTGTGCTTAGCTTAAAATGAGCTGCTAGTGGTGTACTAACTGGCTTGGCATGCTTCATATTGAACCTTTCAAGCACCCGTTCAATATACTTTTCTTGTGATAACCACAACTTCCCATCCTTCCTGTCACGAGCAATCTTCTTGCCTAAGATTTCCATAGCAGGACCCAAATCTTTCATGTCAAATGACATGGACAAGTCTTTCTTCAAACATTGAATCATATATGCATCTTGTCCAACTTTCATCATATCATCTACATATAAAATAAGGATTATCAAGTTACCTCCAGAAAACCTTTTGAAATACACACAAGGATCTGCAGAAGTCCGTTTATAACCATGGCTAGTCATAAACGAATCAAATTTTTTGTACCACTGCCGTTGGTGCCTATTTAAGCCCATAAAGACTCTTCTTCAACTTGCAAACAAGCTTTTCTTTTCCCTTTTCTTCAAAGCCTTCAGGTTGCTCCATGTAGATTTCTTCATACAAGTGACCATGTAATAAATCAGTTTTCACATCAAGTTTCTCCAACTCAAGATCAAGACTTGCAGCTAACCCCAAAATAGTTTTGATAGAAATCATCTTGACTACAGGAGAAAATATTTCATCAAAATAATGCCTTTTTTCTGGTAGCATCCTTTGATAGCCAATCTAGCCTTTCTCTTCACTATTTTCTCATCATCTTTCTTGTTCTTGAAAACCCATCTACTTTTCAAGACTTGCTTGCTCTTGGGAAGCTGCACTAACGCATAAATCTGATTCTTCAACAAATAATCCATCTCCTCTTTCATAGCCTCGAGCCAAAGATCCTTGTCTTCACTAGACAACACTTCTTGGAAACTCTCGAGATCCTCCTCATCGGTGACTAAGATGTACTCTGTGCTTGGATACTTTGTAGAAGGTTTGTGATCTCTGATCGACCTTCTAACTTGAACATCATCCACTGGCGATGTAGGTTGCTCCCCCTGCTCATGAACTTCTTCATCTGGTTGAGCATCATTAGGGCATCATCAAAATGTAATATATCACCGTCAAAATCAGGTTGTACCTCCTGAACACCATCAGGTGTTGCATCCTGATCATCATGTGTTGGATGTTCAACAGAAATAAAAATAGGAGCAGAAGAAACGTCAGTAGTATTAACAAATGAGTATGAGTTAGTATGATACCTTGCACTTAGAAGTTCTGCACCCATCTCATGCTAAAAAAATACTACATCTCTGTTTCTTATTACCTTCCTTTTCTCGAGATCATAGAGCCTGAACCCATACTCTTCATCACCATAACCAACAAAGACACATGGGGTAGTCTTAGAATCAAGCTTCGATATCTGATCTTTCGACACATGCATGTATGCCTTACATCCAAAAACTTTAAGATGTGAATATGTGGGATCACATCCCTTCCATGCTATCTCGGGAATGTCAATACCAAGGGAATAGATGGAGAATAATTGGTAAAGTACACTACAATTTTCACTGCCTCCGCCCAAAATGACATCTTCAACATACACCTCACCTTCTCCACAATGGTTCTATTCATCCTCTCTGCAGCACCATTATATTGTGGAGTGTCGGACACTGTCTTCACATGTCGAATGCCATGATGTGCGCATTAGTTTTCAAACTCATGTGAAATGTGCTCACCGCCATTGTCATAACGAAGGCACTTCAACTTTCTTTTCGTCTCCCTTTCCACCATAACATGAAAATTTTGAAATGTTTCAAATACTTGCTTTTCTTGTCTTTAACATGTAGACCCAAGTTCCTGGTAGCCTCGTCAATGAAAGTGACAAAATATTTATTGCCACCATTATATTCCACCTCAATGGGACCATAAATATGAGAGTGGACAAGCTCAAGCTTAGCTTGCCTTTTAGTAGACTTCCTTGAAAAAGAAGCTCTATGTTGATTGCCTGTCAAACAATGATCACAAGGGTTAAGTAAAATTGTAGTATCAACAAGAATGAGAGTTACCTGCTAGACATATTAACCCCTTGTCGCTCATGTTTCCCATCTTCAATGACACAATTAGGAGAATTCTTCTCTTCCACTGCATTAAGCTCACCAGGATATACACTGAAATATGGCTTATACAAAGAGCAACAGACTCGCCTCGTGCAATTGTCATAGAACCCTTATAAACTTTCATTTAGCTTCTCCAAAGGTGTGTCTGAAGCATCTTTTTTATCAAGAACATTAGCAGACAACAATTTAAGGTGTAGATCATGTATATGACGCACATTCTTCAATTTATGCATGCACCCAACACTTGTCTTCACACAAATATCATCTAACCTTAATAATGCTTGCTGAGCTCTGGTTACCCATCTTTACACTACCAAAATCACCAGCTTGGTAGCTCATGAAGTACTCCCTTCTAGGAACACAATGATATGAAGCACTTGCATCTACTAACCACTTAATGTCTGAACTATCAACATGATGACACCCACTAGTTGCACAAATCAAATTGACTTCATCATCACTCTTAGAAGCAGTTGCTGCAGTATTTTTTTTGTCATCTCCCTCATTTTGTGAATTATTCTTTTTTTTTTGTTCTCTTTTGAAGTGAAAACAATACTTCTTGATATGACCAAACTGGCTTGCAGTAGTTGCATATAGTCACATTTCTCCCATCACTGGATTTGGACCTATTCCTTGAGTACTTATCAAGGCATTTGGGACCCTTACTCTTATTTCTTCCTCTGTTTTCAATAACAAGAGCTTGTGAATTGTTAACATCCATTTCCTTTCTTCTCATTTCTTCATTAAACATGCTCAAGGTCTCTCAACTATCTGGCAAAGAACTCAATAAGAAGAAAGCCTGCAACTCATCATCAAGAAAAATCTTCATAGTAGTCAACTTGTTAATAATATCCTAGAAATCATTAAGATGCTTTGAAACAGACTTCCCACCTTTCACTTCAAATTAACAAGTCTTTTAACTATGAGCGACCTTCCTTTCACAAAGACCTTTCAATTTCTTCCACAAATCACAAGGGTCGGACTCTTGTGACACATGGTTAAAAATGCTAATGTCAACCCATTGTCTAATATTCCATAAAGTCTATCTTTTTAACTTTACCCAATCTTTCTCTTCCATATGGTTTAGATGGTTTAGAGACACTACCATCAGAGTTGGTGACAATTTCAATTGGGTCATACAAATCCTTGCAATGTAACAAGTCCTCCATCATAGGTCTTCCAATTGAATAACTGAATGATGTCAATTTAACCATCGAATTACTACTACTCGACTCCATAGTGTGACTAAATAATCTCCGACTCTGATACCAAGTTATAGGTATCGGAAGGGATCACTACGACACCCACAATGTCACACAATCAAGTCAACCAACCAACTAATCAAACCAATCAACCCAAATAATCACAACAACTTATCACCAACTAAAAATAGCAATAATGCAGTAGTAAATCAGCAATACCAAGAAGAATCAAAAGTAATCAACACACATGAATTATACGTGGAAAACCCCTTCAATGCAAAGAGTAAAAACTATGGGACCGTTTGAGGAATCTATGCTTAACTTTTGTTGTTGATAATTGAGGGAAAAGAACCCCAAATTAGTCTACCAAAAAGATTCACAAACTACCAACAGTAAGAGATTCAAAAATAAAGAGCTAAATGTGTAGAATTCACTAAGAAACTAGCAGCTCTGTCTAGCAGCAGTTTCTAGCAAACCAGAGTACCAAAACACAATCTAACCGTCCACATTGAAGCCCTAGATGTTCCCAACAAGTTGTAAAAATTTTAGTACAAACGAAAAATGTTTTCCCCTCGATTGGACCTCTTGATTGTAGCTATGCACATAAATACGAGCTCGGGGCTGTTCTTATAAACCCTTGTTTTCTCTCTGTTTTTATTGTGTCTTTTATTCTGAAAATGCTACTCTATTTTCCATTAAGTATACATCACACTTACAATTTAAAAAGCTTCTTTTGGAAGCCAAAACACAAAGCCTGAGTGGACTAAACAATAGATAAAAGTCACTCCAAAAGGCCCAAATAAGACTATAGTAAAATACTATCATATTTTACCACTTGGGCTAGACCTACAACAAATATTTCAGTTTAGACAAGCCTTGTACAACTTAAAAGAGTTTAAGAATCCTGAATAAAAAACATCCAATGTCTACCTTTTTTCAGGGGGGGTGCTTGATTAGTTGCTTCCCTTCATTGCGAATTGCATGCAACCGATCATTGATTATGCAGCAGTAGAGAGAAGTAATATGTTAGGTTTTATGTCGATTTCGAAGAGGGTGAATTGAATATGGGAGTAATTTGGAGGAAAATTGAAAAGAAGATGAAACGCGGGGACACGTTCCCCACACATATTATGCTTTAATGAGTAAACGTCTAAAAATATTCGGTCCTTGTTGAAAAATGGGTTAAGGTTATTCCACACGAAAATTATCTTCATGGGGTTTCTATTGCTAGATATACTTTTAAAAGATTATTTCTCACAAAAATCAATATTGAAAAGGTTGTTTCTGATAAAAAAAAAAAAACTCTTTAACAAATGCCGAGTGGTTAGTGGTTACAGGTTACCTAAAGTAGCTTCGTGGTTTCCACCAAGAAGTAGGAGATCAAGCACTATTGTTGCTTCTAACTCAACACATAAATAGTACACATACTAGCCAGTATAATGAGCAGTGATCACATGCTCATTAGTCAAAATGTCATTAAATAATAAAAAACATGCACGTGTACAGTTACCACACTGGCACGCAAGTAAATAATCGGTTTAATGAATATGAACATTGAGTCTTGTTAGAAGAAAACCTTAAATTTTGGACAATGGGATCAATTTCATATGTTCTTTCAAGTTATTCAAAACAAGGCTATATTTATCCAATAAATTTATTTAAAATAGGGCTATATTTATCCAATGAATAGTATTAAGTTCATCCAATAAAAAGCGTTTATGTTCCAGCAATAAAAAAGAGAAATTTTTCTAATTTTAATAATGGACACAAATTTGATGTTCTTTTAAGTTCATCAAAATGTTGTTTTTACAACAGCTTTGTATATAAAATTAAAGTTTATTTGATTGAACAACTAACTGTTTTTTTAGACTACCATGTTCATATGAATAAACATAATGTTCATTGCAAATTACAAAACATTCATTTTAGTGGTGTCCACTATCATCTTAATATATGAAAAAGTTAACCTTCTATTTTGTGCTTCTCTCCCCCTCAAGTGTTAGGGTAAGATTCTTAATTAGGGGGTAGAGCTTGAGCTTAACATTAAGTCCCTTTTTTCCTTATAATGTTCGTAGTTTGACTTATATTTTTTTATCAATGCACATATTTAACTATTAGTATATGTGATTACATATTAATAAAAAATTATATAAGTTTGAATATTATAACGTACTCATTGAGAATCCAGAACCGAGTAAGACCCCATATGACTAGATTTTTTCTTATATATTGGGAAAAATCTAGAAATTTCTATGTAATTCTAAATATTGTCAAGACTAAAAGTAGGGACATCAATCAGGAATGGAGAGAGTAATTTGAATATTAAATAAATCAAACTCAAACTCAATGGTGTTTGGCTCGAATGCTCGTGAGCTTATTAATATATAATATAAAATACATTTTATGACATTATTATATAATTGTTATACCAAGGCCTAAATTATCTTCTTTGAATGACAATGATAGGGAGATATTCAACACAACTTATCCAAACATGACATTAATATAAAGTCGATTAAAACAACATTTAAATCTGATAATGCTTATTAAGTGGCACATGTTTAAACGAGCCGAGTTAGAAACTCGGATTATTTTTGTCAAACCAAACTTGAGCCTTATATAAATGTTTGAGGCTAGTTCAGGTCAAAGTTCGGACTTGGTAATTAAACCCAAGCCGAGCCATACTAGAGTTCAGCTTGACTTGGCTCGTGATTAGCCCTAATCTTAATAATACAATTTGTTAGTCATTTCATTGAAGTTTACACATTCATTGTCACAAAATTCGCTTATTTTCTTACAAAAATCCCAATTTTGGAACATTTAGAAATGAGACCTTCTCATAATATTTCAAATTATCTGTTTTCCTCCATTTTATTAATCCATTTTGGACCTCTTTAACTTATTAAAAAGGCCCCCTTTAAATTGAGATTGTTCTTAAAAAATCCAAAATTAGATTCATAAGTGAAAATTGAGATTATTTATGTTGAAAATAATCTCAAATTTTCAAAGTAAACCTAGCTTTTGAAGATGACTTTTAAAAATGTTAAAACTTTTGGAAAGATTCTCTCAAAATGATTCATAGTGTTATTACCTCTTTATTTACATGCATCCAAATGCCTTTGTGGCAAGCAAACAACAGTTTGATATTTTGAGAAGGTCTCCAAATGTCAAAATATCAAGTATTCAATATTGGGAATATTATGAAAAGATGAGTGAAAAGTGAGATTACTAATTAATGTCAATTTTTATCTTTTTAAATATTTTTTAATGAAAAGTCCACATGAATAATCTCTATTAAATACTACTCGATAAGTCTAGAGTATTTTAATATCTACATTTTGTATTTTTGAAATACCGTTATTTTTGAGTCTGGATCAAATCTTACGATGAGAAAAAACGAGGTGTGAAACATTGCAAATTCTTAAGTTTTTTTAGGAGCACTTAAAATTATACGCTCCCAAGTCCCAAATATATTATTTCGCACATTTGTATCACATATTAGGCTCAAATGATCAAAATATAAAATGTATAAAACTGAAATGTGCAAAAATAAAATGGCAAAAAATATAAGAGGAAAGACTTAAATGTCCCCTAAAAAAAAGGTTTTTTCTACGTTATGCCCTCGTGTTTTTCATTTTCTAGGTTGTACCCCATCTTTCTGGAATTTCTACACTGTGCCCTTGTGTTATCTATTTTAATACAAAATGTCATTGCCGTTAACTGGCTGTTATGTGGCCCGTTAGTGAAATTAATAATGATTAATTAATTGAATTAATTTGAGTAGATGTTAAAAAAAACATGAGAGGGAAACTTTCCCACCAAAAAACTAGGATTTGACTCCCTTTTATTAACTTCTTTCCCCTTCCCCAAATCTTAATCTTTTTTCTTTTCTCTTTAAAGCTCCTCTCCATCATCAACAATGTCAACTGCAAATTCTTACTCAGTTGCGGCCTTGGAATGGGAATTCGTTACTCCCAAGTGTAATTGCAGCCCCCCAAAAAACGCGAGATTGCACATCTCTGGATCTCAACGCAGTCATGGTAGAGCATATTTCAAGTGCGATTTTTGCAATTTTTTTGTGTGGTTGCACAGTGGACATATGATTAGATGAGGAGATGCTGCAAATGTTTTTTTGCTCTAGGATTTTGTTTTTGGGATAGAGTGCGAAGAAGAGGGAGTAAGGAAGTTCAATGATCAAAACATGAGAGAGAGGAGGGGTATTTTCTTTTTTTTTTTTTGTTCGAAAAAATTATAAAATTGACGATAGGTGACACATTTAATGTCAAACCTAACGTCCATCATTAATAAGCCCTCATTAATGGCATTTTGTATTAAAAATAGATAACACAAGGGCACATTGTAGAAATTCCACAAAGATAGGGTACAACGTAGAAAATGAAAAAATACAAAGGCATAACGTAGAAAAACCCAAAAAAAAAAAAAACTTAAATGAAACACGGTTGAAATCTCACTGAGTGTATTTCTCACACAACAATTTACAATGCTTCTCTCTTCTTTTTTTCTCATAATTATCAACTATTCTAATTTTTTTCAAGTTAAATTACTACTCTATAAAAATCTCATAACTATTCGATTTTTTTGGATGAGTAGTTCTAAACATTTTATTTTCAGCTAAAGCACTCAAATCACGTACTTCACGAGCAGCTCCACACTTGAATAAAGCTGTAGTAAAATTTTCAGATAAATGAGCTCTAAGTGATATGTATTACTATTACTTTACTAATATATTAGTAAAAGATGTTCCTAATAAAGTATATGTTGCCACGTAAAACTCCTCATTTACTATGAACATGCAAATATGCAATGTCATATGCTTAACAAGAAATATGTATTACAAAACTTTATGTGATCAGATTCAAACATGTGACTAATAAGTTGTAAGTTAGACATTTTACCATCTCAACCAACTATTAGATATGCTCTATACTCCACATAAATATATATAACTTGGAACATAAATATATGTAACAAACTACTTTGAAATAAATATAAAATCAAAACATAAAAGTATTATTCAAAGTAAAACTCGGGGTGTCGCTCGAGGTACACACTAGTTATAATTTGAAAACGCTATTAGAGAGGAGCGTGAGAGAGAATGAAATCCCGTGCCTTGGCTTCCTGTCGCGTTTCAATGTGGTTTTTCTCTTTTTTTTTTAGCTGATTTTTTTTTCCAATTTGGGGATACAGTTGTACCGCATGTACCTAGCCAAGTCCGTCATTGGTTTAGATATAGAATAGAGATAACTCAAAAATTGCAAATTAGTAGGTATACACATCCGTATTGTGAGGAAGTTCCGCATGATGAATATCAAGGCTCAAGCACTAGGTTATGCGCATAAAGACAATACCAACGAACATATACTTACAGAGATGTACATATGTTCATTTAACTAGTTAGCCATGTACATGCATTCATTTGACTTGTTATTCATGTACATTTGGCTTGTTAACCATGCACATGTGCACATCTTCCTCACCATACAAACATGTGTATCATTTACAAGTTGCTCGAAAATAGTCATGGAAGGACCTATTAATAAAGGAGTATGATTAGGATATAGGCCTATTCTGTTTCTTTGTTTACTCATTGCTAAAAAAAGGAAAACTAAAAGCCGATATGTATAAGTAAAAAAAATTTAGGAATTGTTCATAATACAACTATGGCCTAAGATGTAGATCTCGAGTTAATCAAAAAGATTTGTTTAGTAGGACATAAGATATAATTAAAGTTAGCGAGATGTACTTGCAAAATGTAGCTAGATTGCTAATCTCTTGACCATAATACTACAAAGTTGATAAGGCAACTTGGCCTCATGCGGAACAGGATGCACAACTTGTTCAGTTGTTTCTGTTCCTACATGATGTGCCCTTTCTGCACGGCAATCCGATGGTTCAGAAAAGAAATTCAGACCAATCTTCCTCCTTTCTCCCACTTCAATCTCATGTAACTTACGAGCACAAAGTACTCCAATTTCGTACGGGTGTTTCTCATACTCAACTCAGTCCCA
This sequence comes from Beta vulgaris subsp. vulgaris, assembly GCF_026745355.1. Lineage (NCBI taxonomy): Eukaryota > Viridiplantae > Streptophyta > Magnoliopsida > Caryophyllales > Amaranthaceae > Beta > Beta vulgaris. Next base: position 5,684,546 of record NC_079202.1, on the reverse strand, counting down.
ACCTCCAAAAATTTCCATTAAGCGGAACCTAGCACAAGCTGGCAGAACCAGTACATCTGTACATCTATATCATACGAAGTCATAAAAACGCTTGGCAGATTCAAGTGTGTTCAATAGAAGCATAGCAACTGTCATAGGCCCCACACCTCCAGGCACAGGGGTGACTGCAGATGCCACCTTCACCGCCTCTTCATAACATACATCTCCTAGGATTCTATAACCATGATCAGAGCTTGGGTCCTGAGACAATGGGAAGGAGATCATCAAACTGGCAGGTTGCATCAAAATTTTCAAGATTAAATCATATAGTGCATCGAAAATTATATGCTTGTAAGTTGTAACTCACATACAGCTGGATTAACTTGGTCAACAACTGTGATATATGATTCCCTATCTCATCAAGATAGAACAGAAAATAACCAAAAGGTAGATAAACTTAAACTTCGACTTGGTATTTGAAGCATGCAATCAACAGAAGTTACCACCAATTAAGCAAAAAAGAAAATTTAAGGGGATAAGCCTATACCTCAACTGGATATGTCCCTACATCAATAACTACAGCACCTGGCTTGAGCCAGCTTCCACGAACTAAGTTTGGCATACCAACAGCAGCAACCACAATATCAGCCTCACGTGCAATCGTTTCTGGGTTCTTCGTAAATGCATGCAGAACAGTAACAGTGGCATGATATCTCTGTCCAGCAAATTCACATTTAGAAACTTTGCCAAAAAGCATAAATGTACAGTTAAGCAAAACCAAAGCTACGTTTTATATTTAATTTGGACATTTTGCGAAAAACTTACCTTTAACAAGTCACTTTTTAAAATATGTCCTACAAAAGTTTTTGTTTGTCGAATTTATCACCAAAAAGGTCGCTAAAGGACAGTGCTAAGACCCAAAGTATGAATATTTAAGCAATGAACACAGTAAACTATGAGCCCAAGGATAGGTTGTATTAAGGAAATCACTCAATTACAACCCTTGCATTCGAGAGGCAAGGTCTCTCCTCTACATATAACTTCCTCTAGTAATTTCTGGATACCCCTGCTGTGAGCTCAGCTCCTATTTATATACACAGCATTACAAAATATCTAAGGCACCTGCCACCTCATACTTTGCCTAACAGAATCTGTTATAACATCCCTCAGAGAATAATCCTTCTAATCCTCTCTAGCAACGCCAGCTGTGTTGTGAGTGGAAATGACCCCTGTGCCCTTAGTGAGTTTCCCTCTCCTTCTAGAATAAGTATGAATGATAGGAGGTCGTCTAGCAATACCCCCCTCCCAAAGAAGCACCTTGTCCTCAAGGTGGAAGTCAGGGAAACGAGCAGTTAACAACCCAGCATCCTCCCAAGTAGCTTCAAAAGTAGGTAGGTCAGCCCACTTGATAAGGACCTCAGTAGCTGCAGGCTGGTGAGGTGGTTGTCTGACATCCAAAAGAGCCTCTGGCTGAGTATGCAGGACCAAATCAGCAGTGAGTTGAGTAGGAAGAGTAGGTGAAACTGGCACATTGCCCAAAGCCTTTTTAAGCTGAGAGACATGAAAGACTGGGTGGAGTTTGGCACCTGGAGGCAGAAGAAGTTGATAGGCCACCTGACCAATCCTCTTGAGCACGGGAAAAGGTCCATAAAACCTGGGGGCAAGTTTCTCATTTCTTGCCTTAGCCAAAGAGTGATGTCTGTAAGGCTGGAGCTTCAGATAAACCAGCTCATCAGGTTCAAATTGGACAGCTCTTCTCTTCTTGTCTTCTTGTTGCTTCATACTATTCTGAGCTTTAAGGAGATGAAATTTTAATTCATCCAAGATTGCGTCTCTGTCCAGCAGCTGATCTTCCAAAGATGAAACAGCTGTACTGCCTTGTTCAAACCGGATCAGTGGGGGAGGGTCCCTTCCATAAACCACTTTGTAAGGAGTGTAGTGAGTGGAGGCATGAGTGGAGGTATTATACCAATACTCAGCCCATGGTAACCAAGTGGCCCAACTCTTAGGCTTGCCATTACAAAAGCATCTGAGGTAAGCTTCGAGGGATTTGTTAACCACTTCCGTCTGGCCATCAGATTGCGGGTGGTACGCAGTGCTTCTATGCAAGGATGTGCCTTGTAGTTTAAAGAGTTCCTTCCAAAAAAGGCTCATGAAAACTTTATCTCTGTCCGAGACTATAGTAGTGGGGAAGCCATGTAATTTAACCACCTCCCTAATGAAAACAGCAGCCACGGATGCGGCATTAAAGGGGTGTTTGAGAAGTATGAAATGTCCATACTTGGACAATCTATCCACCACAACTAGGATAGTGTCCCACCCTTGAGACTTGGGTAGCCCCTCCACGAAATCCATGGATATATCCTCCCAAATTTGTTGAGGAATGGGAAGAGGTTGAAGGAGACCCGCTGGCTTTAATGTGGAGGTTTTGTATTGCTGACAAACTTGACAGTGCTGCACAAAGGTCGCCACATCTTTTTTCATACCCCTCCAGTACCATTCACCGGCTAGCCTCTGGTATGTTTTAAAAATGCCTGAATGACCCCCCAAAGGTGAGGAGTGATACTCCTCCATTAGGATCGCAGTGATTGAGGAATTCCTAGGAAGGACTATCCTTCCCTTATACTTGAGCAACTGGTGTTCCACAGTAAACCCAGGTAGAGGAGGTCTGCCAGCTGCCACTTCAGACTTAAGTTGCTGTAATTCCGGGTCCTGGTGGATAGCTTGAGAGAGCAATTCCCAGTGGGGTGAATGAGAGGAAGTGAGAGAGTGGCATTCTATCTCTAAGTGCTGCCTCCTAGAGAGGGCGTCCGCAACTTTATTGTGGCTGCCCGGCTTGTATTTGATGTCGAAATCAAATCCAAGTAATTTCCCTACCCATTTTTGATATGCAGGACCAATTTCCCTTTGGTTAACCAAATGCCGGAGACTTTGCTGATCAGAATGTATGGTGAAGTGCCTTCCCAGTAAGAAATGCTTCCATTTTTGTACTGCCAAAACTACGGCCATGAGCTCCTTTTCATAAATGCACTTGGCTCGAGCTCTCTCTCCCAATGTCTTGCTGAAATAAGCAATAGGGTGGCCCTGTTGGAGCAAAACAGCCCCTAAACCAAATCCAGATGCGTCAGCCTCAATGATGAAGGGTAGGTTGAAATTTGGCATCTGGAGTACAGGGGCACTAGTGAGAGCTTGTTTCAACTTGTCAAAAGCCTGTGTTGCTGCAGGAGACCATCCATAAGAGTCTTTTTTTAATTGATCTGTGAGTGGCTGTGCAATGGAGGCATAACCTCGAACAAATCTTCGGTAGTATCCTGTGAGGCCCAAAAAGCCTCTGAGGTCCCGCAATGTAGAAGGAATAGGCCACTCCAACATAGCTTGGACCTTGGAGGGGTCCATGGCTACTCCCTTTTCAGATATTATATGCCCCAAGTAAGCTACCTTGCCTTTGCCGAATTCACATTTTTTTAAATTGGCAAACAAGTGGTTAGCTGCCAACAACCCCAGAACAATATCCAAATGATGCATATGTTGCTCCATATTTGCACTATAAACTAAGATGTCATCAAAAAAGACCAGGACAAACTTCCTCAAATAAGGTTTAAAAACCGCATTCATAAGAGCTTGAAAGGTTGCGGGTGCATTAGTGAGCCCAAACGGCATCACTAAAAACTCATAGTGTCTCTCATGAGTTCTAAAAGCCGTTTTATGCACATCACTAGGCTTCATTTTAATTTGATGATACCCCGATTTTAAATCTAATTTCGAGAAAATGCAAGCCCCATGCAACTCATCAAGTAATTCATCAATCACGGGAATTGGGTATTTATCGGGTACGGTCACATTGTTAAGAGCTCTATAATCAACACAAAATCTCCAAGAGCCATCTTTCTTTTTCACAAGTAAGACCGGACTAGAGAAAGCACTATGGGAGGGTTGTATGATGCCAGCAGCTAACATATCATGAATGAGCTGTTCAATTTCATCTTTTTGTGACTGAGGATATCTATATGGCCTGACACTTACTGGATTCGTGCCATGTTTCAGGTTAATAGCATGCTCATGTCCTCTATTTGGGGGCAAACCAAGGGGCATGTTGAATACCTGGTTATAGCTGGACAACAGGGGCTGTAGGCTTGCTGGCACATCATGGGATGCTGACTCCTTGGTGGTTGCTACCTGGTTAAATTCCACCCAATATCCACTGCCTTCTTTCTTCAGGGTGCGAAACATTGCTTTAAGTGAAACTCCAGACCTGCTCAGGGCAGGATTACCCTGTAACGTGATGGTGTGACTGCCATCTTTGTATTGAAGAGTCTGTGTCCTCCAGTTGGTCACCATCGTGCCCAACTTTTCCAGCCACTGTATGCCCAATATGACATCTGAATTACCCAAATGCAGGGGTAGATAATCTTCACATACCAAGGTGCCTTGTATAATCAAGGGTACCCCCTTACATTCTCCTCTGCCTTGGATTTCCGCTCCTGTTCCCAGTGACACCCCAAAAGGTTGTGTGGATGTGACCGGAATTTGCAAGCGTTTTACTGTGTTTAACGATATAAAATTGTGGGTGGCCCCTGGATCCACCATCACAATCACCTTGTGCCCGTGTATGGCCCCCTCCATTTTCATGGTTCTTGGGCTGGAGATACCCATCACTGAATTCAAGGAAATCTCGGGTGGTGTTGGATCTGGTTGCGGGTTATCGGGTGGGTCCGTATGCACGTTATCCTCCAAGTATCCATATTCTATCTCGTCTTCCTCATGGCCCAGCAAAATACTTAGCTCCTTATTTTTGCAACGATGTCCAGCAACCCATTTATCATCACAACGGAAACACAACCCGTTTGCCCGTTTGAACTGGAGCTCCTTCTCGCTCAATCTCCTTATTTCTCCGAAGGGTTTAGCAATGGGTAGGTGGGTTTTTGGTTTGTTTTGGGAGGTGAGGCTGTTAGGTGAATTTATGGAAGTACTCGAATATTGAGATTGGGCTGGAGAAGTACCCTGGGTATGATAAGGGAGAGCAGGTGGGTGGTAAGAATAGGTGGGTTTGGCTGAGTTTGTGGCTGGATTAAATGAGTGAAGTGGGCCTGGCTTAGATTCCCACCTCTTTTTGGGCCGGTGGTTTAACTTCTCTTCTATTTGGATGGCAAGCTCCATAGCATGATCTAAGGACCTGGGCCCCATAATTCTTACCTCATTTTTAATTTCCTCCTTCAGCTTACTCACAAATTGGGCTTGGGCTATAGATTCTGGGATACCTTCGGCCAGAAGTTCAATGAACCTTCTTCTATACTCCAGTACTCCCCCGTCTTGTTCATGACTCAACCACTGCTCATGTAAAGATCCCAGGGCTGCTTCCCTGAAACGCCGGAGTAGCATCCATTTCATATCCGGCCACCGGGAAATCGGCCTCCTCCGATTCTCCCACTGATACCATAGCAAGGCATCACCATCTAACGAGACCACAGCCGCCTCTATTTTCTCCTCCTCAGTCAACCGGTAAAACTGAAAGAAACGTTCGGCCCTCAAAATCCAACCGTCGGGGTTGTTACCGGTGAAAACAGGTAAGTCTAATTTCTTGGCTCGCCAATTTCCTCCTCCCCGAAAACCACCGCCAAATCCATCCCCGTCATCCTCGCCGACATCATTCCTATCACCTCCATCTCTGTTTTCTCTTGCTCCAAGAAAACCTCCACCACCACCACTTCTCTCCCGAGCCTTCGCTACCTCCTCTCTGAGCTGTTGAGTAGCCTTCTCGAGACTAGTGGCGATCTGGGCCGCCAGCGACTCCTGCAGAGTCCTTATGGCTTTTTCTACTGCCGTCGCAACCTCCGTCGATAATGAAGCTCTTAGGTCAGCAATACCCTGTTCGAGTTGGTCTATCCGTTGAGTGTTCGACGGCAGCACCATTTTCTCCGGTCAGAATCTGTTGCTCTGATACCACAAATGCTAAGACCCAAAGTAAGTATGAATATTTAAGCAATGAACACAGTAAACTATGAGCCCAAGGATAGGTTGTATTAAGGAAATCACTCAATTACAACCCTTGCATTCGAGAGGCAAGGTCTCTCCTCTACATATAACTTCCTCTAGTAATTTCTGGATACCCCCTGCTGTGAGCTCAGCTCCTATTTATATACACAGCATTACAAAATATCTAAGGCACCTGCCACCTCATACTTTGCCTAACAGAATCTGTTATAACATCCCTCAGGGAATAATCCTTCTAATCCTCTCTAGCAACGCCAGCTGTGTTGTGAGTGGAAATGACCCCTGTGCCCTTAGTGAGTTTCCCTCTCCTTCTAGAATAAGTATGAATGATAGGAGGTCGTCTAGCAGACAGCAATGTCATTTTCAAGTGCATTGACCTAGGTTTCCGGTGTTGACTACGCAGTACGCACTACACGTGTAAATCACGTGATTGTTTTCCTTAATGTTTGTTATTCTTTTTCCTTCTTCCTCCCTCGTTCCATAGAACTAGCCAAAAGACAAGGGAAGAAAAAGTGAAAGATGAAGAAGGGAAAAAGAATCAAAAAAATATCATGTGACCTGCATGTGCGAAGCCAACGCAGCATAAAATTACACTGGTGCCCTTTTCAACAAAAAATTTACAAGGTAGTATTTCATAAAACCATTTTTATAGAAGGTAGTTTTTTGCAAAAAAATCTTCTATTTCCTCTCTTATCTTTCTGAAATGGAATCATCACTAGGAACAATGATTTATTGGTTCATAAATTGGCTTATTCCTGTAGAGTTCTCCCTCTAAAGTTGATAAAATCAATAAAGCAAATTATATGGAAATACCTGCAAAAGCAAGGATGTAGGTAGTCCTACAATATTGCTCCTCCCAATCACCACAGCTCGTTTTCCCATAATTTCCACCCCAGACCTAAGCAACAACTCAATGCAACCCTTGGGAGTGCATGGAATAAAAAGTGGCTCCCTCCCTTTCAGGGCTAGGTTCCCCATATTTAATGGATGGAAACCATCTACATCCTTTTCCAGCTGCAGCCTACTCAATATTTTCCCCTCATCGAAACGCTACAAAAAAAAAAGGTATCTTAATAATCATGCAACTGGGTCTGAAACAGTGAAACAAGAAAGAAAAAAGCGAAAGATATATTAAGAAAGATTAAATCATCAGACTAAGGACTAAGGACTAAGGAGAATGATTAAAACATCAGAGTATGGACTAAGGAGAAAGATTAAAATCACTATATGCACTCCATTCAAACACTCCATCAATCTTCTTCCTATTGCATCACATAATAAACCATATTAGCACCAAAAGACGAGTCAAAACCTACTTAGCATCTTAACTACCAATGGAGTGATAACCACATCAGGCAGCTCTAAAGAGGTCAAGACATATAGCGGCTTCACCTCTAAGTGACACCAAGAAGGGGCTTTCTCCAACCGATTTGGAACAACTCTCTAATTTGTGCTGTTGTCCTTAAGTAACATCGGTCTCTCCATGTCATCTACAGTTCTACAAGGAGATATTACTCTGAGTTATGGCACAGTTTCAGGTCTTACCTCTGGAAGAGGAAGCTGCACAAGAACACCATGAATTTCAGGATTTTCATTAAAAGTCTTCAAAGCACTGAGAATTTCATCTTCTGAGCAGCTTTCTGGCAATTCTTCAACTTCTGACCTGATTCCAGCTTCTTCACAAGCTAAGATTTTATTACGAACATAAATTTGACAGTCTCTTCTGTCACCCACTAAAATTACAGCTAAACCCGGGGTTTTCCCAATAGATGACTTCATACGCCTCACTTCATCAGCTATCTCAGATCGAATCTCTTCAGCAATTGTCTTCCCATCTATCAAAGCAGCAGTGAGCTGGTTCGCTGTAGCAGTCCAATGAACTACCGTTAAAGATCTTAAACAACAAATTTGGAGAACCAAGAAGTATTGGAATCTAAGCACGGCAATAAACTTGGCCTGACAAGTTAGAATGACTACATATATCACCATCCTAAGAGAGATATACATATCATTTTATCATGTTCAATACATCGTGCATAAAGCATCAATGTGGCCCTTTCACAAGATTAAGGAATGCAGTTAATCTATATAATCAACATATGAGTGAGATTTAGCAGAGTGAGATTAGGGAAAGATGGTCGGATGGAGAAGAATTTTTCAAAATGAAGACGATAAGCCAAATTAGAAATTATGATAGCGTTGACACGACCAAGGGGGTGATATGGTGAAAAAAGAAGCATTTATCATTGGCTGACCTCAACGCATGCTGTATCTTATGTATTGGTAGCACAATGTGACTAGGAGGTTCAAATTAAACTTATGTTTACTGATATAAAGTTATTTCTACTGAAGCGGCCTTAATTCTACTGAACTGAACTTACTGGACAATGCAAACTGCATACTTTGGAAAATAGTGAATTGGAATGCAGTATATGGTAGAAAAGACAACAACCAATACGATTGAAAAAGTAATTCAGGTGTAGACAAAGGTTATGATATGCAGCGCTAAGATAAACCTCGAACATCGAGCACAACAACTCAACAATCTATAGGATGCACTTGAACATCCTCCGGACAGCAATCAGGTGCAGCATCCACAAAATCCCTCGGTCCCCCCCCCCCCACCTCCACATGCCTTCAGGGGCCAGCTACAGTAAGCTCTCCGATGCACTCTGAAACCTCAAAATACAAGCCTTCATATGTTTGGGGCAACTAAGGCCCTCAGATTCCCACAGCAAGGCTTCTCAAATTCCCATAGCAAGGCCAATGATAGACCCTTCAGCACATATGAGCTGGCCTTCTCATCGGATACCCCTTCGCCAAACTTTTCCGCACGACGCGCGATCTTCAGCGATTTTATTAACATGTTATGCGTGGGGCTGCATGTTTGGACTAAACCTGTCCGAGCTAATGGTATAATGATTAAATTACCCTTCATAAAGTCAGACTTCCCCTAATCCAGCCTTTTACAAAAAACCTCAAATCAACCCAACCTATTACCCAAGGGAAAGAAACGCGGTCGCATTTGCGTTCGCAGGAACAGAAGCGTAGTCGCGGGAACGGCTTGTAACAGGGAAATAGAACATTTCGCGGCCGAAGTGGCGTGATTTTAGAAAAAAAAATCACATTAATATGTTCTAATCTTATTTGCATTGTTTTAGTTTATGAAGCATTATTACAATGTAATAGAATCAAATCTATCAAAATATCATGTTTCATCAACTATATAATTAAATGGTAAAATATTTATGGCCAATGTTTGAATAGAACGAATGTAATGGGGATAAAAGCATTCTAACGCGCGAGTTCGTGTTACGGAACGAACAACACGAAGAGAAGTATGTAAGTTTTAATTTTGGTGTTCCGTAACGAGATTTCGTAGAAAGAGTTTTAATTCCATGTTATCACCTATTATATCACTAAAAAGTAAAAACAATTCCGTTACAATTATGTTAATCTGGAGTTTTGACCTTTACTTTTTTTGTGGAAAGTAATACTGACTTGAGTGTTGGAGGGGTATTTCAGGGACTCCACACTTTTACTTGTTCTCGAGGCCTTTTCTTGGAAAATAGCTCTCAAATCTCCTAATGCGACTAGCTTAGAGAAATCCCTCGAACACCCTCATACAAATAATTGTATACCTTTCTACATCAAAAATAGTCAACAATAATATCACTTAGTAGTGGGTTCTTCCAATAAATAAACACTATTTGTTTAATGTTCTTCTGTGTCTATTAAGCCCCTCAGAGATAAATCTATAGTTGATTAGCTAGATATAGCTTGAACCTCCTTTCATCTTTTGCCAAATTCTACTTTATGACTCATCAAGACGTAGGTAATTACCAACCTGGCACTCACAAACATTGCTAAAGAGTAAAGACCATTTCTTGTGATCATATTGAAAGTTCTTGCTCTCAGAACCTAATATAAAATAATTAAATATCATCCATTTTTGTGCTCTTCTCTACAGAACATTTCTCTGGCTTGTGCTGATAAAGCTATAGAACCTAATCCTTCCTGAGACACAAAGCTATGTTTCTCTTCCATATCCAACCACCATTTGGAAACTAGTTCACCATAACCCCATAAAATCCAATTTCGTAAGTAATGCCCTACCTCCACAATCCTTGCACTTGATTTGCATGGTGTTCTAGTCTCTTATCTCTTGCTACAAAAATCTTCAAAAAAGTTTGTTAGGGTACCACGATTAACATCTAAACTCTACTTCATCATGCTTGGCTAGTCCAAATAATGTAAATCCAATCCCCATTGCCTCAAAGGAAATCAAAAGGAGTCAATTTTGGTAGACAAGCAATAACAAAATGAGGGGGGGGGGGGGGGATAAGGTTAGAATATAAAACTTAAGCAATTATATGATGTAGGCACAATAAAATAAGTGCACAGTGTCACTTCAGCACAAAGAATAAAACTGCATTGACTGTCAAGCTTGACATATTTGACAGTTTTAGCTGCAAGCCATAGAAGATTAAACAAGGGCAGAAAACTAGTTGCAACAATTCAGGATTTTAAAATATTATAGATGTATAACTTACAAGTTTTTGGAATAGCAACATTTTCCAAATGGTCCTGATCAACTCTACGAGTCCAGTCTTCAAGCAGGTCAAGGGATACAAGAGGTGGTGACTTTAGCAATCGATAACTTCCATTGTATGCGATAGATGAAAGAGCTCTCCAAGACCTCAGACTCGTTTGCAAAGTTAGTTCGCCTCCTCTCAACACTGCCGCCAACATTCCTTGCTTTCTTCCTTACCCACGTCTAAAACCCAAAATTGATTGACTCCAAGTAGTGTTGCTATTTATTCCACTGTGACAATCCCTGTCAATCATAATGGTTTTTCATCCAAAAATTAGGTGTTGAAGCATGAAGAAGCATCCAATTTCCATGCATAAATATACAATGAACAAGTACAAGATGGCTTATATGACTTTATCAGGTCACAAATATTGACTTACTGAATCAAACATGCCTATAAATCTTTCAATTAGACATCCAATTGAACTTGCTCAAATATAATTGACAGTTCGTCATCTTTATTCACAAAGACATTAAAATCTTTCCGCAGTGGAATTGGAGCACAACAATCTAGATTCTAGAGCTATAAAGCTGTGAATTGGCCCAATATTTGCACAGGTCCATTCGACAATGCTTTGATCCTGTGAAAAATAATGACGGAACCTAAATCAAAGAAAGCCAATAATGCAGAGTATGAGCAATGGTTTGCATGATGTGCTTATTCACCAATGGATCAAAACCATCGAGTTCATTAGTAATTCAGTATTCATTTTCAAATCTACGGGGTTAACATTAGGCTTAACAAAAATCTGCATTAATGTGACTCAAAGATGGGAAAAAAATTCATTGTGGTACAGAGTCACCTTCTAAGATAAGGTACACTATCTATAGAACTTCAGTAATATGCTAGTCTTTCGTACCCGGCCAATGGTGCATACCAATGACTATATTAGTTGTAGTTGTTGTAATATGCAATTTTAGAGAACCAGAAAATTGAGCTTATAAGTAATTCAAGTGAGTGTCAATAAAGTTATAACAACTTCATTAAAAGATAATACACCACATTTTACATTCAAGCAAAACCTTATCAAGTTTGAGTCTTGACTATATTACAACATTGTATCTTAGTCAACACTATGAAAAGATACAGTATTAGCAAAATCATTTTGGGCAAAAACATTGAAATTACAATTCAATGTATATTTTGATGAACAAATGGCCACAAGTTTGACAGCTAAAGTTACATGTAACCTATTGAAAGCATTTTGAAACACAGAGAGTAATATGTAATTATATTCTATATAAACATATCATAATTGTTGTGGGAACTCACCAAACTTATTAAAACTCACACACAAGCAAAATGAAAGCTTTAAAGAATTGATCAAATATGCATATAACTATAGTAAAGAATGAAATTTACCCAGAAAACACGAAGGAAAAAAGAGTTTTCTTTTGCAGAAAATAAGCGTACTTGTTTACCCACAAAAAAAGAGAAGCAAGTACTTGATTTTGGCCATTGACGGTCACCGCAAGTCTGGAGAAGAAATGAGGAAGAGAAGACGAGAGTGAAACTGGAAAAAAAGGAAGTGGGGGAATCTGCTGGGGATGGGCTTTACTTTGGTTGATTTGTTTGCTTTACAAATTGTTAAGCCTGTTGGCCTTTTACTAGGATGCAACCCTCAGGATAAGTGCCAATTTTTTTTATTTTTTATTTTTTTGTTGAAAAAAGCAGCCAAATTAGATTACCAAATTAAAAATATCCTTACAATCCATAGTATACGCATCCATGCAATAACTAAGGGGAGAGGAAAACATCCTATTTAAAATACTATTAATCCTTGCGTACTTAGCTAACGCATCTACTACATTGTTGTACTTCCTACTGCAATACTCAATCCTCACTTCCGGCATCTGACTCCTCAACTTTCTGCAATGATACACGATACTCGAATATTTGTTAGCGCTACCATCAGAAAAGCAAACCACATTAACGGCAACTCGACAATCAGAAAAAATGATGGCCCTCGTCTACTGGTGACTTAACGCAACACAAAGCCCATTATAAAAAGCATAGATTTCAGACATGAGGACGTCGATGGCAAAGCATTTCTTTTCGTATCCTAGGATCCATCTGCCACTAGAATCCCTAATCACTCCCGAAGGCCCACAGGTCTAAGGTCATTAGCAAAGGAGGCGTCGACATGGATAAGAAGCATATGTGGGTTAGGAGTGAAACTACGCTCGACGGTTATCTGTTGGGTTGATTGGGCTTTGAAGCTACGAACCTAATCCGTAGCCAACTTATGGGATTGGTTGAGAAGAAACTTGGGGTTCAAAGGCTTGGCTTTGTGAAAGTTTACATTGTAGCTATAATCCTTTCACAATTTGTGGCACATGTACGGGAATACCGCCCTCCACTCCAGGCCCTTATAAGTGTCAATTATCCAGTGCAAATTGTCTTGTGAGTACAATGTAGTTGGATTGATGATTTACAAAAGGATTCTTACTTCTTTTGTCAAAAACATCATTTTAAATACTAGTTTGTATGAGAAACAATCTTTTAAAAAAAATATGGAAATGGAAGACCTTAACAAAAAAAAATATTGCGAAGAACAATCTTGACCCGTTTTTCATCGTTGACTCATTAAAGCATAGCACACATCACATACTTCTATATTATTACCATGTTCCTTAATTTCCTTCTCCATCACTGAACACGTTGCAACCCCTCTCTCTCTATCTCTCTCTCTCTCTATCATTTGATGCTGTGAAATTAATTGTATGAGAGACCATTTTCACACTCTTCCAAAGAGGTATTCACTTTTAGTTTTGTTAAAGTAGGCAGTAGTAGGCAGTGCAATAGTACTGGTACATAGTACATCAATACTAGTACAACAGTGAGTGTTGTGCACTACCTTGAGTGCAGCCACCTCAAGGAGGTTTTTCTCTCTGGCTGTTAGTGCCAATCATTAGTTTTTGTCCTTTTGTGTTGCTGGCAATTGTGCCATTATTTACAGCACCTTCCTAGGAAGTTTCTGGTTGTTTTCTTAGTCTATAAAAGACTATGTTGTAAGCTGTTTTAGGCATAACAAAATATGAATAAATGAGAGAAAGTAATGAAGAAAAACTTATGTCTTGCACAAAATGTTTTCATGGTATCAGAGCTTAGGCTCGAAAATTAATTATATCTCTCATTTTTCTGCCAAACCTTCTCTAAACACATCTAAACTTTAACCTACCCTCAAAATAGCTAGAAAGAAAAAAATCTGCTATGACTAATACAACTATAGAGGCAACTAGTCCTCTATATCTCCATCCATGATGGAAACAACTTTCTGATAGTAGAAAAACTTCAAGGATCTGCTAATTACAAATCTTGGAAGAGATCAATGGAGATTGGTCTGGCCTCAAAAAGAAAACTAGGTTTTGTAACAGGAGCGGTAAAGAGGGATGAGAAAGATGTTGTTAAAGGAGAAGCCTGGGACACATGTAATAGTATGATTATATCTTGGATTCTAGGTTCTGTGAGTGAATCCATTAAGAAATCTGTTATGTTTTTGAGCAATGCTCATCAGATATGGAGGCAACTAGAGAAAAGATTCTCTCTCACAAATGGTTCAAGAAAGTATAAACTAAACAAGGAGCTATATGAAGCAAAACAACAAGGTAGGCAGGTGAGTGAGTATTACACCATGATGAAATGTCATTGGGGGGAAGTGGACTCTCTGAATACTCTACCACCTATCACCACTGTAACAGCTGAGATAACAAGCTTTGTAGAAGCACTTACTCAACAGCAAGATGAACATAAGTTGTTCCAGTTTTTGAATGGGCTTGATGAAGTCTATGGAACTCAGAGAAGAACAAGAAGAAGCTCAAAGAGAGTTGTTGAGCCAGGTGAAAGAAGAAACAAAGACCTTGGCTATGTTCTGGAAAGGGACAGTGGGGGAGCCACAAGTAGCACTCCTCCTACTACTCAATGCACTGTGTGCAGCAAAACTAGGCACACAAAAGAAAGTTGCTGGCTTGTAGTAGGGTTTCCCAAGAACAAAGCAAGGACACAGGGACTTCCATATAACAAAGGAAAGGGAAAGAACAATTATGGACAGCAAAAATGGAGCAAGGGAAAGCCATCTGGTGTAAAGGTAGCTGCAAATGCTCAAAATCAGAATGACAACATGTCAATTTCAAGCAACAACACCACTATTACTGCTCAACAACTTGAGCACCTTCTCAGACTTCTACCTACCCCATCTAAAGGTGAAGACACTGAAGATGAGATGGACATACATTACTCAGGTATGGTGTCATGTTATTTTGCTGATTCTGTAAGCATGGATACATGGATTCTGGATTCTGGTACCTCAGACCATATGACTGGGAATTTCTCTATGTTAAAACATGTTGTGACATGCAAAGATAACTCTCTGATTAACTTGCCTACTGGTCAGACCTCTAAAGTCACTCATACTGGAATTATGATGCTAGAAAGTAATGTAAAGTTGAGAAATGTCCTGTATATTCCTACTTTCAAGCATAACCTTCTGTATGTGAACAAGTTATGTGAAGATCTGAAATGTAAGACAACATTTCTTGATAAATACTGCCTGATTATTGACTTTGTGAATGAAGAAATAAGATGTGTGGGAAAAAGTGCAAATGGTCTTTACTATTTGATAAATGAACCAGTTGAGAAGACTCTTCATAGAATTAAAGAAGAGACTAGTTATGCCATTTAGAGAGATAAGAAAAAGGTGGCTATGAATGCTCACAATTACACTGAATTTCCATGTGTAGTCAGGAATGTCCCAAAATTAAACAAAGAAACCTTGTGGCATCATAGATTGGGGCACGCAACAAAGAAGAAACTTGCTATGATAGATACTATTGATATGAAAGGTGGATGTCAGGATGTTTGTATTACATGTCCTTTGGCAAATTTCACAAAATTGCCTTTTAGAAAAAGTGAGTCAAAAGCAAGTGAGCTACTAGAAATGGTGCACATGGATACATGGGGGCCTTACAAGATGAGCTACAAGGGGAAGTATAGGTACTTTAATTTCTCACTTTGGTAGATGACTACTCAAGACTGACATGGGTGCATTTACTGAAGCTGAAGTTTGATGCTTTTGGTGCCTTAGAAAACTTTGTCAATATGGCGAAGACACGGTTTGGGAAGAACATAAAAGTCATAAGATCATATAATGCATTAGAATTTGATGCTGGCAAATGTAGGCCATACTTTGGAAAGCTTAGCATAATTCACCAAACATCATGCCCTAATAGGCCACAACAAAATGGCAGAGTAGAGAGGAGGCACATAAATGTTCTTGAAATGGCAAGGGCCATAAGATTTCAGAGTGGTCTTCCACTTCATTTCTGGGGTGATTGTGTGATGACAACAACCTATATTACTAATAGGTTGCCCAGTTCAGTTCACCAAGGAAAGAGTCCTTATGAAGTGCGCTATGAAAAAAAAAACTAAACTACAACATGATGAAATGCTTTGCTTGCTTAGCTATGGCATATAACCCTGATAGAAGAAGGGATAAGTTTGGTGCTAGGGGCATTCCCTGTGTCTTTATTGGATACTCAAATACTCAGAAGGGGTACAAGCTTCACAATCTTGTTAGTGGAGTATCTTTTGTGACTAGGGATGTGAAATTTCATGAAAATATCTACCCTTATCACATTCCATACTACATCACACAAGAAAATAGACATATGTGAGCCTCCCAGACAAAACATTGTATGGAGTGAAGAGTATGATGAAGAAACACAACAAGAGAGTATTCCGGAGGGAGATGGTGATACAGAACTTGGTGGTATAGTGGATGTGCCTACTGATACTACAGTGTCTCCAAGGAGACCTAGAAGGGAACACAAAGCTCCAACTTGGCATAGTGATTATGAAGTAAGAGCAAATCTTGTTCAAAAAGTGACTAACACTCAAGTCACTAAGCAGTACACTTGTCTTCTGAGTACAATAGAGAAAGAACCTGATCCTAAGTTCTTTAAAGAAGCAGTAAAACACAAATAGTGGCTGGAAGCTATGAATGAAGAATTAGATGCTCTGGAAAGTAACAACACATGGGAAATTACAGATCTACCTACAGGGAAGCATGCTATTGGTTTCAAGTGGATCTACACAACTAAATTTGATCCACAAAGGCAAAATCTGAGATACAAGTATAGACTTGTTGTCCTTGGAAATAGACAACAATATGGCTTGGACTATGGAGAAACATTTGCACCTGTTGCAAAATTGACTACAGTAAGGTCAATCTAGGGGTTGCAACTATTCAAGATTGGCATACACATCAAATGGATGTAAAAAATGCCTTCCTACATGGAGAACTTGAAGAAACTGAGTATATGAAACTTCCACCAGGATATGCAAAGCAAGGCTTCAGATTTAGTGCTGATGAACCAGAGGGTGTTGTGACTACAACTAGGAATAACCTCAAGGTATACAAGCTGCTAAAGTCACTGTATGGGCTCAAACAAGCACCCATACAATGGTTTACTAAGCTTAGCTCTGTATTGAAAGGTAATGGATTCACTCAATCTAATGCTGATTATTCTCTATTTGTGAAGCAAGAAGGCTCTACATTTACAGCTATCCTGGCTTATGTAGATGATCTCATACTCACTGGAAACAACATGACAAGTATTGTTCAAGCAAAGCAGTTTCTTAGCACTGAATTCAAAACCTAGGTGAGTTGAAATACTTCCTAGGTATTGAAGTTGACAGAAATGAACAAGGTATTTTCTTGTCTCAAAGAAAATATATCACAGACCTGCTTGAAGATTATGGTTTGATGGAATGCAGACCCTTGAAATTTCCTATGGACACCCATGTGAAGCTGCTTACATCCTCAGGAGATGTGCTGCCTAAACCTGAGCTGTATCAAAGACTTATAGGGAAGCTAATCTACCTAACCATCACTAGACCAGACATTGCATACATTGTGCATGTTCTGAGTTAGTTCATGCATGCTCCTACTACAGTCCACTATCAGGCTGCAAAAAGGGTACTTAGGTATCTAGCTTGTTCAAGAGAGCAGGGTATTCTTCTAGCAAGTCAATCTGCAGCAAAGCTTCAAGCTTACTGTGATAGTGATTGGGCTGACTGTCGTAATACAAGGAGGTCCACAACTGGTTTCTGTATCATGCTTCGGAACTCTCCTCTCACATGGAAATCTAAGAAACAATCTGTAGTAGCTAGGTGTACAGCAAAAGCAGAGTGCAGGGCCCTTGCCATGACTTTGTGTGAAGTCATTTGGATCAAGCAGTTGCTTAAAGATCTTGGCTTAAAAAATCTGGTAATCAGGCAGCATTAGCCATTGTTTCTAATCCATTGCACTATGACAAAACTAAGCATTTAGGGATTGGTTGTCACTTTATCAGGGATCAAGTTAGTTCAGGGGATGTTCTTCCTATTTATGTTCCTAGTGCACAACAATTGGTTGATGTTCTCACTAAGATCTTGACAACTGAGCAACATCAGTCTCTCCTATTCAAGCTGGGAATTCTGCAGTCATCTCGACTCTCAGCTTGAGGGGAAGTGTTAAAGTAGGCAGTATTAGGCAGTACACTAATACTGGTACATAGTACATCAGTACTAGTACAGTAGTGAGTGTTGTGCACTACCTTGAGTGCAGCCACCTCAAGGAGGATTTTCTCTCTAGCTGTTAGTGCCAATCATTAGTTTTTGTCCTTTTGTGTTGCTGACAATTGTACCGTTATTTACAGCACCTTCCTAGGAATTTCTGGTTGTTTTCTTAGTCTATAAAAGACTATGTCGTAAGCTGTTTTAGGCATAACAAAATATGAATGAATGAGAGAAAGTAATGAAGAAAAACTTATGTCTTGCACAAAATGTTTTCAAGTTTCAATTAATTTCAACAATTTGATAGTGAGTGAAATTAGAGTTTTGTTTTCCATATTCCCAATATAATGGAATTGGTGGTTTATTGTAATTTGTTGCAGCAAAATGGTTCCAATTAGTGAGATTAAATGTGATCATGGGATATATGTTGCAAAGAGGACATCTTGGACACATGATAACCCTAGAAGGAAGTTTATTGCTTGCAAGTTCTTCAACCACGAGATTGGGTAAAGGGGCTACAGTAAATCTGAATTGATTGATGATGAAGTAGTAGATTGGCAGAGGGATGAGCTTTAGATGCTTCCATGGTAAAAAAAAAAAAAAAAAAAAGTTGAGGACAATCCTTGTACGTAGAACTCGAACGACTTCAAGTATTTTAAATCAAAAACAACATCCAATGCTTACTTTTTTTCACGATCTATAGATTCTCCATCTATATCCAATCCCAACGAGAATAGAAGCGAGTCGCTTCCGGCTTGGCTTGAGTTCTTGAGAAAGAACAGAACTAGACTTCAAAGGAGAAGTCGGAAGAAGATCAACAAAAGTGAAGCGCTATGTCGGGGCCGGGGGATGCTTGCTTAGTTGTTTCCCTTCTATGCAAATCACAGTCCATGATTAATTATGCAACATTAAAGAGAAGTAGGATGTTAGGTTTTTTTCTTGATTTTGGAGAGGGTGAATTGAACAAGGGAGTAATTTGGAGGGAAATTGGCTGGAAAAAAAGATGAAACACAGGGAGACGTGCCACATACATGTTATGCTTTAATGATTCGACGTCGGAAAATGGTCGGTGAATGCTGGAGAACGGGTTAAGGTTGTTCCTCGCAAAAAAATATATTTTTAAGGTTCTTTTTTGCTAGATTTTTTTTATAAAGAATGTTTCTCACAAAAACTAGTTTTAAAATGTTGTTTCTGACAAAAAACCATATACCAAATTCCAAGTGGTTAATGGTTACCCAAAGCATCCTCGTTGTTCCCACCAAAAAGTAGGAGATCGAGCATTTGTTGGGGTGTCGATCTCAACACATAGATGGTGCACACGGTAGCTAGTACAATGATCAGTGAGCACCATGCTCATTAGTTAAAACGTTGTTGAATAATAAGAAAAAGACGTGCACATGTATATTTACCACACTTGCACGCAAATAAACAATCGACTCAATAAAATGAACATTGAGTCATGTTAGAAGATAACCTTAAATTTTCGACAATCGAATCCAATTCATATGTTCTTTCAAGTTATTCAAAACAAGGCTATATTTATCCATTAAATAGTATTATGTTCATCCTATAAAAAGCGTTGTGTTCCAGCAATTAAAAAAGAGAACATTTTCTATTTTTAATAATGGGACACAGATTTGATGTTCTCTTAAGTTCATCGAAATTTTCATTCTACTACAGTTTTGTATTTGAAATTGATATTTATTTGATTGTACTAACTGTTCTTTTAGACTACCATGTTGATTTGAATAAACTCAATGTTCATTGCAAATTACAAAATCTTCATCTTAATTGTGTTCACTTTCATCCTAATATGTACGAACATAATAACCATCTCTTTCACGCTTCTATCTCCCCCCTTAGTTGTTAGGTTCGATTCTTAGGGGGTGGAGCTTAAGCTTAACATTAAGTCCCTTCGTTCCATAAGATGTTTTGACTTGTACAATTGTCAGTGTACATATTTGACGACTATTAATATATGTAATTACATATTAGTATAAAAATATAAAAATTTGAATATTATAAAGTACTCACTAGGAATTAAGAATCGAATAAGAACCCATATGATTATTTTTTTCTTACATGTAGGGGAAAATATAGAAGATTTTATGTAATTTTAAATAATGCCAAGACTTAAAGTAGAAACATTGATAAGGAATGGAGAAAGTAGTTTGAATATAAAATAAGTCAAACTCAATGGTGTTGGGCCAGAAAGCTCGCAAGGTTATTATGTAAATTTATTTACAAGATTATTCTATAACTGCTACACCAAGGCCTAAATGATTAATTAAATGACAATGTAAAGGAATTTTCAACACAACTGATCAAGTAGAACATTAATATAAAGTCGATTAATAACAACAATTAAATCTAATAATGCTTGTTATTAGCACATGTTTAAACTAATCGAGTTAGAAACTTGGATTATTTTCATCAAACAAATCTTGAACATTGTTTTAAATTTGAGGTTAGTTCAGGTTGGAGTTCGGACTCGGTAATCAAACCCAAGCCAAACCATATTAAGTTTAGCTCGACTTGGCTTATATGGTTAGCTTATTTATCATAGTACTATTGCTTATAGTACTATTGCTTATTATTAGTTTCATTTTATTGAAATTTACACATGTTTATTCAAAAAAATCACTTATCTTAAAAAAAACCCCAATCTTGGAGCATTTAGAAATGATATTAACTATCGGAGATACCTTCTTATAATATTCCAAGTTATTTTTTTCCTCCCTATGTTAATCCATTTTGGATCTTCTTGAGTCTTATTTTAAAAGGTTGCTCTAAAGTTGGGATTATTCCTAAATAATCCAAAATTAGAATCATCTTGAAAAAGTCAGTGAATATTGGAATTATTCATGTTAGAAAATAATCTTAAAATTTCCACTTTTTGAAAAGTAAACACATCTTTTGAGTTTTGATGCCTTAACTCAACTTTTGGGAATACTCTCAAAAATGATTCATATAGTTATTACCTCTTCTTTTCCACGTATCATAGATGGAAACTAGATTAAATGCGCCTCTATGGCAAGCAAAACAACATTATGATATTTTGAGAAGGTCTCCAAATGTTGGCAAAATGATCCAATATTGGAAATATTATGAGAAGATGAGAGGAAAATGAGATTAATAATGTCCTATATTCTAAAATATATCTATGAAAAGTCTACATGAATAATCTCTATTAAATACTTCTCGACAAGTGTAGAGCACTTTCATGTGCATATTTTGCATTTCCGAATACCTTTTACTCTTGAGTCTCGATCAAGTTTTTTGATGAGAAAGACGGAGTGTCAAATATTGCATATTCTTAAGTATTTTCAAGAGTACCTAAAACTATTGCTTCCAAGTACATTCTTTTGTATGGTTGTCACGTAATTTGCTCAAATGATCAAAATATAAAGGAAAAATTCCTCAAGTACCCATGAGGTTTGGCATAATTTCCAAATTACCCCCTACATTTGGGGAATTCCTCAGATACCCCTGAGGTTTGAGTTTGGGCTCAAAATACCCTTACTATGGACGAAACCCTAACGCCCTTAGGTTTTCCATCTCTCTCCTCTCATTCCCCCACCCACTGTCAACCCCCTCCCCCATCCGATGGCCAACAGCCAGCGACCACCACCCACTCCGGCGTCGGCGACCCTACCCTCTTCCCTTCGCCGGCCAGAACAGCAGCACTCCCCCCCCCCCAAACGACCCCACCCTCTCCCTTTCCCCCACCCTTGACACCCCACCCTAGCCCTCCCTTTCCCCCACCCTTGACATCCCACCCTATCACTCCCTTTCCCCATTCTCGATTCCCCCACCCTTGACACCCCACCCTAGCCCTCCCTTTCCCCATTCTCGATTCCCCCACCCCACCCACCCCGACACCACCCCCTCTCCCCTTTCTCCCTATCGGAAATGACAACCCTTTTGTGTCTCCCATTGTGAGTCGACCCCTCCCCTTCCCCACCCAGATACGCCAGCCCCCAAACCCCTTAACCGTATACCACCACTGATAAACACCAGAATAAGCGATATTCACTGGGCCAAGAGCATCCCCCCGAGTAAAAGCTTCCATAGCTGGTTGACCAAAATGAGGATCTCAAATTGCATGAGAAATAGGTCTGCGCTCGAAACCACCCTAGGCACCACCCTAGGCTGCCGTTTTGCTATTATGGTCGGCGCCAACATCGAGGGTAAGAGAATCGGGAATGGGGAAGGGAAGGGGTAGGGTCGCCGGTGCCGGAGTGAGGGAGAGGGGTTTGGCAGTAGGTGGCGAAATGGGAGGAGAGAGAAAATTAGGGAGAGAGAGAAGGAAAACTAGATGGCGTTAGGGTTTCGTCCATAGTAAGGGTATCTTGAGCCCAAACACAAACCTCAGGGGTATCTGAGGAATTCCCCAAATGTGGGGGGGTAATTTTGGAATTACGCCAAACCTCAGGGGTACCTGAGGAATTTTCCCAAATATAAAATGTGTAAAGATAAAATTTGCAAAAATAAAATGTGGAAAAAAATGTGAGAGGAAACACTTTGTTTTATGTTCTCCAGGGAGAACTATAAAAGCTCAAATTAAACACGATTGAAATTTTAGAAGCGCTCCTTTCAAAAAAAAAAAAAAAAATCTCAGGAGCGCATGTCTTATACAACAAGTTTCAATGTTTCTTTCTTCTTTTCTTCCCATAATTATCAACTATTCTATTTTTTTCCTAAAAAATTATATCTCTAAGAATCTCATAACTAGTTGATTTTCTTAGATAACTAATTTTGAACCTTTTATTTTCTGCAGATGATTGCAAGCACCATTCTATTATTCTGTCTAATGATTTTCTTGGATGGCTCTTATATTGATTATGTTTTTGAAATATTCAGAGAAAAAAGTGTCAAATGACCAACTCAACCAAAAGCTTAAGCTTCTGGTTGAGGCCTCAGGAATAGATTTATACTCTATCACGCCCCCTCACGCAAGAGCTCTTTGGGGTTGAAGTGTGGATGCAATACAGGTCTCCCTCATACTTGACGCTAAATATTCCACTGTGAAAGGAGTGGTGGATGAGATTCGAACCCATGACCTTTTTGTCACGTTGGCTCTTGATACCATGTTAAAGGACCAACTCAACCAAAAGCTTAAGCTTATGGTTGAGGCCCTGGAATAGATTTATACTCTATCACGCCCCCTCACGTAAGAGCCCTTTAGGCTTGAAGTGTGGATGTGTAACACCCCGATAATTCTCTCTTTCTGGAAAATACTTTTATAACAAATCTAGAGAATTACCCAGGCATTATCGCCCGTGTGATAACGTTTCGGCTTACTCAGAATTTTGCAGCGGAAAACAATTACTAAATAAAACCAACTTTATTAAACTTATGAAATAAATGACAACTTTTGAAACTAAACACACCAACTAAAAACCTCAAACTTAAGTAAAGATGTCCTACGAAAACAACTTAAACTATACTAAGTATAAGCCTCTCCATTCCAGATTCCCAATGCAATGCATTGCAAACCTGTAATGTCAATGCATACTGACTCTGCTCACAGAAGGATCATCACAGGATCAATAGGCAAAGCCATGATCACACACACAACAAGCACGTAATCAGCAAAGCTGAGTACTACATATCAGACACAATAATCCTAAGCATGATACTACAAACATAACTTGTAGGAATAATAATAACATAATAAATAATACTCTACAGACAACTTTACTGAACTACACTTGACCCAACTTTTTATTACTTTAATGGAATAGTTATTGGACGAGTTGACCACCAAAAATAGGAAATACGGTCATGACTCCGTAAACCAGAATGACCTACGATATCGAGGAACCTTTGAACTAAAGAGGAATGGTGATCAATCCAACCCTCGAAAATACATATCACGGCGGACTATGTATCCCAACCCTTAGTGTCCAACTCTAGACGTGCACCAGTCTAAAGTATATAACTTATTCTCGTTTCACTTTACGTTAAATATATTTTATTACTTGTGTTGACCCACAACAACCAAATAACACACATTCAAAAATCACATAATCAAACAACATTCTTTTTATCTTTGATTAACAAGTGTTCACAACTTATCAATCAAGACTCCTTTTATTTCTTTTTATCCTTTGTTGAACCTAGCCAACAAAACTCCGTACCTTTACATAGGTATAATCCATACTTACCAAATAAGATCCACGGTTCTTATAAGATAAATTAATAATCTCCAAAAATCTATGTAACACATGATTCCAACTTACTTAAATTAATCCACTTACGAATTAATACCAAAACTGAACTTATTTGCTTGCATCAAACTTCCTACAAACAAGTCATACTCATACATATTCTCAGTTTACATGTAGCACACAGGCAAGTAACATGTAAAGCAATTACAGTAAATCATATATATGAACAACAAGGTCCTATACATGATACTAATAAATAAAAACATCCCTAAGGCATGTTTCTAAACCATATAGCACGTAGACTATGTACGTACCTTGGTAAACGCAACGGTAGGCCACTTTTATGCTCAAAAGTCCCCTACTATGAATTCTCCGCCTAGAAAATCAAATAATCAAGTAAATACTTGAACTAAAAAAAATACAGCAACTTTAAAACGTCCCAAACCCTTTTAAACGTCTTTAAAAATCGTTTTTATAATTTAAACTCTCGTTATTTTTAATCCCTAGTATAGTACAACTATTCTAGTGATTAAAAATCATTAAAAACCTTAAAATACTAACTTTCTGAATTTCCAGCATTTATAAAATTTTCTAAACCTTCTGAAAATATTTTAAATGCATATAAAAATCGTATTCCAATCAAAATTCATATTCATACTTTAAATATACGTTTCTAGTGATTTAAAACCCAAAAACCATATCTTTCATGATTAAAACTAAAAATAATAAATCTGAAATTTTTATTTATACATATGAAAACCGAAAATATATTCTTTCATAATAAAATAATAACTTAAATCATAAACATGTAAATAGTAATAAGATAACAATAAAAATTAGGACTTTAATGGAATCTTAAGGAGAAGTAAAGAAAAACAACCGAAATAGGAGGAAGGAAGGCCGGCGGCTGTGACAGCAGCAAGGAGGTGGCGGCAGCAGTTTCTTGGTTCAAAAGGTTTTGTGACGTTTCTTGTTCAACAAGAAACGTTACTTAGCGAAGAAGAAACATTTTGAGAGGAAAATATGAAACTCACGCTCAAGAAGGAGGAGAGAAAAATGTCGAGTGAGAGAGAGAATTCGAATACGTGCAAGGGAGGAGAGAGAAAATGAGTGTAGGGCAAAATATTTGGGTTTTTAGGATATTTAAATAGGCTAATCCTTTGGGCTTAGGAAAAGAATTTCAATAATTAAAACTTTGATGACTAACAAGATGGGCTTATTAGGACTTTAGTCATCAAATTATCCTTTCCCTTTTTATTACTTTTGGGCTTTCGATTCCATTAAGTTTTCTTTTCAAATATGCTTTTAATAATTAAACTCTTATTTAAAACATGCTTAATTAAAATATTAAAATTTTATTAAGCTATGAAAAATATTTTTAGTTGACTTTTAAAATAGTCAACCCTTTTTAAAAGTCAAATCATTTTCCAAACTCATTTGGATTTAAATATAACTACATAAATATCTTAATATATTTATGAAAATCCTTTAAAAATGTGGGGGATTACAGGATGCAACACGTGTCGTCCTTATGCCTGGCGCTAAATATTCCACTAAGAAAGGCGGGGTGGATGAGATTCGAACCCATGACCTTTTTGTCACGCTGGTTTTGGTACCATGTCAAAGGACCAAGTCAACCAAAAGTTTAAGCTTATGGTTGAGGCCCCAGGAATAGATCTGATGGAGTATAAATCTATTCTTGAGGCCTCAACCAGAAGCTTAAGCTTTTGGTTGAGTTGGTCCTTTGACATGGTATCAGAGCCAGTGTGACAAAAAGGTCACGGGTTCGAATCTTGTCTACCCCTCCTTTCTCAGTTGAATATTTAGCGCCAGGTATGAGGGAGGCCTGTGCTGCATCCACATTTCAAGCCCAAAAAAGGGCTCTTGCTTGATAGAGTATAAATCTATTCCTGAGGCCTCAACCAGAAGCTTAAGCTTTTGGTTGATTTGGTCCTTTGACATGGTATCAAGAGCTAGCGTGACAAAAAGGTCACGGGTTCGAATCTCATCCACCCCTCATTTCTCAGTGGAATAATTAGCGTTAGGTAAGAGGGAGACATGTACTGCATCTACACTTCAAGCCCAAATGGCTCTTGCATGAGGGGGCGTGATAGAGTATAGATCTATTCCTGGGGTCTCAACCATGAGCTTAAGCTTCTAGTTGAGGCCTCAGGAATAGATTTACACTCTATCAAAAAGTACACCCACTGATATATCATTCTGAATCCGTCATACAAAATTCGTGACACATATTACTAATGTCATTTCATGTGGTGGATGAAAATGATACTTCTTCCATCTCTTATTAGTTTATGTACTTTCCTTTTTGAGTTATCTCTTATTAATTTTTCATTTATTTTTTTGGAATGGACGAAGTAGTTGTTTTACATTGTTATTTTTTACATAAGGTATCATTTTTTTATTTGTCAATCTCTCTTTGTCTCTTGCCTCACAATATATAATACATACATTCTCTTTCTCTTTAGGACCCATATATTTTTTCTCGCTCCTAAAATTCTATGCCCAAACAAGTGAGTAAACTAATAAGAGATGGAGGGAGTATATGCAGCCTTAAACTAACTATCGTCATTTTAGGATATACATTTACTTCTTATTGTTAACACCCAGGAATATTCTATATTACTATATACTCCCTCCGTTTCTTTTAATTGATACATGTCCATTTTATAAAACCAAACTACCAACTTTGACCAATTGTTGTGAATAATCATGTGTAGTCTTGTTAGATTCGTCTTAGTGTGTAGATTCATAATATCAAAATTTTATAAATTTTATTTAAAGGAAATAAGAGATATTAAGGATTTAATTGAAAAACGTGCCAAAATAATGTAGCTTAAACATATTCAAATTTTTGTTTTATTAATATCACTCTCTTTTTAATACAATTTTTGATAAATAACTAGTATTTTGGCCTGGGAGACGCCTTGAGTCAATTATAATAAACAAATATGTTAATTTTTTTAAATTTCATTTTTTTGCCACTTTTCGTATTTTTGTCTATTAAGAAATTGAAATGTTTACGTCATGGCGTGATAAATAAAAAAATCCGAAAGGTTTAAGCTTGAAAATAATATCTTAAAAGGAATTGTGGTAAGAGAATATGACATTAATAGTCTCTTGTTAGTTACGTAATAAGAGTGTTAGAAATGTATATACTTGTTTAAGTC
Source organism: Beta vulgaris subsp. vulgaris (assembly GCF_026745355.1). Lineage (NCBI taxonomy): Eukaryota > Viridiplantae > Streptophyta > Magnoliopsida > Caryophyllales > Amaranthaceae > Beta > Beta vulgaris. The sequence continues at coordinate 5,657,066 of NC_079202.1, read as the reverse complement.
TTCTTAGTCAAGTATATTTATTATAAGACGCTGATCATGAATTCTATTCAGTTTTTAAGACCTCTTATCATATTTTATTTCAAATATTAGACAATAAAGTTATAGTGTATTGATGGTTTAACTCTTATATTTAATAAAATTAGTTGATTAATAGTAACATAAAAGCAAATATTGCAACTAAAAAAACGAAAGTAGTATATTTTTATGGCGGAACAGAAACAAAATATTTGAGGTTAATGGATCCATTAAAACTTTAAGCCACATGGAAAGAATTACTGCTACATAAATGGCCATGTGGCCGTTGACAATAAGGGAATAATCTTAATTAGTTCCACGTTATAAATTTATATTTTGGTGCTAACACGAAATTTATGTATAGACTTGAAGACCTACTAATTGCTATAGAGAATCCTTGGTCGTGATTTACGAAGGTTATTGCTATTTGCTAGTAATCTCGCAAGTACTCCATCTGTGAGGCTATGTGCGAGAACAACTTAGCGATTTTTTCTTTAACTATTACTAAAAATATTATTAGTGTATTACCACACATCTCACTTATTTATTAGATTGACGGTTGATGTAGCTTGTCTCTATCTATCTTCTGACTTCTGAATTCTGATAGATGCCTAGATGAGTAGATGGTGGCCTGCTGGTTAAATCAAAATTGACACTCCTTGTTGTGTTTTTGTTTTTATGTGTTCTTATACCAGATTACTTATGGAGTTATGGTTGATTCAATGGTTGGTATATAACCTACGTTTAGCTGGCTGGTCCAAGGGAGTGATTTTCTCGTTTCAAACTTGATTTATTATCTTAAATGTTGACAAGAACTCCGTATCTTAGTCCGGCTAATGCCTCAAATTAATTATAACGAGTTTTATATACTTGAAATGCATGCGAAAATAAAATATTTAATTGACTAATAATATGTACAAAAAATTATTCGCAATGATTACGTACTTTTTTTGGAAAAAGAATCAATAAATTAGTGAAGTTGTAATTTTCTTTTGTTAACTAAGGGTAAAACTGTAAGTAGATATTTTTTTCTTATAATTTTTTTAAAACCAATAAATAGTAGAATTTGTAATTGCTTATTTTTTAATTTAAGGGTATAATTGTAAAAAAGGGTGGACACCATGTCACCCCCTCTTCACTTATATAATAGAGATAAATAATACTCCCTCTGTTACAAAATATAATGCATTCACGCTTTACGAAAATTTGCTTTTATCATTAATATCTCTCATAATATGATAAAAAAAAATTATACTGTTGGATTCGTCCTAAAAAATACTATGATAACATTATTTTTTTCAATTTTTTATCCACATAAATTGATAGTAATTAACGGTCAAAAGTCGACCTCGAACATCGTGCATGCCTTATATTTGAAACGGAGAGAGTATGTTATTATTCATAAACTCATAATTTAGTAGTTACTTTTCGTATCCTTTTTTCCAATGAGAAATTGAAAAATTGATCTCATTGTGTCATTAAAAAAAGCTTAAAGGTTTGAGATTGAAAATAGAGCTTAAAAGAAATTGAGGTAAGAAAATAGGTCATCAATAGTCTATTGGTAGCTAGTACCGTATTAAGAGTACTATAGAGATATAAATCTTGTTTACGTCTTTTTAATTAAACATAATTATTTTAAGACTTTATATTTTATTTGAAACATTAGACAATGGAGTTATAGTGTATTGATGGCTAAGTTTCGATGAGAGTGTCATATGACTTATAGGCTTCGTTAAGAATGTCTTTCAATATATTTGTATAATCGATTTCTAGCTCCCTTTCTTTATTAACGGTAAGTGAGTAACATTCTCAATTTATACTATTTTCTTCGTCCTATTAATCACAATAGTTTGACTTTTACACTATTCACATTCCTTACTTTGACCATAATTTTCAACTCATACATAAATGCAATTGTTTGTCTATAAAATGTTTCAAGATTTATATTCGTGTAAATTTTGCAACATATCAATTTTTAGTTATTTGTTACTAATAGATAAGTAGAGATATTTTAATGGTCAAAGTTGTGCATTGTATATAAATGTGTCAGACAAACTATTGCAATTAACATGGGACAGATGCATTATCTATATATACAAACCAAAGTGTTTTAACTAATTATAAAATAGTGTTTAACTTATCCCATGTGATATTAACAAATTATCAAATTTCCATTAAATTTCATCAAAGGATAACTAGAGATATTATTAGCTAAAATTATAAGTTGTCAAGCATGAAAATCAAAAATCTTACATTCTTAATTAATTCTATTATTTGACCTACAAAATCCGCCAATTTAGTAGCGTAATTCTCCTTATCCAAAATACATATAATATTTTATTTGACAGTTGTAGTTTAGTTGGTATTGGGAAAATACATCATCCTCCATTTTTCACTTTAACGATTTTAGTGTTTTGGAAATTGATACATGATTATTAACTGTAACGAACTCCCTCCGTTCTATAATGTTCTACTCATTTACTGTAGATACACATTTTAAGGCAAATTGGAGAGAGGGTGTCAAAAGTGGTCACTTGATTTCATTACTTTTATTTAGTGAGGAGAGAGAGTGTAGGGTTATTTTATTTTAAGGAAAATAGAGAGCATGAAATGAGAAAGTGTGGGCCAAGCATGATTAAATTATTCTATATATTTTGCCAAAATAGGAATAAAGCACTATTGATAGAACTTCACAGAACGGACTAAAATGATAAGTGGGTAAGACTTCATAAAACGGAGGGAGTACTTTTTAAGCATATGGCTTCTCTATTTCTATTATTTACCCATTATGTGAGCTCATTTTCTATCTTTTTCTTATTACATGAGCATCATAAGTTTCTGTGCAAATCCCCCTATTTCAAAAAAAAAAAAAAAAATGGATGTAATATTTAGTTTCCTAATTAATTATATCATTTATAATGCACATCCTTATTAAATTTTATTTCCTAGTTGTACTAGAGTTATAAACTTATGATTGATATAAAACGGTAAAAAAATAGGGATAATAGGATATATATAATTCAAGGCAAAAACATGTCATATTATCACATGTACTCTCCTACTTCCCACATAATCAAATATTAAATAACAAACTTTTTTAAGACTCGAACCCATAAGCTCTAATTTGAAATGCAAATGAACTAAATAACTATTCTACAATCTCATATTAGTCTTTGTGGAAAAAAAATTATTTAAACACATTTTGTTTAACAATTTCACACACACACACACACACACACACACACACACACACACACACACAACACACACAACACACAACACCACACACACACACCACACCACACACCACCAACACACACCACACACACACACACACACACACACCACACACACACACACACACACACACACACACACACACAACACACACACACACACACACACACACACCACACAACAACACACACACACACACACACACACATATATATTTGTATTAATAGTGTGTCCTACCTTTCGATTCTATTACATTGAAAAAAAGCTTTTCAAATTTTTATAACCTCCGTAATTAACACAACTATACGATGTAATTGCATTGGTTATATTCTTATACATTAACCTAAAATTTTAAAAATAAGATTGTATCATTTTCTTTGTAAGTAACCATATATTTATATATATGTATTCTCTTGAGGCTGAGGGTTATATTGATAAGTAATTCATATTATATAATTTACTATGTAGAAAAATTAAAAGAATCTAGGCGATCATCGCCTGACCATAATCCAATGCGTATGATTTTTGTTTACTTAACTTCTCTCAAGTGTTTAATTTAAGATTCAAATTCACATTGATGAATAATTTGGGGCATCGCCCAAGCCTATAATTAGTTGTATCCTTAATCTGCAAGCGTTCAAGTCTTGTGTGTGAGATTGTGAGTTCTCATTAATCAGGTTAGAGAGAGTTTGAGAATTCTCAAACATATGGTTTTTTAATTGATTTTTTCTTATAAATAGTAATACCTCTGTTCCTAAATAACGATTACACTTTGACAATTGACACTATTCACACATTTCAATTTGACTATCGTGTGTGATTCATTGGGTAAGAAAATATATAACCATGTGGAGTTTTGTTGATTCGTCTCGACATGTACTTTTAGAATATCAACTTTTTATAGTTTACAAATACAAAATTAGAGATATTAGTGCTCGATCGTTTGTATCGGCATGCGTAAAAAATACAAGTGTAACCATTATTTCAAAACGAAGATAATACATGTAGAGTGAAATAGCTCTTTGTTACTAGTTGATCATTTGGTTAAACATAAAAAGTCACCCTTTCTATAAAGTTACAAACTTACAATGCCAATGAAGTGTAAAACTTGTTTGGCTGATTATTAGGGTAGAAATTGTCATTTAAAATCATTTATTGAATAAAGATTAATTAATCAGCAACACTACCAACAGTCGAACACTATACTTATAAAACCTCCACATGCTAGTCAGCAATACTACCAACACTATTATCCAATTACGAAAGTTTTTTTTTACCCTTATACATACTCAAGCCAAGCCAAGCCAACCAAAAGCTCACTATCCATATATGGTGAATTTTACATCTAATAGTGTGCTTCAAAGGTTTTGTCTATTGTCGACATGCAATATTTGCAATAAGACTAGTGATATCAAAGGTGCAAAAGTCTAAAGGTCTCCAATATAATGCACAGTTATTTGACCTTATCTTTTATTTTTGTTGTTGTTGGTAATGGTAACAACACCACCTATTTGGAATTCAAGTTTGTGGCCAAAGCCATGATTGACGTGGCACGTGGCTAAGTACTTGTTCAAATTCTACTTCAAGTAGAAAAACGATCACAAGTAGTTTGTTTACATTCAGATAGAGAGAAAGAAGTGGTGGTCCAAGGAAAGGACATCACATGCTAAGATCGCCATCTTTGCAGCTGCTTCTGTTATTGTTTTTGTATTCATTTTTAACCTACACCCTCCCCTTGTACCCCCACTCTTTGATATTGAGAGAATTTTTTTCTTTGATGATGATTGGCCACAACTTGAAACTTAAATTCGACCAATTAATAATGATAATTATGTACCTTGTCTTGCATGATGTTTGAGTCCCCGGGAAGAAAAAGACTTGTGCTTTTGTAATGTTTTTATACAGTGTATAAACACTGTAGCATATCATTTGTGATAGGGAACATAGATCACCCCTTTCTTAGATATAAGGGTGAAGATGGAACTAAGTCACGTCTGGGCCATTCCTGGCCAATGCCTGTGAACAAAAGATGCTATTATTTTGATGTTTTGACATGAAAGGAAATGAGCTACAAGCCTATAACTAGATTGTAAAACTTGTTCGCTTGTCCGATATGGAATAAGTTGTAGAGCTTGGTTCAAATATGTAGTTTTATATTGGATTAGAAGTGGAAGTGCTCCCACCATGGATTACATTAGAATTAGGCAATCTTGTTCACTGTTACTATTGTTATCGTCGTCAGGTTGGTTTGTGGCATGTGCGCGTTGTGGTGGGTTACTTTTTGAACCTTTGCATTTCTTATAGTCTGGTTTGATCATTTATGAGATTCATTTACATTTTAGTCAATAATCCAATTTTTGTAACGATTGAAATTTTCGTATTAATGATCTAACTAGATATCCCCCTCCCTTTATGTCTATGATAATCTAATTTATCATTTATGAGATTCGATACTTATGTATTTTTCAATCCAACTTTTATATATTGAGATATTTATAACAATGACGTTAGGGTGTATAAGCGCATCAATTTCTCCTCTTCTTCGTCCAATAAGATTTTTATTCTACAAATCAAACGACTAAGCCTATGAGCTTCATATATCTTTTCAGAGTATATATGAAAGAGAGTTGTTATTTTAAATGTTATAGTTGTTGGAGATATAATGCAAATAGAAGTTGTGGTATATACTAAAAGGGCCATGTTGTATCTAAGAGTTCAGATTTATGAAGCTTTTCAGTTACAAAGTCTATTCCACTCTGTTTTAAATGTGTTGTAACAGTTGCTTATTTTTCTCCCCCAAATCTGTTTTCTTTCCTTAAATATAGAGAGCTTTTATGGATTATTTTTCTGGTTTAATTTGACAGATTTAGTTTGGCAGATTTCTCTCCTAAAATCTCTCTTCAGTTACACTTTGTTTTTGGCTATAAAAAGTGTTTTGTTGTCCTCAAAAATATATAGAAAACAATATATTCTTCCTGTCTTCTTTCTGATTTTCTCTCTCTAGTTCTGAGCATTATTATGAGTTCTATTGATGCTATTGGAAGGAAGCCGTTAATAGTGAAATCGAGTCGATTACATCTAATCATACATGGGAACTTGTTGAGTTACCTAAAGGTAGCAAAGCTATTGGCTGTAAATGGATCTTTAAAAGGAAAAGAAAACCTGATGGTACAGTTGATAGGTACAAGGCAAGACTAGTGATTAAAGGTTTCACTTAAAAATTTGGTATTGATTTCTTTTACACTTACTCACCTGTGACTAAGATCGCCACTATCCATGCTCTTCTTGCATTAGCTTCAAGTTATAAGTTGATTGTACATCAAATGGATGTAAAAACTGCTTTTTTGAATGGGGACTTAGAGGAGGAAATTTATATGTACAACCTCCTGGTTTCTAGTTCCAGGACAGGAACAAAAATGTGTAAGCTAAAGAAATTTGTATGGATTAAACAAGCTCCAAAACAATGGTAGAATTTCATAAAACTATTTTGATTGGATTTGTCGTGAATCGTGCTGATGCGTGTGTGTACTCAAAAATGTTTGGTCCAAATTGTGTGATTGTGTGCCTATATGTGGATGATATGTTAATTTTTGGTACACATTGATGTTATTAATGAAACTAATATGTTTCTTTCTTCTAAATTTGAAATGAAAGATTTAGGTGAAACTGATGTAATTTTAGGTGTTAAAGTCACCAAAACTAGTAATGGGTACTCTTTGTCTCAAGCTCATTATGTAGAGAAGGTGTTAAAGAAATTTAACAGTTTTGATGTTGTGCCAGTTAAAACTCCTTATGATCCTAGCATTCACTTAACAAAGAATAAGGGTTATAGTGTATCACAATCTGAGTATGCTAAGATAATTGGGAGTTTAATGTTTCTAATGAACTATACTTGACCTGGTATAGCCTATGCAGTTAGTAGACTTAGTTGGTATACCCATAACCCTAGTAAAGATCACTGGAATGCTCTTAGGCGTTTGTTAAAATACCTTAGAGGTACCATGGATTGGGGTTTGCATATTTGTTGGGTTTCCTAGAGTATTAGAAGGTTATTGTGATGCAAACTGGGTATGTGACAGTGATGAGGTGAGTTCCACTAGTGGATATGTATTCACTTTATGTGGAGCAGCGATCTCTTGGAAGTCTTCTAAACAAACTTGTATTGCCCGGTCCACTATGGAGTCCGAGTTTATTGCTTTGGACTTAGCTGGGCAAGAGGCGGAATGGTTGAGAAACCTACTAGCTTATATTCTATTGTGGGGGAGACCTACTCCCTCTGTATCTCTGCATTGTGACTCACAAGTTGCTATTTGTGTTGCCAAGAACAGTGCTTATAATGGCAAAAAGAGACATATACATGTTCAACATGAATCTGTGAGATCTTTGATAGAAAGTGGTGTAATTACTATGGAGTATGTGAGATCTGAGAGGAACATAGCAGATCCATTATCTAAGGGACTAAACAGAAGACTAGTCCTAGATACGTCGAGGGGAATGGGGCTGAAGCCCGTTAGTTGAGGAATTCATGGTGGATACCCGACTTTGTTTACACATGGCTTCTTGTGGACTAACGAAGCCATGGAAAGACTCATTTCTTTGTACTCTTCCCATTCCTATGACTTGTACATTTTGTGAGGTTAAGCTGTTTAAGCTTTTAATGAATTCATATCCCAGGGTTTGGGTGGTCCTATTGAGACGGACTTGATGAATTTACCGCCTTTATGTTGAGAGATTGAGCAAAAGCTCTTAATGATTTCATATCCCAGTGTATGGGTGGTCTATGTGATAGGCTTGATGAAATCACCTACTTGAGTGTGAAGGTCTGGCCACCTTCTATGAAAAGACTTTGGCAAGTTTTTTCAAGGGCACTCATGAGCATCCCAAGTATAATGGCCATCGTTGGTAAGTTGGTTATCGCGGAACTCATAATGTTCAAAGGTGAGATATGTGTTGTTGGGAGTTATTTCTTGGTTAAGAGAGTTCCATATTCGTCCACTCTCTTGATAAAGAAGTTATCCAAATTTCACTATATGTTGGTTCAATCGCTAGATACCACGCACTTAAGTATCAAGCCTTTTAGATGCTCAGAACTGTTTCTTTTGGTTTAATTTTGTTTTCCTTTGCATTAGTGGGGGATTGTTGGAGATATAATGCAAACAGAAGTTGTGGTATAGACTAAAAGGGCCATGTTGTATCTGAGAGTTCAGATTTATGAAGCTTTTCAGTTACAAAGTCTATTCCACTCTGTTTTAAATGTGCTGTAACAGTTGCTTATTTTTCTCCCCCAAATCTGTTTTCTTTCCTTAAATATAGAGAGCTTTTATGGATTATTTTTCTGGTTTAATTTGACAAATTTAGTTTGGCATATTTCTATCCTAAAATCTCTCTTCAGTTACACTTTGTTTTTGGCTATAAAAAGTGTTTTGCTGTCCTCAGTAATATATAGAAAACAATATATTCTTCCTCTCTTCTTTCTGATTTTCTCTTTCTAGTTCTGAGCATTATTATGAGTTCCTAATTTCCCTTATTTGAGTGCACATTAAGGGGAATAGTTGTGTGAAATCTTGGGGGGGCAACGCCACTTCCGGTTGCACCATAGTCGGGGCGATTTTCGCTTCTAAGACAGTGTTTCCAACAAGTCACAGCTTCATTATCACATTAATCTTTTTGGCCCACATTGTTATCCATGTTCTGTTTTTGCAGAGCTATATTTTGTATAATAGTATCGGGAAAGTCGTGTGATAGACTTAGCCACGAAAGACAAGTCTATCGTGACAAGCCAACCAAATCCAAAATTAGGCACGACACAACCAATGGGTCTCCTACCAAAGTTCATGCCTGATTTTCCATCCATATATCATGACCCATGATGTGTCGTTCTTCTGTTATTTTTGTACTATTGGGTATTTTTTTACTTCGAATGAGATTAACCCATGATCATTTTTAACTAAGGGACCAATTTGCCCTTATAAGCTTATAAGCCTAAAGTACCAAGGTCAAATATCTTTACCCTTAGCGCTTAACACTATGTATATCCTTCTCAGATACTAAGACCATATAACCACTTCATAATAATTAAGCTCACCTTCACTTCTATTTCCTATCTATATAGTCAATTTAGATCTTGAGTATTAGAGGCGACCTTGTCCACACCTACCCCCCTAGGGATAAAGTGATGAGTATAACAACTTTAATTTTATATTTTATCAGTGAGTTGGAAATCTGAAGCGAGTGTAGGAAGCTAGATCTTGGGAGCTCTCGGGCTTAGAGATCACCTTGCAAGTAGTGATATCAATTGGGTAGGCTATATAGGGGGGGGGGGGAGCTCGAAGGTTGAATTAAGTGGACCTTGAGACAACATGCCTAGATTTGGACTATCTAGTTACTTTGGCGGGCTGGAATAAGGCAGGTTGCACACGTGCATTTGCTACCAGGTTTGGCGAGTAATGTGGCAGGTTCAGGGCGGGTTGGGATGGATGAGTTAGGCTTGACTTTATCTTGTTTTATTACTTTTCAATTCAAGTATAAAGAAATATTATGTGAGTTGTGTGGGACAAGCCGTCTTTTAGGCAGATATCCTAGCAGGCCTCACTAGGTTGGGTGTAGGCGTATTTTTTATTACCTATGTGGGATGAGCGCACATTTGACTACCTCGTTATTAAAAAACGTATTGAAATAGAAAAAGTCGACAACAAGTCTTTACGGAAGATTCATGAACCTAATTTGAATATCAGAAAATTGTAGGGACAATTTAGGGATGGACTTAACCAATATATATTTTCCCGTCAGGACGCTATAAATAATGGTCAATCAACCAAAGATTGAGTTCGGGGGTGAGGGTATGAATATGATCAAGAATAAAATTCCTCTATTGATGTCCTCTACTTAATAATTATTCATGTCTATATTTATGAAATTAAATTAACGAAGCAATATATATTAATACCATACATTTAATATTAATTCTATATTTGTTCATTAAACACAGAAAACACTAATCTTTGGTGACATGTTATTATGCAATCAAATTACTGGAAACCTAATCCAATTGTCCAAATTATCCGAATTTAGCATTGGAATATTTATTTAAGTCTTTGATTAGCAATTAATAATCATGTGAGGTGATTATAAATCATATAATCATGAGGTGATTATAAATCATATAATCATGTATATGAATATAATATTGAATATGATATAATATAAAAAGAAGGAAGATTAAAGAAGAATGTATAAAAGAGCATTAATTCCTTCAAAACCTACATTATGACACATACATTGTCAATAACAAATGAATTAAATTGGAATTGACCCTCAAGAATAATACCTTTCTCACCTGGGTCTTATGTAACAAGCTGTGTGAAAAGCAATCTTGAAGCTTGAAATATAAATTTTAAGGCTAGGTACGAATGTATTTAAAGGAGTGTTTGAATATGTATTTGCATGTGAGTTGTTAAGTTTTATAAGGTATAAAGTTGTTTATTCGAAGGATTAAAGCGTGTGAAAGCATGGGGAAAACGTTTGAAGAAACGCATCTATTTATAGGAAAAGGAAACTGAAACGACGTGGAAAATATAAGAGAAAATCGTGCGTTATGTGCACATAGTGCTACCATGCGCGACATGCACGGTCTGTGCGCCTAGCGTGCGGCTCGCGCATTCGACGCACTTGTTTTGCGTTTAAGAAATTGTATACGGTATTGACGTTGCCTGCGCATAATACATTGCGTCAGACACAATTTTGATTTTCTCAGTTTCAGATTGTTTTCAGATTATTTTTTATCTTTTGATGAAATATATCCTTTAAATCCAAAATCAGCTGTATTGAGGGAATAAAATACGAGTTTTTAAATATCCTTTAAAAATTAATTATCAAGAATAATTATTATTAAAATATTAAGAATACAATTAGTTATGAGGAATAATTAATTAGGCCTTTAAAATTGGGCTTAGATTTAATAGATAGACTTTATATTTTTAAAATGCTTTTGGGCTTAGCTTGTTCAATTGCTCTTTGTAACACTCCATCCAATCACAAGAAACAAATAAACGAGCTAGATAGATCATTATTTTATCAAAGACGGAGTGTTATAGTTGGTATAAGAACAACTCTACGACCACGTGCTGATCGTGTGGATAATTAATCCAAGGTTAGCTGCATAGTGGGGTGAGGATCTTGGGGTTATATCACCGGCTGCGGTCAAATATGGGATTAGTTTCCAGGCTGGGTAACCCACAGGTCGTTATGGCCCACCTTATAACTTCCTCAGACGTAACGAGGTAGTTGTTGTCCTCAAGTGGGGGTGCCTGATTACCACTCATGATTTCTTTAAAGGGATTTAGCAGGATATTAATTACAACAAGATGCATCTTTCTTTTAGGCAACTCATTTTCTTAGTTATTACTTCGTACTTAAGAGTGCTTAGCTGGGAGTAGTCTTGGAAAGGGTGACCTCCTAAGAATGAGAATGTTATTATAGGGTGGGTATGAGTAAGGACAAAATATGCTGTAAGAACTTGTGTTGGTTATTAAGGATGGTTGTTGGCCCTAGATGAGCATTGGTGACGATATAATCGACTTCGTATGGGTCGGGTGATACATCTTCCTTGGGACCGGAACTATTAGGACGAAATTATGTTTCATCATTGGGTACTACGTGGGGAGCACAATTTTGTGTCTACAGAAGCCCCCACTTTGACTGAGTTGTAGGAAAACAAAAGTAGTCAGAGTACACGATATCAGGATAGAGAATAATTCTAAACGCTCTGCGATTTAGAACTGAACTTTATTTCGCTAGTTTAATAAAAAAAAGTTATTATGCAAGACCGTAACTATAAGTAATATGCTTACCTACAGAAAAAGATGTTAGCAGATAGGTGCAAACAACTCAAATAAAAGTGCACATAATGATGCAATGATACAAACTTAGACTCTCTAATGATGCATGAGACGCTATGCGAGGATTAAGGTTATGCAAAGCTAAGGAAGATGGAATGATCATGCAATGTTAGGGTTTACGAAGTCAGGAGGTCTGGATTGGTAGAGATAGATAGGTTGGTTTTCGAAAATTATTTTGATAAATATCGGGGTCCGCAAGTGAGATCTGCGGAATTTGATTTGCAAAAACCACCACATTTACAAGAAGCCCCCACTTTGGGAAAGCTTAGCTTAAATTGGGCACTCTAAACCTAGATTAGAAAGCTACTTATCTTGGATTGAGCGTTCAAAGCAGCATTTGAAGTTTCTTCGCTGGCGAGTTCATGTAGGCAGAGTTAGATATCACCAGATACCATGGAATTATAAGAGAGTCCTTCAGGGACAAGGATAGTTTCGACTGAAAATAAAAGGTTTAAAATTTTGAATCATATAGATGTAGGTGGGAAAGGCTTTGACGTGGCCATGTTCAGACTCGAGTTTATGTCGACATCTAGAAAGAGTAAAATTCTTAATTCTAGAAAGTTAAATCATTAGACCTTGATTAATTTATTTTATTGAACTGGTCGGACCTCAAGATGAGGATTCCTACGTATCATTGCAGAATTAGACCATTTGTAGTTCTAAATCTGATTTAATTTTGTGTGCCTTAACTTTTTTCCTAGGCCACCCTTTCGGGTTCTCAACCTAGCGGGCTTGGACATATCTCGGAGAATGAGTTAGGGTTGATGAAAGGTTGAAAGGTTTGAGATTTGAGGTTTGAGGTTTTTATGAATGTTCAATTGGTTTAGATAAGGTAAGGACCATGAATATAGGTTTGAAGGATTTTGAAATGAGGGTGGAACTTGTGTGCAAACCCCCTAGCTTGACTTTTTTCTTAGCATTTGGCTTTTTCTTTCTTTTGCATTGTTGCTATGTGCGTCTTCTTTTGCTTTTACTTTTTTTTATTCGCACTTTGAAATTTTCTTTTCTTTTATTTTTCCTTGGTAGTGATTCTTTTTTATATAGTGAGGCTTGCACACAAGATTTTACGGTTTAAGGTATTGGATGGTTTAAAGGCTTTTTATTAGTGGAGCTTTGGTGCGATGGGTAATTTTGGGTTAAGGATTAGAGGAGTATGCTTTAAGGGATTTCTTTTATTTTGATAGCATGAGGATGGTTTTTATATAGATGGCTTTTTTAAATGATGGAAGGAGAGGGAAATAACTCATAATCCAAACCGTGTCTATTTTTATTATAATATTTTTGATTTTTTTTTAAAAAAAGTTTTTATTAATTAAGGTAATTTAGTTGATTTAAATTTCATCTTCGAATTTGGAGCATAACTGATGGTGACATGCGAATGAAAATAAAAACAAAATGAAATAAAACTAGAAAGACTATAATAAATGAAGCCCTAAATGTGACATAGCCTCGAAGGAAAAGGACATAAATGCTTAGGGTAACGACTCTCGTACTCGACTTAGAAATCTGGAATCAAAAGACTAAGCCTTTTGAATTAGGGATACACTGCATGTAATACCCCATATTTTGTGTATTTATTTTAGTAATTAAATATTCATTTTCTAAAATAGATATTTTAAGCAAAGAGTATCTAAGTAATTTCACTCGTTTTAAATTATTTTGGCGGTAATATGGCGCCAAACTTGGATTTGTTAAACTTTTGGATTCAAAATTCTAATCAATATTTTATGGAGCACTTGTGGAAAAAAACGCAGCGCTTAATAGTGCAGGGTTGCGGTTAGCCGAAAACCGCAGCCCTGTAAGTAATAAAGGGATGTGGTTTTTGGGCTAAATGCATCCCTTTTTGTGCTCTTTTTTAATAATTGAGAAAGGAATTGTGCGGGCCTTAATAAAATGTTAAGTGGGAGTAGGGTTTCTCACAAACACAATATCACGTCAACCATGCCTCCTTCTCCCTTCTCTCTCACGCCCTATAAGTAATAAAGGGTTGCAGTTTTGGGCTAACCGCAACCCTATATGGGCTTTTTTTTAATAACTTTGAAAGGAATTGTGTGGGCCTTAATAAATGTTAAGCGGGTAGTAGGGTTTTTCACACACAATCTCACAAACACAATCTCACGTCAATCACGCCTTCTTCTCCCTTCTCTCTCGCGCCAACATACCACAACAATAGCGACAACCAACAACGACGCAACACCCTTCTCTCTCACCCTGCTCTCTTCTTTCTCACGCCAACAAACCACAACAACATAACAATAGCGGCAACCAGCAGCGATGCAACAATACCAATCTAGGTCTCATCGGCATAAATTGTGCTTGCCTCTTCCACTTCCTTCGAAATCGCTCGCTACGTCACTGTAAATTTCTCTCTGAAGTAAATCTTTTTCTAGTTCAAGTTGAACTTTGTCTTCTATTAGATGTATTGAGTTTGAGCATTTCGTGTTTTGTGACTTCAAAGAATGTTCCGAGAATTTATGTTAGGTAGCAGTTGCTCTCAATCTTTTGTTTTTCTTGAAATTATGTTGTATTGTAGGTTTTTAATGGTGATAATTATATTTAATTATGATTATGATTAGGTGTTATATTAGGCATTTAGCATTTGTGTAGCTTTTCAATATTAGTAGTTTATGTTGTAAATTTCTTGATATATTCAGAAGTAAAAAAAAAAAGGAAAAGTTGACAATAGAGGTCTCAACTTTGGGCGATAATTTTTAAAAGGTTTGGACTATTGATTAACCTGTGTAGATCTCAACTTTCGAGGGTCTTAACTTTTAGCGGGCCTCGGTGACTTAAAACTGACGATTTTTTTTTAAATCTCACCTAGTTCCCACTTCCCTACCTCAATTAACCCTTCTGGTGTGACCCAAGTTTTACAAGTTATGACCTATTAAGGTAGTTTCAAGTCACTAAGGCCCGCTACAAGTTAATACCCCCTAAAGTTGGGACCTACACAGGTTAATCAATAGTTCAGACCTTTTAAAAATTATCACCCAAAGTTGAGACATATATCGTCAATTTTTCCTAAAAAAAATGCAAAAAGAATCTTTAAAAAAAATTTTAGGTCAAAAGGCATGTGGTTATGGTCAAAATCGCAGCCCTTTATACATACAAGGGATGCGATTTAGGCCCAAAATTGTAGCCCTTCCATAGTGGAAGGGTTCTTAGCTTGTTTTGGGCCTAAACCGCATCCCTTAGTAATGAAGGGTTGCGGTCAAAAACCGCAGTCCTTGGTAGTGAAGGGTTGCGGTCAAAAGTCGCAACACTTCATTTTTGCTGAAGGGCTGCTACGGCAAGGGTTGCGTGCCAAAAATGCAGCCCCTAGGGCTGTTTTGACCGCACAATCCTTGCATTTTATTCCACTAGTGGAGTTATTTAAATACATTTTAAATATTTACTGTATTGATTTTCTCTTTTATGGTGGGGATTTGAAAAAAAATTAGACCCTTAATTAGAGGAGATGAGATGAGAAGAAAATTATTTTCAGAATTATTTTAATCTAAGTTATTTGGAAAGAGGTTATTCTTGAATTATTAGTTAAGGAGATTTTGACATATAAGATGTTGCGAACTAGTAAATGTGTTACCTATCTTGTAGGTAAAGTACTCAATGTTATATTGACTCGTATTTCATTTCCTATTTGGTTTTGCCTTGTTTACCTTTTGGTGAGAAGTTTTGCGTGTGAACTATGGACGTGCGTGGGAGCATGCCTGGAAGGGGGTGTTGACCTAGCGGTAATATTGCTAAAATGTTGCGAAGTTTTGCCTTGTTTACCTTTATTTGTTTTAAGATTGAGATAATATTTATTCATAATCATAACGAGTTAAGTCATCTGTTTTGGTTAAGTCTTTCGCTACAAGTTCTTTGGTTAGTTAGTAGTTGGTTGCTGAAAGCGTGAAAGTCACGTAGCGGTAATATTGCTAAATTACTCATTTATTATTATATTTAAAAGTAAATTATTTGGGGGTGTTACACTAAGCAATTAATTGTTGATGATGTTGATCCCCGTGGTAGGAAGTAGTAGAAATATATCATCATCAACCATGGTTTGCAATACATTGACAGGATCCAACACTTGATGTTTTTACTGGTAAACTTTAGGTTGCACCTTTTGGATTTTTTTTTTGAAATAGACCCTATAAAAGTGATCGAGCCTCTACTATGATGACGGTCAAAAGTAATCTCATGACTCTAAGTGAAGTCGATTTGGTAATAATTCTTTCAATGAGCCCTAAAGTGGACTCACTTTTTTGTTTCTCTATTAGGCATTCCTAAATTGTAATCTCTCCACCGATCATGAACATAATCGAGTGGACCTCACTTATAAGTTTCTGGAAATGATTTTCGAGATGAGAAATGAAAATTAGACATGGAAATTGGAAACGGGAAACAAAAATGGGAAATGAAAATGAGAAATGGAAATGGGAAATGAAAAGGAGGACTTGAAATGGATGCGGGTTTTGGAGTAGTATGGGCCTAACTATATGCAAATGCAGATATAGACTGGACTATGCAAGTAGACTAGACTTAATGAGTGAGACTTTATGACAATAAGGTATTAGCTTCGCTAGACTTAATGGGTAGCCTTTGTGACCTGGACTTAGAGATGAATGGCTTTGCCAGACTCGATGGTTTAAAGGATGACTAGGGTGTTGTTATGGTCTTAAAGGTAAGTAGCTTCACTAAACTTTAAGGGTCTATCGCTATGGCATTAATTATGACTAGCTTCGCAAGGATACCGATATGGTCTTAAGTGTGAGTAGCCTCGCTAATCTCAAAGGGTGTTGTTATGATATTAGGATGACCAGCTTTGCTAGTTTCAAAGGGTGCCGTTATGGCTTAAAGGTGACTAGCCTCGTTAAACTTAAAGGTTGTCGTTATAGCCTTAGGGACTTCACTAGGCTTAAAGGTTGAAAGGTTGAAAAATTTTAGACTTTGGACTTCGTCCTATATTAATTTGAAATTGTATTTGACTAGGGCTTACATAGAGATGCAAATGGGCTTAGATTTTGACAAGGACTAGACTTATATGGGCCGTAGATGTACTCTAATGCTAGTGGGTCTAACATGAATGCAAGGACTCAAATGAGCCTAATATGAATGTAAGTGGACTCTAATGCACATGGGACTAAAATGAATGTAAATGAATTGGATTGGATTAGTTGGTTGAATTAGGATTTTTTAATTTGGACTGGATTTAGAATTTTCGAAATTTATTTTTGAAAGGGACCCTTTATTTATTTTTATCTTTATTGGAAAAGATGATGGTGAACAATGATGCATTTATTTTTAAATATTTTTTTTGAACGTGTGGTAAGATGATGATTAGTAAATGTTTTCGGAAAAAGATAGAATAAAAGACGGTATAAGATTGAATTTGAAAACGATATGTTTTTTTTGTAAGAGATGGAACATGATAGGATATATAGATATGATAAGGAAGATTGGTTGGATAGAAGGGATGAGATAGGATGGGATAACATGCATGACGACTTGAACTATATCATGATCACTTATATAGATGTACTTTTTAGGATAAACTCAACCTTAAATGATATGTGTGAAAATATCGATTTTTATGTTTGAATTAGGTCAGCTTTTGTTTGAAAAAGATATCCTAAAAGTGATCATCAACGTTAATGCAAAGATGGATCGAAAATCGGCAAATAAACCGACAATATTGAACAACGGAAAAGCTGGAAAGCTGGCGCCGTTTTTGGTGACATATTATTATACAATCAAATTATTGGGAACCTAATTCAATTGTCCAATTTATCTGAATTTAACATTACAACATCTCTTTAGGTTTGTGATTAACTATAATAAACATGTGAGGTGATTAAAGCATTAAATCATACAATCATGCATATGAATATAATATATATCTATATATATATAGAAGTGAGTTCATATAAGAATGCATACTTACATGAGAAATAAAAATGAATTTTACGCACTATAACTCTTATGAATAAGTGATGTAACTCTAATGAAAAAGTGATGTAACTCCAAAAGAAGAATATTAGAAAAAAAATCAATTTTTTTTTGGGCTCAAAATTTGTTTGGGGGTATAACTCTAATGAACAAGTGTTGTAACTCTAATCCAATCGTGTGGTTGAGATTAATTCTCATTTCTTATGTAATGAGCTCTCTCTCTCTCTCTCTCTCTCTCCCTCTCTCTCTCTCTCTCTCTCTCTCTCTCTCTCTCTCTCTCTCTCTCTCTATCTATGTATATGTATATGTATATATGTATATATGTATATGTATATATATATATATATACATATATATATACATACATATACATACATATACATATACATATACATATATATACATACATAATATATATTATAAATATATATTAT
Source organism: Beta vulgaris subsp. vulgaris (assembly GCF_026745355.1). NCBI lineage: Eukaryota > Viridiplantae > Streptophyta > Magnoliopsida > Caryophyllales > Amaranthaceae > Beta > Beta vulgaris. The sequence goes on along the minus strand of NC_079202.1, from coordinate 5,638,552 downwards.
TATATATATATATATATATATACATACATATACATATATATATAGATATAGATATATATATATATGTATGTATATACATATGTATATACATATATATACATATATCTATATATATACATACATATATATATATATATATATATATATATATACATATATACATATATATACATATATGTATATATATATACATATATGTATATATATAGATGTATATATATGTATATATGTATATATATGTATATATGTATATATGTATATATATGTATATATGTATATATGTATATATATGTATATATGTATATTATATATATATATATATAAAGAAGGGATATTAAAGCCGAATGTATAGAATAGCGTCAATTTCTTCAAGACCTATATTATGACAAATAGATTGTTAGTAACAAAGGAATTAAATTGAAATTGATCCTCATGAATAAGACCTTTGTCGCCTGGGTCTTATGTAACAATCAGCGGGAGGAGCAATCTTAAAGCTTGAAATATGAGTTTGAAAGCTAGTTAAAATTTATTTAAATGAGTGTTTGAACATGTATTTGAATGTGAGTTGTTAAGTTTTATAAGGTATGAAGTTGTGTATTCAAAGTATTAAAATGTGTCAAAGCATAGGGAAAACGTTCAAAGAAACATAGCTAATAGGCAAAGGGAACCGATAACGATACAGAAAAGATAAGAGAAAACCGTACGATATGCGCACGAAGTGTGAGCTCGGAGCGCGACAAGCATGGGTTGTGCGCCTAGCGCATGGCTCATGCGTCCAGCGCACTTGTTTTGCGTTTTTAGAAATTCTATACGACATCGATGTTGTGCTCGCGCAATACGTTGGGTCAGACGCAATGTTGATCTGGCCGGTTTTTGATTGTTTTAAGATTCTTTTTTATCCTTGCATGAAATTTATCCTTTAAAATTTGAAATCATCTATCTTAGTGAATAAAATATGATTTTCGAAATATCCTTTAAAACGTAATTACCAAGAATAATAAATATTTTAAAAATAAAATTATTTACCAAAATTAATTAATTGGGTCTTTAAGATTGGGATTTATCATGAACAATCCTTTAACTAATTATCATGAACAATCCTTTATATTTTCGAAACGCCTTTTGGACTTAGCTTGTTGGATTGCTCTTCATTTGGACCGGACAATTTAGGACGATGGTATATTTCATAATTGATAGTTACATGGGAACACAATTTTGTGTCTACACTAGGTTGCATTTTATTAACCTGTGACCCACCTGCCTAGATGGTAAGATGAGTGGAGGACCTGCTCATAGCCTCAAGGGCCGAGGTAAGTTGGGCTAGCTCGGCCTAATCAACATGTTTAATTGCAAGTACATCTGTCATACTTAGATCTAGGACACCATTCAAGTCAATCATTACCCCCTTATGTTTTCTGATATAGTTGGTTATCAGTTACATGTTTTATCATTGACAACTTGTAACACTGAAACTAGTGTGTGGCTCGGGCATTGCCTCGGAGGGCTATTGTTTAATTTGTTGTATGGTTTAAATATTGTTTCTATTGTTTATCGTGTGGTTTTCTTTTGTAACGTTTTAAATACTAAATGTTTGTGTCAAAACAAGGATCATTACTTTGACATTGGTTAACTAAACACAAATTCACAATCCAATTGTTATTGATTTATAACAATCATAACTGTTTATTTGTCATAATCAGTTTAACTTTTTGATTGCATGACTTGCTCTACCAGCCTACCCAACGTTTAACCCAACACTACATCACCAAATTAAATTACGCTCCATATCCAGCTAGTTCCATGAGTAACTACTTCACACACCAACATCAGTACAATTAACATAAAAGTGGATTGATGTACTCAAAACTCTTGAGGTATTATAATCTAACTAGAAAAAGAGAAATCCTCTGACAAAAAATTATACCAAGAGAAAACGAATCAGTTAAATAAACAAAAGAGAATCGGAAAAAAAGTTCCATCTATCCCAAAAACAAACAAAATTATGCCAGATTAGCTAATACCTTCTTGATGAGGAACAACAAATAAAGTTTTGGGATCATGCAATTATCATAACTATTAGTTATATATACATATAGAGAGGGGTAGATTTCAGTTACAAACTTATGAATTACCGAATTGATAATTGAACTTAAATGTGCAATGAGAATATTAACATGCTTTGAGTGATTAACGAATTAAATTATATATGCAATCAACAAATTTGTGCTAAGATTAACAGTTTCACTGACCTTCTTTATGGACGATGTCGTCTGACCTTTGAAATCCATCTCTTAATCCTTATTTTCTAACAACAATTTTTAAAGTTCGATTAATAGCAAGTATATTTTGTACTGCTTAGTAAAGGAGTGTAATATTCATGATAAATTTCGAAAGTGAAGATCGAGCAAGGGGATGATTGCAAGGAAAAAAACGAATAAGAAAATTAAACTTGGGTGCAAGTAGGCGTTGACTGCCACACTACTAAATTCTTTACAAACATATTCCTTATTTTATGGAAATATGAATCATTAAAAGGTGTTAGCTCAAATGGTGAGTCTTTAGATTTCTTACCTCAGGTCAGGGGTTTGAGCTTAAGCTTGAGCATATATATTTTTTAAATAATGATCATCTGACTTATTATTGGTTAATTGTATACATGACAAAATTCTAGTGGGAGAATGAGGTGCCACGTGGCGCATAGACATTGTCAAGCACACCTTTTATTATATTTGTATAGACTAGTTATAAGGCTCGGGCGTTGTCCCGGGTAACACTAGTGGAAAAAACCTCATCTGTCACTTAGCAATAGATGCGGTTTTAAAAAAACGCATCAGAAAATCAATTAAAATATGGGAAGCAAAGCTGGAAGGAAATTCTGATGCGGTCCTCTTGTGGACCGCATCAGATTAATAAAACTGATGCCGTTTTTTAAGAATCTGATGCAGTTCCTAGGACCGTATCAGATTTTCTATAAATAAAACTCGTGGCCCATTTCCCTTACAACCCCAGCCAACTTGTGGCCCATTTCCCTTACAATCCCAGCCAACTCGTGGCCCATTTCACTCAACCCTAATAATCCTCCTCTCTCTCTCTCTCTCTCATTCACGGCGCCCCCCCCCCCTCTCATCCTCCTCTCTCATCTCTCCTCTCTCGTCCTCTTGTTCTCTCATTACTCAAACACCACCACCATACATCATCCTCTCTCCCCCATCGTTCTCAAACACCAATGCCACCGCTAACGCCAATGCGAAGCCACATTCTCCAAGAAACCCTAACCACACACCGCTAATGCCAACGCCAACGCCACCAATGACCGCGTCCTAGTTTTCTCAAACCCTTGTTTTGAGTTCAACGACGCCCAGATCTAGTAGCCGTCGAAACACCGACCACCACTCACACACGCAATAAGTGGTTTTTTTGTTTTTTAGTTGATTTTGTTAATTTTTGTGGTGATTATTATCGTGTAATTTCATATATTCTAACCCTAGGTTTAATTTCGTTTAGTTCTCGTTTTTCGTTTTTTATTAGTCTGATAACTAGTTTATGCTCTGTAATTTTAGATTTGATTAATTACTTTATTTTTTTCATTTATGTAATTTAAATAATTTATATTTTGTAATTTCAGTATGCTATTTTTTAGTTTAAATTCATTTGTATAACTATGTTGGAGTTATGAATTGCAGTTGTTGGAATCGAATTGTTTTGTTTCGCTGGATTTTCATTGTTGTGTTGGATTTTCGTTGCTGTATTTCTTTATGTTTTGTTGCTGTTTTATTTCGCTGTTGCTGCAACTTTTTTTTATTTTTCAAAAAAACACAAAATCTGATGCGGTCATTGTTAAAAACCGCATCAAATTCTTAGCATACTGATGCGGTTTTTAACCGCATCAGTTTTTTTGTTAGCTGCTACGGGCCCATCTGATGTGGACCAAAACCGCATCAGTAAGCCCGATTTTACCGCATCAGATAGGCTTTTTTCTACTAGTGTAAGAAAAAAAATCATTTACTAATATTGTATTTTAAAATAATGTCACTAATTAAAACTTGGTAACTGAATAAAACTTTAGCATATGAACGCCTTTTAATATATTTATATAGATTATGATAATGTTTACAATAATTCTTTTTTGAAATTTGAGAATGTTGTATTATATGAGCACTATAAGAGGGGGGGTGAATTATAATGAAAGAATAAGGGTAACTTTTTACAGAATTAAAAGCTAGCTAGGGAACACACAATCGGAACACAAGAGATAGATTTTAGCGAGGAAAAACTTTCCAAGGCCCAATAGAAAGAAACAACATCGGCCACAAGGCATTTTAACTCAAACATTCCACTATAATAGGCCAACAACTCTGTTACAAACCTATTAATTCTCTCGAGCCACAACCTCAGTTCCTAAACTCAAGTTCCCAACAACAGTTTCCACTAACTGTTGTTCCCCTCAAACTTCACTCGAAGTTCCTTTCTCTTTCCCTCTCTGTTGCTTCACTCAAAGCTTTCTCATACTTACAGGAGTTCACTCAAACCATGTAACCAGATAAATACAATTTCTGATAACAATGGAAGAGTAAAAACCAAAGATAGTAAGTATGAATTCTCTTGGGAACACGACACTGACACTTTAGACAACTTATTAGGATTTTAAGCTATGTCAGACACAAATTAATCTTGGGAGTAGGTGCCTATTTATTAAGTAATTAGCCATGAATTAATTTTCCACTAATTAACCCACTAACCCCATGATCTCCACTAATTAAATTACTCGAGAACTAAGAAGCTAACCCACTAACCCACTAACTCACTTAAAATGTGTAGCCGTGAAAATTATGTGATGAGTGGTTACTTGGAGAATAATTAAACAGTTAAAAAGTAATTCAATATAAGAAATATATTCTCCATTTATTTTAAATATACCCGAAAAATTAGATTTTATTTAAAGAAGAAAATCGTTTTATTTAAAATAGTAAAGATAAGATTTTAAAAATAAAATAATATCTTTTTCGATTAAAAAAACTAATTAAAATCTTTTCCTAACTAGTTCCCTGAAATAGTGGATCTAGGCCAAATTAAACTAGGATTCTTAGTTTACTGTTATACACTCAACATTAATCAGGCGCTTAATATTTATTTGTTTTAGGTGTTCCTAATTTCGTTTCTAAGTCAGTTCCCAACTAAAATTCCTAAGTTGTTCCAGTGTCTGAACCTGTCATGGGAACAGAACTAAGTTCCTTTCAGAATTCAATACCAAATATTTTTAATTACCTTTACTCGACCTTAACATGAAGAATGTAATACACCCTAATGTATTCTAATCTTCATTCCAAGCTTGATTCCTTTATCTTAAGAGCATCTTCACTTCGATCTTGATTAATTCTCCATCTTTAATCTTCGATCAAGTATTCTCTTTGTTCTTCAATGAATAACCTAGCAACATCATAAATGAAATAATACAAGTATGTCTTTTGTGGTTTTTTCGGCTAACCGCAGCCCTTTACTAAAAGGGATGCGGTTTTACATTGACCGCATACGAAGGACTGCGCTTTTTGGGTTAACAGCAACCCTTCACTATTAAGGGCTACATTTTTCAAAAATGCAACCCTTGGACCATAGCCCTTGCCTTTTTTTTCACTAGTCTAATCCGTTAAGAGATTAAGCAAGCATGAAAAACCCCTGATAAAAGGATCCCCTTAATTTGTACCTAATATCTTGGCCTAGAAATTAGGTTTACTCATCACAGGGATGAGATTTGGGTTTATAATTCGATTAAAAATGTTTGTAACCAAAATACCAAAGCGTAAGTGTCATCAATATCTACAATTCATAATCATCATTAATAAACCACAATTATATTGACATCTAAAGAAATTCCCTCACCAAAACCCTAGATATAAAACTACTCAATATTCATGGAACCAAGCAAAAAAAATTGGAATTATAGACAAATATAGGGCTAAACATGATTTTTTTTCATTACAAAAGATAATTGGTCCAAAGCCCAACCCTGTTAGGCTACTAGCATGTAGGATACACTAGCTCAGAGGCTGGGTATAAGGCTAAACAGATCAGAATGAATTCCCCAACATATAGTTGGGATGAGAACCCTGGAGAATGTTCCTAAAATTTAGGGTGATACTCCACTGAGCTACCACCTCTCGCTCAGCGCTAAACATGATTAGTTAAGGATAAATGGAATAAAAACAACTAATTTATGAAATTCTAATCCATATAATCTAAATATCAATAAGGGAGAGAGAACAATTAGAAGAAGGAAAAGAACAAAATTTGAAAATTTTCCAATTAAATCATTTAAAAGTACCTCAATGTTGTAGAATTAACAATACTTCGATCCAAAAGGTTAAGATCTAAAATTTTCAATATGTTTTCTCTCTCTAAGATAACCCTAATAATATTCTAATGTCTACAATAAATTGTAATATGAAAAGTATCCAAATCTATTGTTTTAATTAAAACACGAAAGCCTTACAAATTATTCAGGAAACGTCTAGACACATAAATTTGTCTCCTCTTTTAGCACCCAATGATGAGATATGTTGTCGTCCTTCTTAGTCTAGAATAAAGAGGAACAACCAATAAAAGCCTTAGTCCAAAACTTTTTTGAGTTCAAAATATGCTTTAAAGTTCATTTGAAATAAAGCTCAATTAATTATTTATTATAATTAATTGAATTTTTAAAATAAATATTTTATTAAAGTATTTTCATAAAATCAGGTTTTATGATTTATATCCGTTATTCGATGACAACTTTTGATAAAGGATAATTCAAACAGTTATTAAAACAAAAGCTCAACTTCGATAATAAAATTGGAAATGTGTTACATGCAAGGGTGATGCGCTAGGCACGGATGTCTTGTGTGACACACGTGGCCCATGCGTGCCTCGCGACACAGTTGCGCTAGGCGTACCAAGCCTACGCAGAGCACAAGTTTCTTTTTTTATCTGCAACTTTTGTTTTTCGAATTCTAATCGTATTTTTCACTATAAAAATTCCATTTTTACTCGTATTGTTTCACGGACTTTTACACACTTCAACATATAGGAACACTCAAAAACTTTCTCTAAACTCTCTACATATACATTCAAACACATCAAACATTCAACAAAAAGAGTCTTCATTATTCTTCTATTGAATTTCATTCAAGTTATTCCCCTTTTCAAGGCTAAAGATCGATTCCTTCGATTATGTACTGTCAGGCGTAGGTGACAAATTTATAATTCATGAGGGTCAATTCCAATTATTTTTTTGTACTAACGATTCATTTTCATGATGTAGGAATTAAAACTAAAGAAGCAAACTTGTAAATATAGTGGTACATTATTTCTAATTTCTCGTCTCATAATAATTTTCATAATTAATTATATCTTTTGAATATTCAATAGGCCTTTTTAATCGCAATTGTTTGATCCCCCAATATATTATTTTTTGTTAGACAGACCTACAAATTACTTAAATATGCCTAATAAAATAATTGGACAACCGATCTACAAACCTATTAATCTTGTGATTTAATTAAGTGACCATCAAAATTAGATCTTATGTGTTAAAAGCCGACTTTTAACATATTTTTATTTTTAGGCATTTAATTAATCTTTGTGCATGTATTTGAATATTTCATTGAATAAGTAATAAAATAGACCTTGAACTCAAAGTCTCTTGATCTTTTGGTTTTATTAATTTTTCCTAAAAATTAATTGGAGACTCTTTGAACCGAAACACCACTAATTATTGTGTGGGCGAAAGATAATTGCATGCCTACAATACCCGATAGGTGCACGCACATCATAGGAAGTGGTGTCAGCGCATCTATCCTTCTAACTTGTGAAATTTGGCTTTTGCGAATTGGTGCAGGTGCACCTTTGGGTTTGCCTTATCCCCTTCTTTGCTCTTCTTTGTGCGCGAACGAGAAGCATGGTGCCTAGAGCTGTCAGTTTGGTTAATAAACTGTTGGTTGAACTGAAATAACAGAAATCCGAACTGAATTAAACTGAACTGGGAGTAACTGTAACTGAAATCAACTGAAAAATGATGAACTGAAACTGAAATAAACTGTAAATGATAAACCACAACTGAACTGCAACTGAACTGAAATAAACTGTAACTCAAAATAACTGTGAAAAACTGAAAAGTTGATCGATCAACTGAACTGAACTGAACTGAATATTTAACTGAATTAACTGAACTGATTCAAACTGAAACTGAACTGAACTGAAACCAATTTAAACTGAAACTGTTTTAAACTTATTTTTAAATATACCTCAATTGCAGTTCAATTACTCGTATGATTAAATGAGGTTACTCATATAAATAAATGTGGTTGTCGTATGATTAAATGATGTTACTATAATAAATGAGTTACTAGTATGATTAAACAAGGTTACTCATATGATTAAATGGGATTACTGCCATACTGGTATGAATGAATAGAGTTATTCTTTATAAATGAATGAGGTTACTAGCTCATATTAATAAATAAGGGATTACTTGTGTGAACAATTGGAATTACTCCATACTTAATTCAAATTTATAATCAAAAGTTCAGTCAATAAAACTTATCAGATAATTAACTTTTAATCAAGGCTTAAGATTAATATGATTTTCCCATTATAATCCATAGGACTATAGGAAAACTAACATATATCTACATTAAGCTGACTAACTAGTCCATAGCACATAATTATCTCCAACTCAACCTCAACTTCTAACGTGGATATTTAGCACAACCACAATTTCAAGGATTTTTATAAGTTAAGAAATTTACACCATTCATTTCACAACACTGATTTGGCTTTAAAATTAGAGAAGTTTCAATCTTTAACTCTTCAAAATTCCTTATCAAAAACTCATTCATTTTGTTCCCACCCATAACAAGATTAAAAACTAAATTCATCACTAAAATCAAAAATAAACCTACCACTCAATTGAAATTAAACAAGGGAGTTGAAAATTTATCTTACACCTAACAAAGAAATAAAAAATAACTTTAACTGTATATTAGCAAAAGCCAAACAATTTGCATTTACATGAAATCTAGAAAACCAAAACCTAAAACCGAACCCTATATGACCCCAAAATGTAAATCCCTGCCTCTTTGCACTGCATCGAGCCAATCGACGAACAACGGGTTTAGTGATTCCCTTGTTATCCCAAATAACCTTCTTGTGCCTCCATCTTCCTTTTCCCACAAACTTCCAGATCTAGGAGCATTTCACTAATGAAATAAAGACACCAAAACTTCAACTTAGAATTATTTAAGATAACAAAGGAGTATTGCAAATCTCATGTCTTCAAAGCAGTGTCAAAAAAACATAAATAAAAAATTAAGAAAAGTATAGGAAAGCAACAATACACAAGCAAAAAATGAAATCATAAAACAATTTCAAATCTTTACAAAAATCTAAGAACAAAAATCCCATATTCAACTATTTTTTAAAAAAAAAAAAAACACAGAAATCAAAAATTAAAAACGGAAATGAAATTTTAGATAATTACCTTTAAAAAAAATCCTCATGTAGAACTCAAAATTCGTTTATGTTCTTCGCCAATCTTCATCATTTGCACTAATCTCGCATGAAGGCCATTCTCAAACGAACCCTAAATTGTAAATTCTAACAGAAATTATACATCCACACACATGTTTACATACAGATCAGAAATGTCAAAAAATGTAAACGAAGATGAAAAAAAAAACATAAAACTGAAAAGAACAGAGAAATTTATAAACGAAAACGCAAGAACAAATATAAACGGACCCAAACCCTTGATTTGTTTTTCGCCGTCTTCTGGACTACAGAGAAATTCATCGTTTATGTTCCATTATTTTTCGCCGTCTTGGACTACAGGCTCTGGTGGTTACTTGGTTATAACAATGAGGTGAAGTTGTGGCGTGTTAGATGGATTCCTCGACCTTCATTGTTTAACTAGATTAGAATTCTCGGAGGGTCTTCACATTCTGAATGTTGTTGAAGGACATTAAACGAATTTCAGATGTTGTTTTTAGATGCAAGTCGTGTGGTGCACTGAATGGAATTGAAAATTCATACGACTTTGGAGTGTTCGAAGAAGAAGAATGGTTAGGGTTTTTGTGAGAGATGGTGTTGATCTGAATTGCGAAGAGAGAAACTAATTATTAGGGTTTAGAAAAGTGGCGAAATGAGGGAAATAAAAAAAGGGAGTTTATATAGTATGGATGGTAGGGTTAGATTTTAGGGTTAATTACTTAATCTCAGCCGTTGGATTTAGAGTGAATGGTTGAGATTTTAGAGTAAAGAGTATAGAGAGTTCTAAGGTTACTATGTTAGAGAATAAAGAAATGAAGGGTTTAGATTTGATATTGGTTAATCAATGGTCACAATTCATGATCTTTGATTTGTTTTTTTGACCAATGAGCATTAAGAGTGACCAAGTACATGGATTTCAAAATATCAATGGTTGGATTTTTATCATTCTCAAATCAATGGTTAAGGTTAATATTCTATTTTCTAATTTCTAAATTTATAATTCTATACTTCTAGTATTGATTTGATAAGCAATTAGTAATCTACTTAAATTCCTAAACTATTATTAATAATATAAATTAATAAAAATTATAAACTTTAGAAGTATAATTATTATTTTGAATTTCAAACAAGTTGATTAATGTAAATATGATTATGAATGACGTGAAACAGTTAAGGCAAAGTTGTAATAGCGTGATTATCGTAATACCGATACGACGATACGTATAACAACTTAAAGAGACAGATAATCAAATAGATTCGAGACTCCTAAGTCATATGTTACTATCTTAGTATCTTTTAAGATCCACATATGAAACATCAACGATGAAAGTCGATCAATCTAATGATGTTTTGGTTATTGTTAATTGTGTAATAACATCGATGATCGAGCCCTGTCTTGCATAAAGTACCTCGTAACACTTATTTGTGCTTTGATCGTTAATGTATCAATCCTTAATCAATATTCACTAATCATAAGTTAATTAAGTTCAAATAAATTATAAACTTCATACTTTTCATGCTTTCCTGTTTATAAGTTCATATTTCATCACTTTATGCCCCGCGGTCTAACTGGTGTCTCTATTTAACTCTTTTTGTTGTTATATAGTGACCAAATGAGACTAAATAAATCACTAACTAACTAAATGGCTAAGTTTAATAACTATAATAAATAGTCTAATCATTAATCATAATGGAGTATGGACTTATAGATTATGATAGTTAATTGTTAGGTGGTTTGTGTTCACAAAGAAGTGAAGAACAAAAGTACTTTATCTTGATTATCGAATGTCCAACCTGCAAAGTCAAAACTATAATCTGAATTTGATAAATTAGTCATTGATCATTATTCATTAATGGCTAATCACTTCTCTTCCCCCCCCCCCCCCTAATCACTTTAAAGTTTAGATCTTTAATGTATATCAATACATGTATTAATGTAAGTTTGACATGTTAATTGAGTATAACTTTAGTCAATAGTATATATGTATTAGCCAATAATATAAGTCAAGTCTTAGTTTAGTTTAATTACTTTTAGTATTGGTAATATAAGTTTGACATGTTAATTGTTATAACTTACTATTTTGTAACTTAATAAGTAATATAAGTACTTACGTAGAATACTATTATTATCTTGAAATAAACTTAGGGTACTGTTTAAATAGATGTTTTGAGTTTCAATATGAATTTAATGTATAGAAGATTAACTTAAATGGAGTACTGTTATATTAACCAATATACGAGTTACATCATTCTACATTTGTTGTGAACTGAATTAGATGTTTCGGATCCAAATGAACTCAACTTAAAGATGTTAACTTAAGTAGAGTACTGTTATTATATTGAATTAGTTTATCGACTTACATTGATACACTCATTCCAATAACAACATGTTTCAATTTAAGTGAACGTTTTGAGTTTCAATTACTTTATCGACTTATTGATACATTCATCTAATCTAATATCAATTGTAATTTCTTTTAGTTTGGCTAAGATACGTGAGTTTCAAATTGAATATAACTCGTTAAGATTAACTTAAATGGAGTATTGTTATCTTGATTTCACTTATCGATTCACATTGATCTTGAGCTAATCCATAATCAACTTATTTTACGTCGATTATAGGCTTTAATTTTCAAATACATAGAGCTTAATGACTATATAGATATATTAATCCATTGAACTAATACACTAAAAGATAAGACATTAATATAATCAACTTTTTTAAAACGTATAACTCGTCTTTTGAGGAAGTTTATAATAATTTATATTGATATGAGACATCCTTTTTAAACCAAATATGATATGATTTACATACAACTAAAAGTTTGAATACCGACTTACATAGATTTGTCTTATTCAAATCATATATATTCAGTAATAAAGTACACTTTTACCAATGTCACTTTCATTCACGTTTTTATGAAGTACAACTGTTTTTTTGAACAATTGTGGAAGTGTCGACAACACTTATTTGTTGCATTAATTTTTAACCGGACCCGAAAAAACACTTGGCCAAAATCGACACAAAGCTCAATTTTTCCCGAACAAATACAAGAGTGTGATTAACTTCTACCCGAACCGATGCGATTATCGTCGAAGTTATGTGGTTTTCGTTAATAACTGAAATAAACCGAAACGAAACTGAAAATAACCGCAACAAATTTTAACTGCTATGGATTCAACCGTTGGTTGGTTTATCTGTTTGGTTAAAACTGATTTAAACTGCAACTGAACTGAACTGAAAATGGAAAGGGAAAAAACTGAATTAAACTGAACTGAAAAGTTTGTTAACTGAACTGAACTGAACTGTTAATTATTTCAACTGATACAAACTGAACTGATATCAACTGAACTGTTTGGTTATAACCATAACTGAACTGTTGAACTGAATTGACACCTCTAATGGTGCCCCCGCACCATAGCTCAAGTTAGGCTCTTTTTCTCATTGCTTCCTTTGTCATTCCTTTCAACTTGCAACTATATTAGGTGGTCCCCACCTACAATGAAAACACCACAAAACAGGGTGAAAGCAATTTAGAAAATCAGTCCAAAATGACCAAAAATGTAGCAAAATATCATCACTATAATCAAGTGGATGAAATATAAGGAAGAAGGGAGAAAAAAGAGGGAAGAAAGAGAATAAAAGTGAAGCTAAAAGCGTCCAATAAGTAAGTTAAAAATACACTTTCGATGTCACATTTTATAATTTTAGAGAAGGTTTCTTGTGTAACCAAAACACCATTCCATAACGTAATACTTTGCGCAATTACAAATTTGATTGATGAAGTTCTTGTTAACAAAACACCATTTCATAAGGTAACACCTTCAACAATCACAAAAACGATAATAGTTTAGGGTGCATTTGGTATTTTATGAGTAGATCAATCATATACTCAGGTGTATCATGTGCATGGTACGCTAAAGATTTATTTTATATTTATGTGCTCACTTCGAACTCTCTCTTTTATCTATATCTTACTCATTTAGAAGATTTCTAATGAGCAATGAGCGAGCAAACGAATAGTTGTAAATGTACCATGCTCATGAGATATTTTGGTGTTTGTAATTATTGGTCGTGTAAGAAAAATAAACATCTAGTGATAGAATGGACTATTAAAATGCTCCAACAATGACCCCCCTATATAGTTCTTCATATTAATCATTATGTTGAAGATACATGTATGCAATATATATGTCATTGTATTGCACCAAAAAACTAATATATTTATGTCATCGTTATAGAATAACTAATTGCATATGGTATAAAATCTCATAACCAAGTTCCACTATAGATGTCTAAAGATATCACAAGGAATGGGAAAGAGTATTGTTTATTACTACTCTAAACGACTTGTTTTTGGACTCAAATATGACTGGTGGAACCCAAGGGCAGGAAGAATTTTTCTTTGACCCACAGCTGGATCATTGAATGACTTTAGACTATACGATCTTGAAATGAAGAATGCTAATTCAACTTATAGTTTCTCCATCACGACATTTCACCTTTAGTTAGGGTTCAATCTTGATTTTTAAAAATTCCATAATATTAATAGGTCTGCTAAAAGTTAAGACTCTCAAAGTAGGGACCTGCACAAGATTGATCAATAATTCAGATCTTTTAAAATTCGAAATATTACTTTGTCAAAGTCTCCTATTATTAGTTGATAGTAATTAGGAAAATATTGTGATAAGTGAAGTTTGTTTCCCAATTGTTGTGTTTTCTAATATGAGTCGTTGTAATGTGTGGTTTTTAGTCCTGGTGTAAGTTGGATAGTAGTTTTCACCACGAAAGAGAATGATTGGTTGGTGAGTTGGTCATACTGTTTACCCAATGTGAGAAATAACATTATGAAATTATTAGTGAGAGTTACTAATTGTGATGTAGAGTTCAAACAAGTGGTTTTGTATTGTTCGTTATTAACGATGATACAAGTAGGAAGAAACATTAATTCACTTGTATAAAATCTTTGTGTTGGTCATTGTTATTCTCGACATCTTGCCTTATAATCTACGGAATTGGTATGTGATCCAGGTTAATTAGACAGGGAAGAGCTCTTAGAGGAATTGATATATATTATTGGAAAAAGGTAAATACAATCTTAAAGGTTGCATATAAGAAGTTAAAAATGAAAAACAAACATTAATTGATCATTTATTAAATAAAATTAATGTAAACTTTTATTACAAATTCACAACTTATTTTCATTTTAAACAATGTATTTAATTATCTTGTTTTATAAATTGTCTGAAGGAGGAGCTTAAAATGTTTGCATGAGCGACTTTACAAAATGAGATCTTTGTCGTTTTTCAAATTTTGTGCAAGCCATGTAAGTTGTTACATAGCTCAAGTGGGCAGTTGGGTGATTGCGAATTCGAGATATAATTAAATGTGGCTTGTTATCTTCAAGTATGCAACGATATTTAGAAGTATTGCTTTGTCTTCGTTTCATATATTATTAGTTGAAAGTAATTAGAAGATGTAGAAGTTATATGTAATTAAAATATCTTGTTTCGTAAATGTCGTTCAATGGTGTAATACTAATATTTATGTTGGAGACTACTTTGCAATACAATGATTATGGAGGAATAAAGAGTTTTTATAGCATGGTTGTTAGGGCTGGCAAAAACTGACCCAACCTGATAACCCGACCTGAAATTGACCTGAAAATTCCGGGTTTGGGTTGAGATTTTTGACCCGAAAAAAAAAAATGGGTCGACCCAACCCGACCTGAAAATATAATGGGTTAGGTTCAGGTTGAGCTTTTGAACCTGAAAACAACCCGAAATGACCTGAAATAAAAAAAACATAAACTTTCTTATAATATTGGGACAAGCCCAATAAGTCAATAACCCTAATAAGGCTAAGCGTTTTTTACTGTGCCGTTGTACAATTACAATCAAAGGCTGAAAAATCAAAACCCTAGAGTAGAGAGAGACAGAGACTAGAGATTTTTCTAAAAAAAACTTTAATTTTTACATCTACAAGTGCTTTGCGAATTAAGTTGGCAGTATTTTAGTTAGATTCTTATTTCAGGTCATTTTGGGTTGGTTTCGGGTCAACCCGAAATATATAAGGTCGGGTTTGGGTTGACATTTTCGACCTGAAATATAAATCAGGTCGGGTTTGGGTTGAGGTTTTCGACCTGAAATATAAATCAGGTCGACCTGAAATTGACCCAACCCGACCTGATTGCCAGCCCTAATGGTTGTAAACAAAAGAGAAATTGGGAGTTTGATTTCTCATCTCTTGCAAAACAATCAAATATGTTTAATTGCCCATACCCTTTCTAGATGGTGATGGGCTGTTCTTCACCTTGATGTTTTTAATAGAACGTTTGTATTGTAATTTTAGTATTTAAATGAAGCTCTCTTGTCTATATTAATATTTATCCTAATATATTAAAAGACGTTTTCAAACAAGTAACTGTTTCATATGTCGCTCTGTTTTAGAGTGTTCAGTTCATATACTTCACATACAATAAAAAATAGAAAATACATTTCACAAGATTTGATCTCATGGCTTCAAACTTATATATTAAAGTTCTAACCACTAAACAAAGTAATGTTTGGTGTTATAATATTAAAGTAAAATATTAATAAACCAAATTGTGATTATGCGAGTCATAGCCTGGGCCTAAAAATCTTATATACTAATATATTAAAAGGTGTTCGTAAGAAAGTTTGTATGCCACGTGACACTCCCTTATGAGGCTCTAATACAAATGCTTTTTTCCAAGTCAACCCCTCGATTAAAGAAGTCCAAACAACACTTACCAGTAGGGGTATGCAAAGGGTAGGATCGGACCGGACCGGACCGAGGATTCCGATCCGGTTCCCGGTCCATCGAAAATCAGGATTTCGAGTTTCCGGTCCGGACAGGTGAACCGAAATTTCTGTTTTTTGGTAAAAAAAAAAAAAAAATAGTTTAAAGGTTAAAAAAATTCAAAGTTATAAAGTTTAATTTGAAAGCTAAAAACCTACTCTTTATTACCTTTAAGATTATTTTTGTTAGAATTAATCAATTTTAATGTATCTATTTTATAAATATGTATAAATTTAAATAAATAAAAAAATTTGAAAAAATGCAGATTTCGGTCCGATTCAAAACCAGACTGGACGGGAAAAATTCCAATCCGGTCCCAGTCCCAATCCAAAAAAAAAATCAAATTCCAATCCAACGATCCAGCCGGTTCCGGTCTGGTCCTAGATCGGTGTACATCCCTACTAGTCACCAGTACATGCACCAGTGAGTCATAAATACTACACCACAACAACCATCAAAAAACAAACCAAATAAAAACATAGACTACAGGACTGTTCTGCTCAACTTACATTCAGTTCAATTCAGTTGCAATAAGTTCGATCAGTTCAGTTTAGTTTATTTCAATTACTAATTTATTTATTTTTATTTTTATTTATTTTTTTATTTTTTATTTATTATTATTATTATTATTATTATTATTATTATTATTATTATTATTATTATTATTATTATTATTATTACTATTAGTTAGTCCCTTTGTCTTTTTTTAGTTGCTACATTTTACCGTTTAGACATGTATTTTCTTAGTTACTATATTTGTCAAATATTTCTGCTTTTAGTATGTGTACACACATATGATGTATCTTTATACCCTTATTTTGTCTTCATCACACAAAAAGACAACTACTCTATGCTTTATTGCTCTACTTTTCAATGGTCCTGATCGGCATGGTTCCTTGGTCTGTGTTAAAGTAAATGTATCAACTAAAAAAAGACGGAGGGGGTATAATTTAATTCAGAGTCAGTTGCAATCAGTTCAGTTTATTTCAGTTCAATAAATTCAATTCAGTTCATTTGTTTTATGCCGAATAGAACATGCCCTACTAAGCATAACACACAACTTTTATCACTCTCAAACCACTGATCAATTATCATTCATTCTAGTTCTAGTTCTAGCTCTAGCTCTAAGGGACTGTTCTTTTCGTTATAAAATAATTAAACTGAACTGAAATGAATTGAACAAAACTGAAATTATTACAACTGAACTGAATTGAATTGAATTGAACTGAAATGAACCGAATTAAATTATAACTAATAGTAATGATAATAAATAACTTAGGAACTGAACTTAATTGATTGAAACTGAACTGAATTGAATTGAACTGAAATAAACTGAAAATAAATTGGGGAGAATAGACCCAAACACACACATCCACACTACAAAAAAAAGCTTATATAGCGACGGATTTTTGGAGACGGATATATATCCGTTTCTAATTTAGAGACGGAATATTGATAATCCGTCTCTAAATTTATTTAGAGACGGATTTTTTAAATCCGTCTCTAAATTAGAGACGGATTTTTTAAATCCGTCTCTAACTTTAGGGACGAATTTTGAAAAATCCGTCTCGAAATAATTTTAGAGACGGATTTTGAAAATCCATCTCTAACTTAGGGACGGATATTGATAATCCGTCCCTAAAGTTAGAGACGGATTTAAAAATCCGTCTCTAAAGTTAGAGACGGATTTAAAAAATTCGTCTCTAAATTTACATATGAATATTTTATTGCACGTATTTAATTTAGAGACGGATTTTCAAAATCCGTCTCTAATTTAGGGACCGATTTTTAGAATCCGTCTCTAAATTTAGAGACGGATTCTAAAAATCCGTCTCTAAATTCAAATATGAATATTTTATTGCGCTTCTTTAATTTAGGGACGGATTTTAAAAATCCGTCTCTAAGTTAGAGACGGATTTTAGAAATCCGTCTCTAATTTAGGACGGATTTTAAAATCCGTCTTAATTTAGGGACGGATTTGAAAATCCGTCTCTAAATTAGGGACGGATTTTTGAATCCGTCTCTAATATTTCTTCTACATATTACCAATATTATGTAGAGAAGTATACAAGTTGTATTTGTGTAGTTGGTTGGAGCTTCTTCTCGTTTCTTTGAGGTTACAAGTTCGATTCCTACAAACAGCGATTCTTGCGACTGTGGAGTCTTCTTATCCTGCCCTTGTAGAGCTGAACCGGGTTTACTTAAGGGATATTCCTAAATGGTAATGAGATCAACTTGAACTAGGTAGGTAATAATAGGTGATTAAATATAATCATGTAATATTAGGAACTATCGTGTTGTTAATTTCTTTTATATATTTTTTATATTTTCAGCGAATTTAGAGACGGATTTTCGAAATCCGTCTCTAAACTTAGAGACGGATTTTCAAAATCCGTCTCTAAGTTTAGAGACGGATTTGCAAAATCCGTCTCTAAACTTTAGAGATGGCTTTCGAAAATCCGTCTCTAAGCTTAGAGACGGATTTCCTAAATCCGTCTCTAAGCTTAGAGACGGATTTCCAAAATCCGTCTCTAAACTTTAGAGACGGATTTTTAAAATCCGTCTCTAACTCGAATTAGCGACAAGGGTTTTGAGAGGGACAATATCCGTCTCTAAATCCGTCTCTAAGCCCATATAGCGACGGATTTGACCTTTTTAGGGACGGATTTTGTCCGTCTCTAAATGGACTTTTTTTTGTAGTGCCAGTTTAATACATTTTACAACTTTACTAGGCAATAGAACAGCTTCATTACAGAGTGAATAATTTCTTGTTCTCCAGTTTAACACCAATGTTTAGTATTTAAAATAAAGTATCATATTTTTTTCCTTGCATAATGCTAAAATGGGTATTAATTCCTCACATGCGCCAAAGTTCAAATTAATCCATAGGTACCGTCCACGTAGGACAGCACGCGGTAATTTTTTTTTGTGTACTTAATTAAAACCGCTACTTCGAGTAGCGGTTTCCTCTTAGAAGCCGCTGCTTAAAGTAGCGGTTATGAGAAAAATAAACCGCTACTTGAAGAAGCGGTTAAGTTTAATTGACCGCTACTTAAAATCGCAGTATACTACTGAAACCTTCCACCTTCAAGGCCAGCAGTCAATAAATGTAAACTGCTACTTCGAGTAGCGGTTCATTAACAAAAACCGCTACTCTAAGTAGCAGTTTATTGAAATCCCCAAATTTGACCTAACTTTCCAATTTCTACCATTTCACGGTTTCATTCTCTCAAAAAATTTCTACATCTTCTATGCATGTTGCCCATTCATCTACCACGACACCTTTGCTTTCGCCTCCAGTCTGTCAAAGGACCTACCGACAATGTGAGACCACCACTCTGTCTTCTCTTGATGCCATTGCGGAGTCTAATGAGTCCACACCTAGTTCATCTAGACCTACACAAAAGAAGAAGAGGGGGCTTAGCATTTTCGTTTATTGTTTATATAGTTAGTTAGTTAGTTAACACTATGTTACATTTTAAACTATGATGTGATTGATCTATCATTATATGTCATTTTCTTAATCTCTCTTCATCATTAAGAAATTCTTGGATAAATTTGAATTTGCATGAACTTGGTGTTTGGTGATTGATGTGTGGATAAAATTGGTGTTGTTGGATGAAATTGGAGAGATTTGGTGCTGGAATTGTAGGTTGGAGAGCTTATTTTGTAATGTTTCTGGCATTTTGGCTAGTTATGTTAAAGCAACACTGGTTGGGGTTTGTGTGCATATAAACCATTACTTTGAATAGCGGTTCCTATACAGCTCCAGTTGCTGCCCACAAAGAACTGCTACCTGGAGTAGCAGTTTACTCTACTTAACCACTACTTTGAGTAGCGGTTAATTATAAAGTGAACCACTACTCCGAGTAGCAGTTTATTTGGGCGAAAACAAAAAAAAACAAAATTTTCTTGCGAGCTGTTCTACGTGGACGGTATCTATGGAATTAATTTGAACTTTGGCGCATGTGAGGAATTAATACCCATTTTAACATTATTCAAGGAAAAAATTTCAGGTTTTTTATATATATCTCATTAAAAATTTACACATGTAGTTAGATACCTAACCTTGTTATGACAATAATAAGAGACTATTGTAGATATAAACTCTTACTCCAATTTCTTATATAAAGTTAAGCTATTGCTTTCATCCCAAAACTTTGCACGGTTTATTTTTCAAAATATCATGTAATTAGTTATCATGTCATTATGTCAATTTTCGTCACTAGACAAAAAGTTATAAAAAGTAACAACCCGGGACATCACCAAGGACACTCACTAGTTAATATATTGAAAGGCTTTCCTAAACGAAGAATGATGTCACATGGCACGTTTTCTTATAGTGTTATATTTCATGTAATACACGTATAATAAAAAATTAGGAAGGCAAAAGCTAATGGACGCCCCAGGGGCTCTAGATAAGAAATATATATTGTTTTACTTAATTACTCATATTTATATAAAATAATATAATAATGTATAATTTCAATGCAATGCAATGCATTTAAATGCTTTGCATTTGAATTAAATGTTTTCCCCTTTCCTTTTGAAAAACATTAAATGATTTGCATTGGAATTATACATTATTCTATTATTTTGTATAAATATGAGTAATTAAGTACAACAATATATTTCTTATCTAGCGCCCCAGGGCGTCCGTTAGCAAGATCCTATATTTCATTAATTAACTAGTGTTTAGGCCCGGGCGATGCCTCGGGATTTTTCTGTGCTACAATTTAGTAGTAGTTAAATAAGTCATCTCATACTCATTTAAAAAGTTATGTCATTCATTACATCGATTTCGAGAGTTCTCTTTTCATACATCATCATTAATTTTGATTAAATAAGCAATACTAGTATAGTGGAGTGATACTTTTATCTCTTTCTTTCATACTTGAAATTGTGGGTTCGAATGTTCACGTATGCTTAATTTATTTTTTTACTATATGAGAAACACGTGGATAGAATGTTACTCAATAAAGGATGGTGACACATGGCATATATACGTTCTAAGAAATGCTTCTAATATATTAGACGTGGATGCGGCCTATGCCCATATTTACTTCCTCCATTTCATACAGCCTTATGATCAAATTTTGTTTATAGTATTACTGTAAATATGAGGGTAGTACTGTAGTGGTCAACACTGCTATTCAAATAGTATCATGCATACATAATTAATTTTAATGAACATGCAGAATTATATATTTTAAAGGATGTAAGGGATATGTTTAATAACATTAACTAATTACAACACATATTTATAATTTTGTGGAAACATGGATCACTAAGAGATGTTAGATTAGACGGTGATTCTTTAAAAACTCTGACATAATGTCAGGGGTTCAAGCCTAGGCTTCAACATATTTATTTTTTAAATAATGACCACTTGACTTTGTTAGTTAACAGACACGTGGCAGGAGGAGGGTGTCATGTGGCGCATCGACGTTGTTACGCACGCCTTTTAATATATATGTACTAGAATTTTTTGCACGCGATGCGTGCTTGAATTTTTTTCGAAACGGAAACTCGATTTTCTTCTGCGTAAGAGTCAAAATTTGAACATAAGACATACGAAGTACAATTGTTTTACGTTACAAAATTTGATTGGTTTAGTTTCTGTCACTTAAGTCTCTCATCATTCTTTTTGTTTTCTTTTTTACTTTTCAAAGTTAAATTCTATAAACAAAATACATATTTTATTGAATTTATTTATGATTTTTAATATTATAATTTTTTAGTTGATTTTTGAATTAAGTACAGTATTTAATAAAATTGTAAAGAAAGTGGACACTTTGATTTCAAGTTAACTTTTTCATAGGTTATAGTTTGTAAGTGAAATTTTTTTAAACTTTTGTATAGTTTCCTCATTTTAGTGATTTGCATAACGCAAATTATGTAATTTTATGATTTTAGTTGACTTGTGAGTGATTGTTATAATTATCTTTTTGGTATTTTAAACCCCTTTTGATTTGTAAGTGAATTTGTAATTTAGAATGGGAAGGGCGTAACATAGTCTCTTTATTTTGGGACACCATAGCTCCCCCATTCCCTTATATAGTAGAAATATGTTGTACTTTAATTTTTGAATGATATTTTACATAAACTTTTTTACCTTGGTAATTAATCGCTATTATATAATAGAAAAAAATAGGTCCAAATATATGTAAAAGTTTCATTATATATTGGAAACACTATAAAGAAAGTAAATAATGTTTTTTCTTGTCTAACTTCTAAATTCTGATTTCATTACAAATTCACCTCTAATTTTTATCATGACCCACCATTAATTGTGAATGGTTCTTGAGAATAGTGATTTGTAAGTAAAATTTTGTAAATGTTTTTGTATGTATTGACGTTCTAGGTTATTAGTTTTAGTTTGTATGTAAATTTTAAGTTTTAATAAAGTTTCCTGATTATTTGAGTGAATTGCGTGATTTTTATAACGTGATTTTCTCAATTGTATGGGTGATTTGTAAAGTTTCTTCCTATAAGTGATTTGAGAGTGAGTGTTGTAAATTAATTTTCGGTAGTTTTCTTTGAGTGTCGATTTTGATTTTGACATTCCTTTTGTAATTGAAAAAGGGAAAGGGGGCAAAATAGGCATTTCAAAAAAGGAAACCATTGCTCCCCCCTTCCCTTATACAATAGAGATAGATGTATAGATATTCTACTTTAAAATGATAACATCAAGAATAACTTGATTTAATGATAAAGACTTTAATATATATGCTTGTGATTATGGGTTGAATCTTATACAATACATTTCCTAATTGGATCTTGCTAACCCATAATCACAAGCATATATATTAAAAAGTCTTTATCATTAAATCAAGTTATTCTTGATGTTATCATTTTAAAGTAGAATATCAATTAATGAAATATATAATTACGCGGAATATAATCCGAACCTAAAACTAGTGAACTATTAAAATATAAGGAAACCTTTTATTTGGGTGGACACCTCCAAATTTTTCTTTCCTGGTCAAACCCAAAAAAAACTAGTAACCACCTAATCTCTATTATATAAGCCAAGGGAGGAGGTGTGGTGTCCTCTTTTGAAGTGACTAAAATACCCTTAATGATCTAATTAATGGAATGAAAAAAATTACAAAAGCAAATCATTTAAGAATTCTCATTCCAACTTGCAATTTAAAACAAGTTTAAAATGGTATATGCATCAAATACTTCAATCAAAAATTAAATGGACAAAATATTTATACTTTATAAAAAAAGATGGCATACATAACGTGCATATGAAAAGTCTGAACATTCACTACCTTTGATACTCTTTAATTCAGTTAAACCAACTCGTTATTTTTGTTCTTTATGTTCAATATTCATTCACAAAAAATTAATGTTAACAATCACTCACAACCTTTTTTATTTTTTTACATTAGCGAATTAATATATTTAAATTCATCTAACAGTTGAATTTTTCATATTTAAGTTTAATCATAAATAAAGTACGAATGGAGTATCTAATAGAATAACAAAATTTGAAATTAACGCACGCATCGCGTGCATATGAAGGCTAGTAACAATTGTGCATTAGATTGTGAGATATCGCTTGACATCCTACTCTTTTTATTTCTACAAAACTGAACATTTAATTTGCTTATATTAGGTGGATTGTGAACACTTTTTTTTCCCTGAGGGGCCATTGATTGTGAACTTTATGGCAGAGGAGTATATGAAGTCGACAATATATCTCATCTCAAGAAAAAAAAAATCGACAGTATATCTCTGTCCAAGTTGAAGTATTTAATTAAGAGGTCCTGTGTCATTCATGCAACTTATGATTCAGCCATTATTATGGCATCACCACCCCCCCATTCGGTGTAATGTTGAGTAATTAATGATGTTAGCAAATGGCTCTATCTCAATAATTAAGCAATATTATTTCTAACGAAGCAAATGATACACAATTATGAAATCCAAAACATTGCTTCATTTCTTTTCAATATGTTTGGGTCATCGGGTGGTTATTTCACTTCAATTTCACAAATTTACTCAGGCATAAATAATTAAGATTTCATTTCGGCATAAATAATTAAGTTACTAAATGGATTAAACTAGTTACCCAAAGAAATTAACCTCGTCACTGTTGTACTAATTCTCTTTTTAATATTGGACTTACTATTGTCTAATTTTAATTTAAAATTAGACGGTCTTTTACAAGACAAACTCGAAATAGGAAAATATCTAGAAGTGGATCTTTACGATTAATGAAATGAACCTGTGGAGTTGATTATGAATTAGACCTCAAATAGGAGAATGGCATTGCTTTTACTCGACCGTTATGGTGTTTGATCATTAAGAGTAGATAGATGACCAAATTAATTCCATATTATCTTAATAAAGAGGTAGTCCATAATCGACTGAACTTAGGTTGGAAATAATATAACAGTATCGTCGGATGTCGGTATAAGATCCATACATATTCTTTGACAAAGAGAGACGCACGTAGTTAGTAATAGTGGATAGCTAAGAGTATTAGTGTAATATATATTATCCCTGTTTCATATTATTTGCAAAAAATTGATATAAAGAGTGAATAGAAAATGTTTAATTGTTACAAATAATAATAAACGAAAGTAGTATATAAACTTATATTTTTAATATAAATATATTGTTAGGGTTATCTAGAAAGGTAAGCCATGCATCATTAGTTATTCATAGATAGATGTTCACATGAAAGAAAAAAAAAAAAAAGGTTCAGGTTATTACAAGAGAAAGCATCTTTGTACCTTGTTGTCATCTATTTTCACCCAAAAGCAGGAGACTGCTAAAAAGAACACTAAAAAGGCTTCCATCATTGCTTACATTTACAACTATCCCTTTTACATGAGTAAAAATCAATGTACCCATTACATATTGGATTTTCTTTCCTTCTTCTAAACCTTAAAAATAAAAATGTTAAAAAAGAAAATAAAAACAAGGTATGGTCCCCCTAACAAGGCCCAAATAATCCCAAATCACATCCATCATTCTAATGTGGGCCTTCGTCTCTTTCTGCTGAAAAAAGGCCCGCGCCGTCGGGTACTTCCTTGTTCCTCCCTTTCTCTCTCTCTCTCATCATGTGCCCACGCTACACCCCCTCATTTTTCTCCTCTAATAATGTTTAGATTCTCTTTTTCTTTTGTTTTGTAAAAAAAAAAAAGTAAAAAAATACTACAATTTTTTTAAAAAAATAAAATTAGAACCGAGCATTTTCAAAGCCATGCAAATCACTAACAGACCGGTTCAAGGACTTCCTCATTTTAGCCACCTTAGCAAGCCGCTCAGCCGATCTCCAAGCCGAGGTCGGCGTAAGCGGCTCGCCATTCTCATCCACCATATGCTGGACCACAGTTGAACCCTCCTGCTCCTTCTGCACCTGATACTGTCTCCGCCAATGAACATGTGACAACTCACACTCTAACCCTCTCGCATACTCCTCGGCTGAAGCCAAGCCGTTAGCCGAGGATTGCATGACTAAGGCTCGAGCCGAGATAAGAAGGTGGTGAGCACTGCTAAAATCACAATGCTCAACAAGTCGTCTCGACTCAGCAACAGCTCGAGTATAAATAAAAAGGTTCCTAAGCCGTTCTATCCTCGGGTCCGAGGATCGAATGGCGTGGGGCCGCGGGACCAATAGGGCCCGCTCCCTCCCATACATCACCTCTTGAGTAACCGGATCTTTATAACTGCAACGAACAGACATCACATGGTGGGACCCAATAGCTGACATGGGCACTTTGAGTTCTATCAACAACTCTCTCTCCTCTTCAGCGTACAAATCCCCAAGCCGAGCCGAGTCACAGCTCATTAAACTCGGTCTACCATTACAAGAATAAACCGCCATTATCTCAGCCGGAGCTGAACCGGAAGAAAACCCGAGCTGAACCCTTAAATCCTGAACCACAACACTTAACAACCCACCAACACATTTAGCAAACGCATCTTCCTTCGGTTCATGGGTTCGAAACCCAAACCCCGAAGGATGAACCGGGATCTCAATATGAGCGAACCGGGTCGAAGACATTTGAGAACTTCTCTGCCGTTGATTAGACGTAACCGGATCATCTTGACCATCAGATAACAAGATAATACTACAAACCGGGTTTTTCTCTCTTCGATCTTCCAATACTTTCGCGGCTTTTTTAAGAGCTTCTCCAACTGAAGTCCCTTGACCACAACTAAGTTGGTCAACGATCTTACGAGCCGATTTCTGACCCTGTGACCTCATCCTACGAAGCGGCATAAGCCGCTGAGGAGCCGAAGCAAAAGCCACAATAGCAAGCCGATCAGCCGAGCTAAGCGAGGAAATAACAAGTCGCATGGCTCGCTTCAACATCTGTAGCTTAGACCCTGTCATACTCCCACTTATATCAAGAACCGTCACAAGATCAATTGGTGCACGGTGGGTAGGAGAGAGAATCGACGCCGGTGTAGACGGCGCTTTTACTCTTAAAGCCACCGCGTACGTCTCATGAGATCGGCTACCCGAAACAACAGCTGCTTCGGGTAGCAGCTTGACCTCAACATTCCTTGATGATTTTTTATCTACTGAATTATACGGATCAATAGAAGATGTTGTAGTAGTAGTATTAACAGTTGGTGGTTTTCTGGGTGTAACAAAAAACCCTTGAAATTCCTCAGAATCTTCAGTTTCTTCAGCCTCTGGTATAGGGTTGAACCGAGGGGATAAAAGTGGTTCATCGTCGTTATATGGTCTTTCTGATGATTTTTTCATCGATTGGACTCGTTTGTCTTCGAAATGGATCCTTGCACTTCCAGTAGGTGTCGCTGGAGCACTTATTGCTGCGGAGGCGGATGTGGTGGTGGTGGTTGTGGTGATGGTTTTTTTGTCGACAATTATTTCCTCGGATTGAATAGGGTTGTTTTTGTGGAAAGAAAGAAGAGGGACATCTTTCCATGTGATATTACAAACTGGACAAATTAAACAGCCTTGTTTCCTCACATGTGCCGCTATACATGGGAAATGAAATGCGTGTGAGCATTCCGCCGTGTAAATTGCCATCCCTTGCCCTGTTTTCACACTCTGCATACATATTCCACATCCATTCTGCCATCCACAAAAATAAACTCAAACATATAAGAAAAACCAATGTAAACCAATAAAACCATATACTACCGTTTTCTATTATTTTCAACGATTACACATTTTCCCTTTCTATTTTATGTCAAATCGTTGCACATAATAAAAAAAAAACGGATTACTACGATATTGTATATATACCTTAGTAAGACGGAGGGTATTCTTGAGCATAGCGAAAGGTGAGCGTGGTGATGACGGGTTCGACCCTAATTTGCATTGCGGCTTCGGGCTCGGACCGAGGCTGTTGCTAGTGCTGGTGGAGGTAGTAGTTGTTGCGGTGGTTCGGACGCGTAACCGAGGTGTAGATGGGTTGCTAATGCTGGAGAATAAACTCAATTTAGTAGAAGTTCTTGGACTTGGATTTGGATTTGGATTTGGGACTGATTTTACATCAACAACTTCTTGTTGGTGTTGGTGTTGGTGGTGGTTATGATGGCGGTGTGTAGGTCTTTCTTTTTCTCTCTCCTTTGGAATAGTTGAACAAAATGCTTTTCTCCAACCAGTCCCCATGTTTTTTTTTTTTTTTTAAGAAGAAGAAGCTGAAAACTATATGACTCAGAAAAAGTTTGTTTGGGTTGTTAATGTTTTATAAGAGGAAGAAGAAAAAGAAAAGTAGGGACTTTTTTTAGTTGTAGTAAAATGGATCTGATAATGCCAACACAGAAGACAAAACAGAAGGAAGAATCATGGGATCAAAAGAAAAAGAAGGAAATTTTTATAAAACAATGCAATATATGCTAAAAAGAAAAGGAAAGGACCTAATCCAATGACCCAGTTGTTAGTGAGTGAGCCCCCCCTTTTTATTTTTTCTATACTACTATTATGATTTTATGAGAAGAACAAATTTCCCAAAATTGAAGAAAATGAAGTTGTTGTTTTTATGTTTTTGCTACAGTAAGCAAGATCTCCTTTCTTTCTCTTTCACTTTCTCTCTCTATATAAAATTCGTGATCCTTTGCTTCTCTAGGGGATATGAGATGGGAATATGGGATGCTTTTTCTAAGTTGAATTTATAATATATATTCATTGGAAATGGTATTGTTTATTTATTTACTTTCCTCCGTATCATTTTACTCGCTACACTTCTCAGTTCACGGACTCCTAGGCAATTTTTGGAGAAGAGAAAGGCAGAGAGTAAAAAGAAAAGAGACCCATGTGGGAAGAGAGAGATAGAGAGAGTTTATTGCCCAAAAAAAAAAAGTATAGCAAGTAATGTGAAACTTTCCATAATAAAAAGTGTAGCGAGTATTTTAAAACTGACGATTAGAGGAAGTATTTTTTTAATTGAAGGTAAAATTGGAGTGTAAAACTGTGCATGGGGGTAAATTTTAATTTTTGTTTTACTGTAATTGGTCAACGGTTGTCTTTTACCTCTCGTTTTTTCCTCTTTCTGACTCAGTTGGTCTGCACGATCCCGTCTGTTGCAGCGGAAAGATGAGTATAGCTTTATATTTGCTCCATCCCTCACTCTGAGTTTTCAGATTTGCTTTTGATTTTTTGAGGGTGTGTTTTTAGATTTGCTTGATTCTATCTATATGCTTTTCTTTGACTTTTTGTTTCTTGACTTTTAAAAAATAAATTTTAGATCTAATAAATTTAAATAAAATTTCAGAAAAGTTTCAATATGCTCAAGGAAAATTAAATATAATTATTTGTTACACATTTTGTGAAAAAACTATGACACATTTTGTTAAAACAAATATCAATATTTTGTTGGTATATGGCCATAAAGTCAACTTTCCGTTCATTAACTTTTACTTAATTCTTTTTTTGACATGAAATTTTTACTCATCTTTATCTCTCCCATAACATATAGAAGTAATTCATTTCATTTTATTATATTTATATATCTTCCACTTTTTTAATTTCTTTGAATTGAACTAGAAAAAAATAATAGTACAACATAATAACAATGAAAGTAATATACAATGATGATATTACATATATACTTCCTCTAATTATGTATTTTTAAAAATTATAAAAATATTTATTGAAACAAATCCAACAACATTATTATATAAGATCATTTTTTATTTTTATATATTAGTTTTATGATACAGTAAAAAAAAGTAAGATGTGTGCATAATGCAGAAGTCAAAGTGTTACATCAAAAAAGAAACAGAAAAAATATATTTTTATTTATTTATTTTTATGAAAGACAATTGGTCCAAAGACAAGCTCATGCTAAGCTACTAGCATGCGGCGCACAATAGAGGTTGAGTAGAAGGGTAGACGTCATTGAAGACAACAGGCCTAAAGACCCATTGTCACCACAAGTGAATGCCCCCAATGTAGTGTTGGGATGTGGATTTGAACCCTATGAAATGACTTGCAATTCAGGATGATACTTCACTAAACTATCACATCTCCCTCAAGAATACTATTATTATTGTTGCTGTTATTATTATTATATCAATTTTTCTTAATATTATTACGCAGGAGCATCTTTGTAATTGTGAACTAGACTAGTTGCTTAGCTATTATCTGATGGATCATTACTCGTTGATGGAAGAACATAACACAAGTTTAGATAGATGTTCATAATAATAAAGGTAATATAGAGTGATGAGATTCCCTATGGCCTAAGATTAGCTGATTAGGTACATGAATGGCAAGCACGCACACAAGTGGAGTTTGGCTAGGCAACAAACCGGTTGAGTCTTTTAGTGGGCTCAAATAGGGTTTTTTTAGTAATTTCAACTTCATTTCATTAGGGTGGAAAGGGGTGTGTACACGCGCGTGTGAGAAAGAAACAAAACACTCTCTCCTCTCTCCTTCCTCAGTACGCCAGTTTCTCTCTCTCTCACTTCAACTCTCTCTCCCTTCATCTTCAACCCTCTCTCTCAAAACTTCATTTTTCCAGAGGTTTTTAGGGTTTTGCAACCGGGGAAAACAACGTTATCGTGTCATCTCGTCGAATTTCGGTAATTCTCTCTCAAAAATCTGGTTTTTTTTTCGTTTTTTTGGTCAAAATTTTATGGTGAATTATTTGTCCAAACTATGTGCGTTTTTAGGCTTTTTAATGGTAATTAGTAGAATTTCGTAATTTGCATGAATGTAAGTTCGAACATTTATCTTTGTAAAATCTCAAAATTCTGTGCGAATTTTTGAAATTAATAGTATTTATCGATATTAATAGTAGCCAAAAATTTTATGGTGATTTGGTGAATTTCGTAATTTTGGTGGTTAATGGGTTAACAAATTTGCTGTTTTTAATTTTGTGCCGAAAGTTTGTGCTATTTGTCGAAATTTTGTGCGTTTTAAGGCTTTTAAATGGTAATTTGTAGAATTTCGTAATTTTCGACAGCGTGAATTTCGTAATTTGTATCTACCACTTCGTAATTTCGTAATTAATCTCTGAAAAATCTCGAAATTGTGTGCGAAATTCAAGGCTTTTTTTTTATGAGTTCCATATGTTATCTGTTCATTCAATTTCACAGGTGAACCATTTCATACTACATTCAGTAAAGAGTATATATTGATCTCTTAAACTATCTTTAATTTTATGTCTAATTGGTATTTATCATTCTTGTACTCAAATTTCTAAACCAAGTAGTGTGAGATGGTAGTGGGTTAGATACAGAGGCATGGTGTTAGTTCGCTTCAATCTGTTCTCTGTTCTTCATCTTGAAATAGAATAGTTATTTAGTTATTGTTCTTTGAATTGCAATTGTATTAGGGAATAAATATAATTGAATTGTTATCTTATGGTCCTGTACTTGCTACAATGGTGCTTGAGAGAGTGAGAGAGTTATGTCTCTAAAGAATCAATATCTAAAGATTTATAGAGTTGATTTGCTCTGAGGTTTGTGCTATAAGAATCAATTCATTGTGTATGCATGCCTTCATGATTCTTGCTTAAATTTTTTGTTGTGAAGCTTCTGATTTGCTCCCTTTATCCATGAGTAAAAAGCGAATTTGATTTGAGGTTTGTGCTATATGAAAATCTTTACATATCCAACGACCAACATACAAACCAACCTAATGAAGGATGCTTTTAAATCTTATATGCTAGTTAGAAAGTTGATTATGTATTACTTTGGTATTTGACATTTATTCTATTAATTCATTGTGTATGCATGCTTGGTACCTGATATGTATTACTTTGGTATTGTATAATTTGTGATTTCATACTAATTTCATCACATTTAGATACCAATGGTTGTATAGTAATGTATACTACTTTGAGAATAACATTTATGTGTTTGAATGTAGGATTATGGGGAAGAAAGAAATTATATTGGGGAGCAATAAAAGAAAAAATTGTGATGAAGCTGGCCCTTCTAAGAGGGCGAAGAAGGAAATAAAAAAGAAACTCGTCGTTTCGGAGTCGGAGTCCGAAGACAGTAGCACAGATGAGACGACTAGCACGGATGAGACTAGCACGGATGAGTATGAGGCTAGCTCATCTAATGAAGCTTCTTCGCCAGGTGAAGAAGATTATTCGAAGAAAAAGGAAAAACCCAACAAAAAGCAGAAGTAGGAGGCAAAAAAATGAAAATTGAAGGAGAAAATGAAGGAGAAGGCAAAACAGAAAAACAAGAAGGAGAAGAAGGAGAAAAAAAAAAAAGGAGAATGTTGCCGAGAGCTTTAGCATGAGATTGAGGGAAACACACACAATAGTTTCCCACTACTTGAAGAAATCCAATAAAAAGGTGAGCTTTAGCATGAAATGTAGAATTTTTGTTTTGCTTTGTTTTACTTCATCATTGTAGAAAAATAATTATAGTTCTCTTTGTTTTAATTCATCATTGTAGTATGCTCATGTGTACAAATTAAAAATAAATATTATAATGTGATGATAAATAAAATAATCATCTAATCTCTTTATTGGTGTTCAAATAAACATGTATTGGAATATTAATAAACACCCTATTTTGTTGCAATGATTCTCGTAAGGTAACGTGATAACTTTGGTATGAATGTGAGATCAAATTGGTACTAAATCGAGATCACATTGGTACCAATTGAAGATTACATTGGTACCACTTGAAGATTATTGGTACCAATTGAAGAATTTATTAGTACCAGTGCATGAACACTTTGGAATATCACATTTGTACCAATGAAAGATCACATTGGTACCAAGCCCCTTATTTAGAGTTTGTATTCGCATTTTTAATTGATTGTCATTGTTGGCGTATTGCTATTTGGTTTTCTATCAGGCTCCCAACCTCAACTGTAGAGTTGATGCGTTGCACAAGTTGTTCAACAAAGATATTTGTAGTACCGGGCTTGATGCCATACGCGACATAGGATTTGATTGGCTTGTTGAAATGCAGATCAGCAGCCTTCCCCGTCGTTTTTACTATTGGCTTTTGAGTGAAGTGAACGTCGAGAGTTCACAGCTGTAGCTGGAGGATGGAGTTTTATGCTTGTTCCAGCCCAAGTACATTGCGTACTTGGGTTACCTTTGGGACCACGTGCCTTGCCCTCTCATGTGGACTTGGAGGATGTGAATATGGTGGATGAAGTTAAGAGGTTGTCAGCTGCCTATGGGGTCCCAGGTACTGGGATTGATCTATAGAAGGTCGTTGTTGTGGTACGGGGCATTCAAGACAACCACACACCCCAAGAACTTGAGGAGTTCAAGATTTGCTTTATGCTTCTACTTTTGGGATGGTTCTTGTACCCATCTACGAACTTGAACTACCTCCCCACCTCGATGTTGCCTATCGCCACTGTAGCATGCAATCCAAAGACCTACAATTGGTGCTCTTTGACCCTTGATTTTCTAATGGTGCAAGCATGTTCCTTTAATAGGAAATTTGCATCGGATGGCTATGTTGCAGGATGTGGTGGTTGTACTATCTTCCTTGTTGTAAGTTTCTTTACCAAGTATTATGCATGTTTATGTCAATTAAATTTATTATGTGGTTGCAACCTTACACATTTACTTTATGTTGAACAAATGGCAGCTTTTCTACCTTGATCGCCTTAGGAGGCCACCTATCCATTGGCG
Organism: Beta vulgaris subsp. vulgaris; assembly: GCF_026745355.1. Taxonomy (NCBI): domain Eukaryota; kingdom Viridiplantae; phylum Streptophyta; class Magnoliopsida; order Caryophyllales; family Amaranthaceae; genus Beta; species Beta vulgaris. The sequence goes on along the minus strand of NC_079202.1, from coordinate 5,605,144 downwards.
GCGTTTGTCGAGGATTACTTGTTGGACAAATCAGGCAATGAAGATGGCTTACGAAGCTGACAAGAAGCCGTCGGAAGACTACGGTGCATTGAGGATACGTATATGATTTTCCATTAGCATGAGCAAATGATGTATCAATTTGTTGATGTAAAAATTTTTAAGTTTAGCATGCATAAAAAATTTGTGTTTTATAAATTTAGTTACCAATTGAAAATGCATGAACACTTTGGTACCAATAGAAGATCACATTGGTACCAATTGGAGATCAGATTGGTACGAATGGGAGATCAGATTGGTACTAATGCAACATCACTTTGGTACCAATTAGGTTATCGCAGTGGTACCAATTAACGATCGCATTGGTACCAGTGCATGAACACTTTGGTACCAATAGAATATCACATTTGTACCAATGAAAGATCACTTTAATTATATTGGACACAATTTTAATCGACTTTTTATTCCAGAGCGTGAACGTTGCATACGGTGAGTATCACCCGTGTATGGCAAGAGATTCAGTAGTTCCAGGCATGAGCACCATAGCAGTGGCCGACCTTCAGAGGATTGCAGAAGTGGTATGTAATCTATCATGTATCATTAATTACTTTTTATGCTAATTTCATCAATTTTGTACTTTTTATGTCATTATTTGATAGTGAGCTTGCTTTGGTAGCATGTTTACGTTGCCTTGGTACCACGTTTATGTTGCCTTGGTACCATAGATCATCGGTTGAAGGTACCAAGGTCACCATATGTTGGTACCAATTCCGGTTATTGGTACCAGAGTAACGGTATCTTGGTACCAAAGGTTATCATGTATTGTTCATACATTAATGTCGTGAAATTGCATTTAACTTTGTATTCTTATAATTAACACTTCATAATTTACCAGGTGGCTCGTATAGCTACTCCTACTTTGGAGAGGCTCGTGCGAGGACTTGTACGACAACAACGAAGTACATTCACACTCGTGCTCGCTCCTCCTATGAGGGATGTAACCCACATGAGATCTCCTCATGTGCAAGAGGAGGTGGAAGAGGTGCAAGAGAGGCTTGTTCCAGAGAAGGTGGGGCAGCAACCGAGTACAAAATCCTCCCCTGTGGTCGTTCCTCCAATGAATCAGGTGCATAAGGTAACCTCTGATTCAATATTTATGTATGTTGGTACGATGTTTTACAACTTTGGTACCTATGTCATTATACCTTGGTATGAAATTTTTTTAATTTCAGTACCTTTGTCTTCAATCAGGTGCAAGAGGTGGTGCAAAAGGTGGTGCAAGAGATGAAAGAGATGCTTGTCAGTGAGAAGCTAGGGCAACAACCTTCTACTTCATCCTCACTTGTGGTCGTTCCTCCTATGAGTCAGGTGCAAGAGGTGGTGGTTCAAAAGGTGGTGCAAGAGGTGGAAGAGAGGCTTGTCCGAGAGAGGCTAGGACAGCAACCAACTACTTCCTCAGGCTGTAGGGTCGCTGACATTGACATGAGACCTGAAGTGCAAGAGAAAGTTAATGTTGGGATGCATGACGGTGGGAAGAGTGATAATGATGATGAGAAAGATGATGAGGAGGAGGAAGATGAGGAGGATGAGGATGATGGTGATGAAGATGGGGACAAAAATGAAGATGATGATGATGAGGACAGTGATGGGAAGGGGGTGAAGCTGGGAATACGAATGTCGGTGGAGATGGTGAGGATAATGGGGAGAATAATGGGTATACGACACCTGGCCCAGGTGATACCGCTCCCGAAGTGAAGAAAAGCCGCTCCCGGTGCCGCCGCAAACCGACCTCCAAACAAACTTAACTTGAACTTCAGAAGAGTTACAGAACGAAGGTCACCTCATTCGAGAGAGTCCTTCTGCAATTCATTAGGCAGGGTAAAGTGAAGCAGAGGTAACATTACATACCATTTAAATCTACGTTTTTTTGTCAATTTAGCTGTGTAAACAAGTACCAAAGTAAGACATTGTAGGTGAATCATATAATATATGTGTTTTGCAATTTATGTGAAATGACTTATGGAGTTGTGAAATGACCTTTGGAGTTATGATGTTGAATATACATCAAAAACCTAAGAACTTCTATGTTTGATGATTTTGAACAGGGACAACCCCATCCTTGTGCGACGTCAAACACAATTTTGACCGCTGTCTGATTTGATAGGTGTATTATCCATGACTGCATGTATTGGCTTGCACTACGTGCAAATGGTTTCTGTCTTGTACACCGATATATGGAGTTCGGAGTTCAGTGGGAAGAGCAAGCGCATTATGCTTGATCCTGCATTTGTGGTAAGAAGAATATCATTTGGTTTCTCAATCATTTACATTGCAAAATATACTAACATCTGTCAATTACATGGTAGACGGCTGTCTTGAAGGGTAATGCAGATTAGAAGAAATTAGGGGCCTTCCATGCGAAAAGATACCCGGGGACACAAATTTTAAAAACTTGTGTGGTTAGTCTCTGACCTTGTTTTAAATATCATTGTTTTTTACTTCCAATTTGTAGGTAAATAGTATGTATAGATTCATTTCATTTTCAAACTTTATTAGTACTATCCAATTTCAAACTAATTTACCTTGAAATTGGTAGATTTTTTTTCCCGTACTCACCTCACAACCCTTGGAGCATTGGTGGTGTGTGGCCTTCTCGCTGTGTGATAAAGCAATATATTACATTGATACATTATCTTGTGAGACCACCATGCATATATCTCGTGAGACCACCATGCATGGTATCACCGTCTTAGCATGTGGAATCGATGAGCTCTTGCACGCATGGGACAATTCATGGATTTCATCCGCATTAGAGTCATGGCCTACAATAAATGTTCATATCAAGCTCCCAATTGATTTGTAAGTTCTGCTTATTGGTTAAATAAAGTTGTTGCGTGAGTTTAATGAATTACTCTCCAATTTCACATATAATATATCTTTAGGAGGTCATGTGGAGTCATCATGCTCTCCAGTATTAGAGCGTGTGCCGACAAGTTCATCACTGAGTACCAAGTGGTATGCATCTACGTAAATGTTCGGTATCTATTACATGATTAAATAGCTTTGATGTCCAACAATTAGTAATTATTTTGTTCTTTTTGTTCTCAACAAGACACAATTTATAATGCTCGACAACAGCGTTTGCTCGAAGATGTAATGTCGGACCACAACGAACTTAAGTCTCGCCTCGGCTCCATAATTAATGAAAACAAATGTGTATAAAGAACAGTAGTTAGTAATGTCTTTTGGCGCTGTTTTTTGTCATTTGCAAACCAAAACTTGTTCCAAATATTACATAAACATAACTATTTTCATTCAAGTTTATATACTACATTCATGCAAATATTCAATATAACATAAAAATTGATGTATATTCTTGCAAATATCACATAACCATTGTCCTTCAAGTGTTTTACTCTTGCTATTCTTGTTCAAGGCATGAAAGTTCATAAAACCACAATCCTATTTTCACATATTGGCTGAAATTTCATAAACCCAACAAATTGAGTAAGAACTTTTCCATTTGCGTACCTGATTTTTGTCGAGTAAAGAGTCGTTATTCGAGCTCTCATCCATGGAGATTGGTTGATTCAAATTTAATAACTTTTCCATTTGCTTCAATTTTTACTCTTTTACAATGTTCGGGAGCTCAGAGAAGAAATTTTTCCCGCCAAATTGAGAGCTCAGAGAAATGAAAATGGTGGAAAATGGTGTGGTAATTTCTCTCTCTACTCACTCCTTAGAGAAAATATTTTGATGATTTCTCTCTCTTCCTTTCCTCATCTTTTTCCTACTCTCATGTTATTTGGAGAGTGAGTTTCACTCACTTGTGCCATCATCATTCCTCACTTTTTTTCTTGTGGGCCCCACATTTTTTTACTTTTTTTTGTGTTTGAGTCTCTTTTGGACTCCACCAGTTGGTTACCAAGTGTTTCTCCACACAAATGATCGGAGCCGCTCCTTGAATGATCGATGAAATGTCAGTTCATATCATCACTTCTTAAACTCAACAAAAACTAGCTTTTTTTTTCATGTTTTGCATATGTGTCATATTAAAGTTTTTTTTTTCAATTAGTTATTCGTTAGTGTTACAAAAATTTTTATTCCGATAGAATTTAACAATACTTTTTAAATCTTTTAATATGTTTTTCTGAAATTAATATTTTGTTGGTATTTTAGTTATTTGTTCATCATTATGCAAATATAGTATTGAAAATAGAAAATATAAAACAGAAGAAAGTTTGTACTCAAATAAAGTGGAAGAGTCTGTGTATTAGGTCCAATCGTTGAATACAAACAAAGTGGAAGAGCTTGATTTATATAATAGAGATTACCGAATAATAATCAACATTTAGATTTTAAAATATTATTAGTATAATTATTAACATAAAATACAATTTTTTATTTTTTCTTCTGACTAATCAAGTTATATTCTCAATTTAATTTTTTTATCAGCGTTTTTCTCACATATGTAAGAAGAGAAAATCACTCTCCTTAATTTAATATGTAATTGAAATTTTAAATTGAGTTCCATTGTTAACTTATTCAATATATATGAAAATTTAAATTCATTAATGGTAATATCAGACTTTTGGTAACGGGGAACCATCTTCCCCCCCCCCCCTCCTTCACTTATATAATAGAGATAATTCATGTACGAAATACTCCTCTTTTCTTTTAATTGTTACATTTTATTTAAATGGTTGTTTCTTTTAATCGTTCTATATTTAAACTTTCCTTATTTGAAATACTTGGTCCACCAAAAAGTTATAATATTTTCCTTCTATTTTACATTAAATAAGTGAAAAGGTATTATTCAAAAAGTTTGAAAGTGAATTGACTAAAATCTTATGCAAACGTAATGTAGCAACTAAAAAAACGGCCGCGATAACCTATTAAAATAGACATCAATGACTAGTAAAGTATTGCTATATGATTAACTCACTATATTTTATAATATTTGAAGCTTTATCTCTGGACAATTGGTTGATGTATTAATAATCTTTTTTCTTTTATTGACAGAAAGATTAATATCTATTATATACTACTTTCGTATTTTTTTAGTTGTACCATTTGCCTTTTTGGCACTATTTATCAACCAACTTTGTTAACCTATCTTGCACCATTATATAAGAAAAATATAGTCGAGTGGGGTCTTGTTAGATTTGTCTTAATGCTCTTGTTAGATTTGTCTTAATGCGAGAATTCCAAATATCAAATTTTTATAATTTTTACTTACACCCAATAAGAGATATTGATGTTCAAAGAATCGTCTCGGCAAATGTGAAAAATCAAATGGTGCAACTAAAAAAAATAGAGGTAGTATAATAAGCCCTTTGACATCTACATTTCGAACTGGGAATGCCTCGACTGGGTTGGTCTCGGGTGAACTTGTTTAATTAAAGAGGTCAACATCATCAACCCAGCCTGATTTGTTTAGTTAAACGGGTTGGGATTCTCAACCTTACCTAACCTGATAATAAATTGGTCTACCAAAAATCAACCCACTAACCAATTTAATAGCATTTTCAATTCTATTAAGGACACCTGATCAGTTATTACTTAAATACCTCCCATTTTAAAAATTTCGAATTACAAAGAGTCCATATATAACAAGATGACAAATCTAACTATAATACAACTCTTTTTGTTGTTCATTTAAAATTAAAATTTATATATTTTTGGATAAAAAAGGGTTAGTGGGACAACCCAACTTGAACATAATCCATCTAAGTAAACAGGTTAGATGGGTTGAAATCAGGTTGAAAATTTCAACTAGGTTAACCCATTTAATTAAACGAATTGAAATTTTTGACCCAACCCGTTATTATTGGATTGAGTTGAGTTGGATTGGGTTGTGTTGGGTTGGGTTGGGGTAGGGGTTGGGTTGGTGGCGGGTTGCGTCGATTTTTGCCAACTCTATCTACATTGGTAGCAATTCTTACTAATAATGAAATCTAAAATACAACCAAAAATACTACATCCAAAGAAATTAAATAAAATCTTTTTAGGACGCATCTTCCAAATCATGGCTTCACTTTTCCCGTAAATACGATTCAGTCACTTCGCATCTTTGACAATGGAGAGTGTTTAGTCTACTTGTAGGACAAGCAACTTTGAACCTTCAATATGTTATTTAAAGAGATTTGTGCAACATTCCTTAGCTCCACACTCCGAACCTGCGGAAAAAGGAACCAACCCGGAAGATTTGGGAGGTCGTCTTCCCTCTAAACCTAAAGTCAATATCAATTCTGGAATTAGGTGTAGAGATAGAGAGAGAAAATATTTTAGCAGAGCAATGGCACATTATTCAATGATCTACCTTTTACCTGATTTTGAGGGACTCACAACAAGAACATCATCCTTTTCCGACGGTCAAAATCCGTCGGTAAAACCGCGGTGTCCGATGGTAACCTTATTACTGATGGCCATCCGTCGGTACATGGTCGTCGGAAATTTAGTCGTCGGTAATTGTGAGTTTACCAGCGGATTAGCCGTCGGTAACAGTTACCGTTAGTTTGCTTTTGTTACCGATGGTGAAACTGTGACAAATTACCGACAGTTTAAAGTGTCAGTAAATTTTACCGATGCTTTAATCCGTCCGTAAAATGATAAAAATCGACGGTTTATGGTACCGACGCTCTAATCTGTCGGTATTTATCATTTTACTGACGGTTTAAAGCGTCGGTAAAAGTTACCGACGCTTTAATCCGTCGGTAATTTGTCACTTTTTAAATCCGTATGTTTTTTTAATTTTCTTTTCCATAATATTTGATAGAATAAAAAAAGCAATTAAACTCAAATCAAGACTTTGTACATCTACAATGTAATAAAAATAAACATTTTATTTATCAATTTGTAAAACATTACATATGTGCTTGCAAAAAGAATACAATAACTTTGATAAATCTAATATAAAAAAAAACTGATATACTTAAAATCAAATACAACTAATACAATTAAAATATGATAAATCTTAAACAAAAAAATAAAAAAATTTCTAAATAAAATAACTAAATTTCTAGATCTTCAATCTTGAGCTTCAATCTTGAAAAATCAAATTCTGCAACCAAAAACAAAAAAAAAAACAAAAATACATGTCAGAAAAAAAAATAAACATAAACCATACAATAACTAAATCAAAATAAATTACGCACCAAATGCATACAAAAGATGATGATAATAATTAAATAAAATAAAATAAATTATGATAATAAATCTGAAAAATAGAATAGCATAATAAAACTGACAAATAAACCAAAGAAATAAAAACAAAATAAAAACAAAATAACCCTAAACCCAAATAAACCCAGGAACCCACCCACCTAAACCACCCAAAAACCCTAACCACCCACGAACCCACCAACCCAAATCACCCAAAAACCCCAACCACCGACTAACCCACCTACCTAAAAACCCTAAACAACCCTAAACCCAACTCGCAACCCCACTCCAACCCCGCACAACCGCTCACAATCGCGCAACCCCGCGCACAACCGCGCAACCCCGCACAACCAGCCCAACTTGCAACCCCACCCCAACCCCAACCCCGCACAACCCCAAATTTCAACCTCAGATGGAAACTCCGTGAGGAGAGAGAGGAGAAACCGTGAGAGGACAGAGGAAGAAACCGTGAGAGGACAGAGGAAGGAGAGAGAGAGGAGAAATCGTGAGAGGAGAGAGAGAACATTATTTCTAGAGAGAGTGTGTGCTCGGCCATACTTATTTACTTCATCACTCGTCCAAGCGCTCGTCGGGTTTCTCTCTTTTCTTCCTTGTATTCCTTATTCTTTTTTTTTTTCCTTAAAAAGCAATAAAATGAATTCCTACTCTTCATCAAATAATCCCGACAGTTCAAGACTTTTCCTTGACGCTAGAACTGATAGTTATTCTTCTTTGGCACATTTTAGGCTTGGGCCTATTTTGGCCGATTATGTCTATCCTTATTTCTATGGATTTGGCCAACGTAACAAAGTTAGACGAACCAGTCTTTACTTGTGTAGGGTAATCTAACGCGCGTCAAGCAAGCCGCCTGTCTAAGACGAATCTACTGGATGGGTTTTCAAAAATATAAATAAGGGAAAGGAAACCCAAAGTGCGTGCTAGGCCAGCGGCAGAGCCTTCTTCTCCAGGTAACAACAGTGGAGAGAATTTTGAACTAATAAATCCAGAGGCCAGCCCATCTGGAAGAGATATAGAGATGGAAAAAAAGTCACAGCGCGGATGACGAGGGCAAGTCTAGTTCTCCTGGAGAATCCGACGAACCATCTACTACATTGTATGAGACTAGGAGAATTTTAGGTCCCCTCTCTAACCCGGGCTTCATAATAGTAAACCATAAGTGGTTAGAAATGCTTGGCTCTGTCCCTAGTCATTTGTTACTTGCTATGCTCATGTCGGGTTATTCTTTTGTAATCCCTGACGAGGAAGCCACAAACTTAAGCGATCCCCGGGGTCACTATAATTTGCCATTTATAAGTTACTTTTGGACGCCGGGTTGAGATTTCCCCTCCATAATTCATTGAGATTGTGCTAAGGCATTACAACATCGGCCATAACCAACAGGTGTCGAATGCCTGGCACAACATCCTAACCTTCATAGCCATCTGCAAATTGCGCAGCCTAACCATTTCTTTACCAGCCTTCACCCAGATACACTATGTATCCAAAGTTCCAAAAACGGTGGACGAGGCTTGGTTTAGCGTCTACAATTATGCCAGGTTTATCAATGCCTGGGAAACCCTCAAACATGTATAACTGGAAGGCCGACTTCATCTTCGTCCGGGAACCTAGCGAAGACATTGTTGGGGGATATCGTTACTACAGCCGGGTAGAGATGAACACCGGACGAGAAGCATCTATCTTGGATTTGGAAGATAGATTTGATGACGAAGTGGTAGAATACTTCAGGATAGTTGAGTATTCTAAACCAAACCGTCCAACTATTAAAGGGCCAGCTAACTGGATCCCCTTTGGAAAAAAAATTTGACGACAACTTCTTGGTCGCCGCTGGTTTACATACAGTTGGCCGAAGATAAAGGTAATGTAATCCCATGTAATTTTATTAGTTATATAAATGCTTTTTTAATGTATATTTTAAATATTTTAATATTTAGATGATTTATTTCTTAAAAGGTTGACTATTTGAAAGTCAAAGGAATTATTTAATGATTTAAAAAAGTAGTCCATGGCTTTTCTCGTGACCGGATTCATTATCTGCCCTAATTTTATTTAAAAGGTTCCTCGATATTGTAGGTCAAGGAGTACGGAGTCGTGCCCTTACTTCATCTTCTAGATTGAAGAAAATTCTGGTTTGGACAACTCTTTCCATTGCCTATTCAATCTAAATTAATGAATTTATTATTTGTGGAGTCGAGTTAAGTAAAAGTAGTCTGATGTGTTATTATATTATTATTTATCCCTATTTAATGTTCATTAGTATCATGTTAGGTTTTATATCTATTTACGATGTAGAACTCAACTTTGCTGATTACATGTTTTGTGTGTATGTGTTGATCATGGCTATGTCTTATTGATGCTTGATGACCCATTTGATGAGCAATATCTCAGGATCAATAGAGCATCGTCTATTACAGATTCGAAGATGATGCATCATGGGTTCGGGAAGTTGGAGAGCTTGTGTTGACTTTAGTATTATATAGTTTACTTTTACATTTGGGGTTGACTTTTGAGCCTTTATAAGACTGGTGATTTTCTTCTGGACAAGATAAAACTTAAAACTTCATGGCCTTAGTCCTCTAATAAAGGCGTCAAAGACCACACCTACATCAAGATCTTGAATATGCAAAGCTTCAAGATCAAACCTCATAACAAAACTTCAAAGAGATTCTTTTGGTCCTTGAATGACCTTGCCTAAATGCATGCTTGTATTTTGTTCTTGTCGATTAGCTACAAAGTGACTGGTAAATAAATAACTGAGTTTAGTGAAATTATTGACTGAATTAGGGGGGAGGTGGTTAAATCATTTCAAAGCTACTCCCTTTAGAGTAGCCGAAAAATTCTTTCACCACATACATCGTAAATAAAGGTGACTGTATGGATCAGTTGTTCCGTCAAACGACTCAATTGTAGAAAATTTAACCTTTAGGAAGGGGGGCGCCTCCACTATACTGGCGAAAAAGGTAGTTGGCCAGTTGATCTGGAGAACTCCCAGCTGTCCCTCAATAGATGCGAACTCCTTTTGGTCCTCCTTCAAAACAGGATTAGCTAAGGTATTTTCCGGGGCTGCACGTCACTAGACCATCAACTGCTCCACGGTTTTCTCTTGCCTTGGAGGAGGAAGTGAAGGTCCCAGACTTCTTCCTTCAGTCCGAGAAGGTAGCTTCAAAGGGGGGTCTCTTAAGTACGGTGTAAACCATGTGGCTAACTATTGTAAAGTAGCAGCTTTCTTTGCCTCCAGATATTCCCAGGTATTTGTTTCCATCCGATGCCCGTTCGGACGCGGGTCATTATGGGTCCTAACCACCATGTTGTAGTCCATCTTCCTTCGTTACTCACTACTTTCTGGTTGTTTTCATCTAGTTGTACTCATAAAAAATTCTTGACGAGCAGGTTGACAAGCACCTACGTGATTCTCTTAAGAGTGTCCCCGAAGAGGAGTTGGATTGTTAGCAGCCAGTTCTGGATTAACCTGGCAAAACAACACATCGTTCTTGATCTGTTCCTAAACGACTGCTTCCATCTTGGCCTGGAAGTCATTAAACACATTTAGCAAATGAGCAGCAGTCACCATATGTAGGGGTGAAAGTTCGGTGTGCGGTTTGGATTAGGGCCTAATTCAATCCGATCCGAATAAATTTTGGATTTCAATTTTTTCAATCCAATCCAAACCAATTAGGGTTTGAATCCAATCCAATCCAATCCGAATTTTCATACTCTAGATTGGATCCGATCCGAAAATCCGATATTTTTAAAACTCTAGTTTTTCGGTGAAATGAATTAAGCACAACAACAACTTAGTAAATTTAGAAAATGAGGAATTAGGTGCACTTAGTGTTTTAGGGGAAGGGTTGAAGTGTTATGTGTATTGGGCTATGGCATAGGTTTTTTATATAAAAAAATCAGTTAAGCACTTAAGCCCAATCCAGATTCATAATACAAGGCACATTACTATTTGGTTATATTGGATTTTTGGATCTGATTACCCTCAATCCAATCTGATCCGAAAATTCAATTTTTCAAAAAATCTCAATCGGAATCCAATCCGAACATGGTTCAAATCCGATCCGAATTACTAATTTGGATTGGATTGGATTGGATTTTGGATTTTATCCGAATAACTTTCACCCCTAACCATATGTTCAAGATTTTCCTAGATAACAGGTATTTGGCTTTGATTAGAAGCATTGAACGGACACTATAAAAAAAGCTACATATAGAGGCAATCTAAAATTGCATCTAAATGTATGTTTGGAGCCTCTAAAGGTCTTTAGAAGCAATTTTCTGGCTGCCTCTAATTAGTCCGTCGCTAATTATTGGTTGCCCCTAATGCCTCCTTTTAGAGGCAAACACGTTATAGTGCTGCTAAAGACACTTACATTTAGAGGCAACCATAAGCCTGTCGCTGATCACTGGTTGCCCCTAATGCCACCTGTTTGAGACATACACGTTGTAGTGTTGCTAAAGCTACTCACATTTAGAGGCAACCATAAGTCAATTGCTAATTATAGGTTGCCCTAATGCCACCATTTTGGGGCGAGAGTTATATTGTTGATAAGACCACTTATATTTAGAGGCAACCATAAGTCTGTCCCTAATTATAAGTTGTCTCTAATGCAACCATAAGTCTCGCAAAATGATGCTTTTAGATGCAACCAATACTAGAATTTCCACATTTTTTTCGACACTTTTTTTGGGATTTTTCGCCACTTCACTAGTAGAATAAACGCTTATTGTTGCGGTCAAAAAGTGGCATATTGCGGCGATTTTGACCGCGCAGCAATTAAAGGGACAGCAATAGGTTATTAATATATTGCTGCGATTTCTACTCAAAACTGCAGCAATATATATTTTTTTAATATAAAAAATACAGGTCTATTGTTGCGGTTTCTTCCCAAAACCGCAGCAATAGACGCAGGGCAGGTAATTTTTTTTTTTCATTTCTCAAGACTCAATTTGTTGTAATTATAGTACAATTATAATATAAACATAATAACTATAACAATCCACTCTTATAAAAGCCCAATACAAAAGAGACATAAAACTAGAGTAAAAAATTAAAAGCCTGAAATAAAAAGACTAAGAAATAAATTAAAATTAAAACTAAAACATAAGAACCTGATCAAATGAAAAAACTAAGAAACTACTGATGAAAAAACTAAGAAACTAATGATGAACAAACAAAGAAATTGAGATCTGGGAACGGACATTAATGTAAATAACAAACATAATCTCTGGGCTTTATGGTGAACAGACGCGCGACGAGCTTTATGGTGAACGCAGCGAACAAACAGATCTGGACGGGCGACGAGCGAACAAACAGATCTGGACGAACGGAGTGTGAGAAGACGAACGGCCAGAGTAGATTTAAATCATCGATTTGAAGAAATCCTGACAAGCAACACAAAAATTGCACAAAAAATCGTGAAACTAAAACAAGAGTAATTCTTTTTATCCCAAATTACACAAAAAATCATCCAAAATCCAATACCATCAACAAATTATCAACTGGGTACAAAAAAACACCAATAAAACAAAAGAAAATAAAACCTTTTTTCTCCACCAGAAATTAACTGGCTTTTAAACCCTAGCCCGTCGGCTTCTTCGGTGGTTCCGGCCTTTGCAGCAATATCGTCGGAAGACTACGGCTTTTCATAGTGGAAGGAGGTGTTGTCGACGACCGCGGAGATGAAGAAATGTCGTTGTTAGTACTCGCTTCAGATCTATTGTCGCTGAGAACGACTGGCGATGAAGTAGTCGCTTCATATCCATTGTCGCTGCATACCTATTGCGAAGGACGAACGATGATCGGTGACCGGCAACGGCGATGACGAGCGCCAATAAAGCCTATGGTTACCATATTATGCTAGAAAGTGAAAAATGAAGGGATTATTTTTCAAGTTTATGAGATGACATGAAGTAGACTTATTAGCTCCTCCTTTTTTTTAACTGCAACAATTTGACTTTTGCACTATTCACACAATTCACTTGGACTAGATCTTTGTACTAACATATAGAAACAAATTGATCATATAAAATATTATTGGATTTTTTTTAATGAATATTCTCATAATATCAACTGTTTATAACTTTTACAAGTATATAATTAGAGATGTTAATGATGAAAGTTGTGCGTTGGCAAGTGTGAAAGTCAAGCATTGCACTTATTTAGAAACAGAGGTTAATATATGGTAGATAAACTAGTTAAGTAATGTTTTTTTGTATTGGATCGGAGATTGGTGATCTTTTTTAATAATTACATCATGTATATTGAAATGTCAAAAGACTTCATTCCTTTGACTTCAATGCTTGTCAAAGTATTAGAACTGATCAAATCAGCCCGGCCTGCTCGAATTTTGAGCAAGTTTGGGCAGAATTTTTGGCCCGTGGCCGGGTCCGATCCGATTTTTTTGGCTTTGTGATGGGCCCGAAAAGCCCGACCTATTTGGCCCTAAAAGGAGCTTTGGGCACAAATTTTTGATCCGAATTTTGGCCAACCCGACTAACGGGCAATTTTTCGAGGTGTGACCCGACTAGAACCCGGCCCGACCCAGCCCATGATCACCTCTACAAAACACATTTTTACCGTTCTCATTTTCAAGTATCTCTTTCAAGAAAAAATTATCAAAAATTTGATGTTTTGGGAAAATTATACTACTATTAAGGCTAATTAATCCAATCATAATTTACCTAATACTTTCTCTCTCATAATAGTGCTTTTTTCCTTTTGAAGTTCCCCAAAATGTAAATTTTGTTTCCTTTTTTTATTCAACACATTTCCATGATTTTCATAGAAAAATTGTGCCACCATTATTTATTTGATTATTGGAAATAGTTTTTTTTATTTACTTAACCAATTAGTCATGCATTTAATACTCTTTTACCACTTATTGTCATTTTCTTTCCTAAAATCAACCTTTTTCCCATAAAATTTATTTTCAATATTTTTTTTTAGCTAGAAAAACAAGAAACTAGGGAGGAACCCAATTTACAGGCCACCCTAAAGCATCCTTACGGATGAAAATTTATTTTCAATATGCAAACACTATTAGATTCTATTGACCTTAATACCTGTGCAAAAATAGAATCATGCATTATAAGTATTTAGAATCTTGACACTATTCATAACTAGAGAGAATCTTTTAGTTTTTTTTTCAATATATAAGAAAAAATATAGTCATGTGGGGTCTCTTTTTATTCGTCTCAATGAGTATTTTATTAATCTTCAATTATTATAATTTTTAATGAAAGATATTTAATGTAGAATAAATGCATTGACAAACGTACAAAGTCAAAGTAAGAACGATAAAAAAAAAAGAAAAAAAGAGAAATTACTATTTTTACATACTTCCTCCGTTCCGTTTTAAATGAAACGTTTGCTTTTTCACGCAACCCAACGCGATTCTTTAGTCAATAATATCTTTAGTTGTGTAAACGTAAAAAATATAAAAAAGTTATAATTTGATAGTATACATCGAGACGAATCTAACAAGATCCCACTTGACTATATTTTTCTTTATATAATAGCGATAATTTGAAGTTAAAATTGATTAGTGAATAGTGTCATTTCATCCAATGTTTCATTTAAAACAGAACGGAGGAAGTATAAAATTACATGGTCAAAATTTATATTTTGTAAAAATAGGGGAAAATCAAATAAAATAGTTCGTGAACAATGAGCAATAGTGTTAAGAACTGTAGTTTGTGTCAGAAGCTTTGAGCAAATGTAATTCATTGACTGTAGAAAGTAGTGTCAATAACTGTCATATAGAAACTCTAAAGCAATTCTTTACTAAAAAGTGTACAAGGCCTTCTTCATAGACTGAGCACTTAATTAATGAGACACACGAGAAGGGAAACTAGTGCTTTTGTTTAGCTAATGGCCTAAGTAATAGAGTACCTAGTATGTTATAGGTTTTGTCAGCAGAAATCAGACCAGGCAAAGCCACAAATGAAACTTACTCATCACGATCTTGTCTCAGCAACAATAAATATAACTGTGAAAATTTAGCGAATTTAAAAGATTTTTTTCTTTGAATAATGCAAAAGTGGGTTTTAATTTCCAAAAATATGTCAAAAAATAAAAAAATTCCCTGCGTACCGTCCACGTAGGACGACACGCGAGAAACTAGTTTTTTTTTGTTTTTGCCCAGGTAAAACGCTACTCGGAGTAGTGGTTTATATTTATAATAAACCGCTACTCTAAGTAGCGGTTTATACACATAAACCGCTATCTCAAGTAGCGATTTATATTTATAAACCGCTACTCTGAGTAGCGGTTTACCTGGGCAAAATTCTGGAGTTGGGGATAATACTACAAGAAAATATGTATCAACGAAGGCTAAATGTCGTCGCTAATGACAAAAAACAGTCGCTGAAATCATCAACGGCTAAAAGCCGTCGCTAATGTCAAACAACAGTCGCTGAAATCACCGACGGCTTTAAGCCGTCGCTAATGACAAAAAACAGTTGTTGTTGTTGTAGGAGTAGCGTTTATCATAATAAACCGCTACTTGAAGTAGCGGTTTATAAGAAAAAAATTCAGTAAACCGCTACTTCAAGTAGCGGTTTTGTTGGAAGTAGAAAAAAAAAAATTTCTCGCGTGCCGTCCTACGTGGACGGTATGCAGGGAATTTTTTTATTTTTGGACATATTTTGGGAATTAAAACCCACTTTTGCATTATTGAAGGAAAAAATTCGAATTTAAAAGTCATTTTTAAATCTGAAATCAAATGTGAATTGTGATTATTAAATTTTATGGACGTAATTAAGCTATCAGTCCAATAACCTTAGTGCAAAGAATTTCCTAAACTAAAGTCGGTCACTTAGGCTATGTTCAGTTCACCTTATTTTTGCTTATTTCAGATCTAATCAGATCAGATCAGAAAAAATAAGTTCAGATCAGATCAGTTCAGATCATGCTTATATTTAAAAATTATTATATCTTTCATTACTATTAGTAAAAATTATAATAATTGAATATTAATAAAGTACTCATTGAGACGAATCAAACAAGACCCCATATGACTATATTTTTTCTTATATATTGAGAAAAATCTCAAAGATAAGATCTTGTTATCAGATCAGTTCAGATCAGATCAGATCATAAAAAATAAGTTCAGATCAAATCAGATCAGATAAGTTCAGATCAGAAAATTTCAAGTGAACTAAACATAGCCTTATTTGTGTGGGTGATAAGTGGCTGACCAGATGTCGCAAGTTCCACATATTTATACTTCTAGTCACGCTACACTAAAGTCATGTTATTTTGAGCTTAATATTAACCCTTTTTTTATTCACATAATTTTTATTCAGTTTAGTTTGGTTCAATTAAGCAAATTTTAGCTAAAAAAAATAGTTTTTTCACCAGGTACACTTGTGATTTTTTTAAAATTCATGGGGGTACTCTTGTTTCTAAACAAATGCACCAGGTATCCTTACTATTTTCACAAAATGCATGAAATACCCTAAATGACTAACGGTGTCAAGTTTTCGTAAGTCATTAACCCTAATTTTCTATTTTAAACCCTAATCCTAACCCTAATTCTAACACCTACCTCTAACCTTAACCCTAAACTCTAACCCTAACCCTAACAACCAATCCACCACCCCTCTCCCACCCTCCCACCACCCCAGCAGCCCTATCGTCCCACCACCCCTAGCAGCCCCACCCTCCCACCATCCTCGGCAGCCCCCCTCCCCTACCCCACCCTACACCCTCCCTCTTCTCACCCCACCCTCCCACCACCCCGTATCCGCAGCTCCCTCCTCCCCCACCCTCCCGCGGCTCCCCCACCCTATCGAATTCCCCACTACTCACCCCACCCACTGTCGAATCCCCCCTATAGTAATTGTAGTAGAATTTCGAGTGTCATGCCTATAGTTGTATCCATGGATGAACGAGCTCAGTTTGATGTTAGAGGTTTCAACCTCTCCGGTCCACGACTAGGTATATGATGCTTAGTTTTGCTGCTCCTATCTGTACTGCAATTGCTACATCTATATCAACAGTATAGGTCTGAACTGCAAAGTTTTTTCTTTTTATTAATTTTTTTTCACCAGATTACTATGTGCAATGGAAGGAAAATATATAGATCAATAATTTGTTCACATTTTGATCAATAATTCAAATTTTAGACTCATGCAAAAATAATGAAGTCTCCAGACTCTCATATGAAGAGAGATAAAAAACTAATATACGGGTGGATATAACTCAATATATATGTAGAAAAACTATCCATTAGAGAGAAACTAAATTTTATTAGAAACAACACCATAAAAACTAGTACCAAAAAGAAAAAAAAAAGGGGGCTTATCACTTCCCAATAAGGGTGGCAATAGACCATAAATTAAAAAAATTAGGGTTTTATGAAAGTGAACAGTAGAGCTAACAATTATTCACGTGTGAGTGGATTATCCACCCACCCATCGCAGATGCATTAATGAAAACCCGCAATGAGAAGGGAGACGGAGAGGTGGTGGATGGATGAGTGAGACTTTTTTTTACCAATCACCTGCTCCATCCATCCACCCATGCCATATACTCCATTCGTTTCCTAAATATCTTCCTTGTTACTGTTACTACATATACCAATGAAATCAATTTGTGTGGGGTGGGTAAGATAAATAAACAAATAAATAGGGATTAAAGTAGGAGAGAGAAAGGGAGTAAAATCGAATTAATAATGGAATGGTGAACTCATCTAATAGAGACATGAGAGGGTAAAAAGGAAAAACATTCCAAATAAGGAATAAAGTAAAAGAGGGAAGATCTTTTGAAAACGCACTTAAAAGGAAAGAGGGAAGATCTTTAGGAAACGGAGAGAGTATATATACTCCCTCTGCTTTTATTTATTTGCTACATTTTCCAAAAAGGGTTGTTTTTTTATTTGCTACATTTCCTTATTAGGAGACTTGGCCCACCAAAAAGTAATAGTATTATATTTGTTTCCCCTCTTCTTCCACCAAAAAGTACGAGCTTGGCTAGGCGTCCAACCGTTTGAGTTTCTTGGTGGACTCAAACGGGGGCAGTTTGGTCATTTTATGTGTTGGAAGATTACACGCGCGTGTGGCAAGGGTTTGCTTGGTACCAATGCTAGGTTATTATGGTACCATTGTCCGAAAATATTGATACCAAAGTAAGGTTTGCTTGGTACCAGTCCTGATAACAATTTGATACCAATGCCAAGTTATAATGGTACCATTGTGTTTTTTTTTGGGTTTTTGAGTCTCTTTTGGACTCCACCAGTTGGTTATCAAGTGTTTCTCAAAAAGTACTACTTTTTTTCCCTTTTCCCACTCTATTTAATACTAAAGGGGTCAAAAAATACACTAAAAGAGAATGAAAATGACATCTCCTAAATTCTTGTGTAAACCAAAATGTAGCAAATAAATAAAAGCGGAGGGAGTATGTGTGTACACACACACACACATATGTGTACACACACACACACATATGTGTACACACACACACATATGTGTACATATATATATATATATATATATATATATATATATATATATATATGTAAGTACTAATAGATTAAATATATATGATAATATATACTAACTCTATTTCTTAATAATTGAAATATTTTTCTTACTTGAAATAGTCACAATAAGTGCAACCAAGCTCAAAATGATAAAAAAAAAGTTCAATATCATTACAAATATGCCATCAAAAAGTAAGAGAGTAGCACAACTTTTTTATTTCACTACTTAAATTATCATATTTTATTGTGGTCCCAACTTTCTCTACGTTTCACTTATTGAGAAATGGAGGAAGTATGACGTATTACTATATATATTATTATTATGATTAATTTTTGGTATGTATTAAGGATTGACAATTGATATTTAGTTGCTTTGTTGTTAATAGAAGACTAAATTTTCATTTATTAATTTTTTTTTGAATTGTTAAGTATACGAACTATTTTTTCTAGTATTATCCATTTCCCACCCCCATCCGCTCCATCCGCTGTTGATGGATGGGGTGGATATGGACATAACTTTTGGCGGGTGATGGATGGTTTTGGATGGGTATTTGGTTCGCGGTTGATGGGGCAGGTTGAGTTCCATCTGAACTATCTACGACCCAGGGCCAGCCCAAAAGAAGAAGGAGAAAAGAGACAAAAGAAGGGAGGTTGACATTTTGTATTTCTCAAATTCTTTAGTATCTTCTTCCATATCAAGGGATTGTAGTGGTTGGAAAGAGAAACGAAGCGCGTGTAATAGGGGTGTGTATTGCTACAGGACTAAATCGGACCGAATTGGCCGGACCGTTGGACCGGAATCTGGTATTTTTTTGGACCAGGACTGTACCGGAATTTTTTTTCAAAAAAATCTTTTTTTATTTTATTTAAATATTATAAACTAAATACATAAAAATTAATAATTTCAATAACAATAATCATAAAATAATAAATAGTACGTTTTAAACTTTCTAACTTTCTACCTTTTTCAACTTTTTTTAACTTATAATTTTTTTTACTAAAATAATAGAAATTTTGGACCGTAATTTTCTGGGTTTGAACTGGACCGGATTGGAAACCGAAAATCAGGTTATTTTTGGACTGAGGATCGGACCGGAATCTCCGATTCGGTCCAAATTCCAATCCGATATTGTTTTTGCACATCCCTGTGTGTTTTGTCTTTATTTAGGACAAGTGTGTGATGAGAGGGAGGAAGGTCATTAGTCTCGATCTTTCTTGGAATCCTTACATAATTAAATTTTAAAAAGTATTGGACACATTTACGTACTTCGGTGGAATTAATAACCTCTAGTCAACCACATGTCACTAACACAAATATTTATAAGGGTAATTCTTTTTTATAGTTCCCAACTTTTACCTTTTCTCTTTGGTAGATTTTTTTTTTTTAATTTTTTCTCTTTGTTAGCTCCCAATTATTGTATATATATGTTACTTCTCTAGGTTGGTTAATGTTTTTCGTTACATGTCTGTTAGTTGATGTAACATTGTAAGTTAATTTTTGGGCACGAGATTTGTAATGATCTTAAACAGACAATTTTGACCTTCAGAAACGACTTTTTTCAAAATAAAATGGACGCCATTGTTTACCCTTTATATGCACGAATTTTGATAAGACGATCAAAATGAGTACTAATATATAAGTTTTAAACACGAATTTCGAGGCGATCTCAAACGGGCGACTTAGAGTTTTGACCACTAAAACAAACTTTTTCTAGAAAAAAATGGATGCCACCAACCGTCTTTTATTGGCACGAATTTCGACAAGCCAATCAAAATGACAACCAATACGGTAATTTTTTAAACACGACTTCCGAGGGGACCTCAAACGGCCGGTAGGAAGTTTTTTTTTTTTAAAGATTGTAACAAAGAACTTTGATTCAAGATATTATGCACACTAAACCTACAAAGTAGATTGTTTGTAAGAGTTCACCCTAATTATTATGATCAACTTAAAATTTTCTTAGTCTAGAAAGTTATACTGATGTGTCATATGTTTATATATAGTTCTGATGCATTTAGATTGCATATTGAAGCATTTAAGTATGTGGATATTAGTTTCATGATTGCATTAAATTACTTGAGCTATGCAATACTACTCCTTTTATGTGTTTTGACATCATGGGAGATTTGGAGTATATAAACTGATACAAAAACTTTATAAACCAATACAAAAAACCAAACTAATGCTAAAAAACTTATGCCATAAGGTAATAACTCTATGCATAAACTAATACACAAATTTATATAAACTGATACAAAAATATCTATATATTGATGGTCGAAAATGGATATAAAATGACAATATAAAAGAGCATAAATTAATAGAAAAAACGGATTTTTCACCAGGTATTCCTAAGTTTTACGAATATTCACCGAGTACCCTCGCAGTTTCCAAAATGCACAAGGTTCCCCTAAGGTTTTGAAAAATACTCAGAATACCCTTGATAACTAACGATCGTCAACTCCGTTAGTCATTAAGGCTAAATCAAACCCCTAACTAACCCAATTATTACTAATGAACTCTAATTAAACTTAATTAACTCTAATTGAATCTTAATTACCTGAATTAATTAAATCCCCACCCCCTCCTCACCTACTAGCCACCCCAACCACCGCCATGCCACCATATACTAGCCACCACCACCCCGAATACCTCACCTTCCCCAACCCCCAAAACCTCCCCCTCCCCTTCACCAACCCAAAAACCTTCCCTACTCCTTCCCCCAACTTGTAAAGTTTGGACGGTGGAGAAGAAGAGGGGGAAGGTTTTGAGGGATGGAGAAGAGGAGGGGGATGGTTTTCAGGGCTGGGGAAGGGGGGAGGGGAGAGCGGAGGTTTTAAGGCCTGGGAAACGGGAGTGGGAGGTTTTCGGCTGTGGGGAAGGGAATGGGGACGTTTTCGGGGGCTGGGGGATAGGAGGGGGCGGTTTTAGGGGTGGTGATGATTGGATGGAAGACTGAGTAGGGGCTTTTAGGCTGTCGATTGAAAATTTGGCCTTTAGGACTAACGAAATTGACGGAAATATAATGGTAGGGTCAAGCCATGTATTTTTCAAAACCTCAGGGGGGACCTTGTGCATTTTGGAAAATGCGAGGATACCCGGTGAATACTCGTAAAACTCAGGGGGTAATTAGTGAAATATCCGTAAAAAAATATATTATATAAACTTATAATAAAAATGCATAAATTGATATATATATATATATATATATATATAATATATATATATATATATATATTATATATGGTAAAATTTATAAAAATATACCATAATCTGGTACAAATGTCACACATGTAACTCGTCGCAGCTAAGATGTTTTGATCTTTTATTGCTTGTTACCATATGTATTGCATTGTTTTTATATTTTAAGACTTTGTTCCTTACTCGTATTTTCTTATCTTAGCCTTAAGATGTCTAAGCATAGAGTATTGTCTTATTTCTTTTTTTTTTTTGAGGGGAAAGAGAAGTGCATTAATCAAAGGGACAATGTGTCCATAAGTACATAAGGCATTACAATACTAGGGCAATGACGCTCCCAATATTGCTCAACACCAAACGACACTACTCTAGCGAGGTTATGGGTAACAGAATTTCCATCCCTTCTTACATGAGAAAAAGAAACAGAAGAAAAAGCATTACACATAGAAAGAATGTCCCCAAGTATAGCATCCAAATCTGAGAAGAAAATTGCTGCTTTTGTCAATCTTTTCGTAGCTACAAGAGAGTCGGACTCGAAAATCACATCGACATACCCACGAGCTTTGGCCAATCGGGATGCCATATAAATAGCCTTACATTCAGCTACCTCAGGAGGCCAGTAGGCACGCACACGTCTAGTTGCAGCAAAGCACACCTTACCTTCCGAGTCGCGAGCTATCACCCCAAGTCCCACCCAACCTTCATCAGCCAAACATCGGTGACTTCACATTTATCAGCACAAAAATTTAACTATTAATATATCTAATTATTAGTCAGTAAAAAAAATAATTTAATATTTTGAAAATATGTATTGAAAGGAATATATCAAAACCTGACATTGCCATGCTTTCCTTTACGCACAAAAACACCTAATGATAATCGAAGTTAAATGTGTAATAATGTAAAATTACAAAGTACTCCCTCTATTTTCTTTTATCATTCTTATTTTTCTGTATGCGTTTTTTAATGCACCTCTTTGAACTTAAATATCATTCAATATATATTAGTAAAAATTATAACGATTGAATATTAATAATGTACTAATTGAGACGAATCAAAAAAGACCCCACACGACTATATTTTTTCGTATAAGTTGAAAAAAGTTGAAAAGATTCTCTCTAAGTATGAATAGTATCAAGATTCCAAGTAAGAAAGATAAAAACAACAGAAAGAGTATATAGCTAGATTAAATAAATACTAGTGCTCAAACTGTGAGTAGCTTGTTTATCATTTTCAATGTGGGATAGAAGCAAAATTGAGAGAAATTATGGAAATTGTTGTCATTCAATAACTAAATAAGTAAATAACTTGAATAACACCCCTTAAGACATGTAAATCAAAATCTCTTAACTAATAATGATATTTAAAGTGGTTTTTCCTAAGTTATTAATTATATATTTAAATGCTTAGGTTTAGTCTCACAAAGATATCTTGATCGAAGTCTTTAAAGGTAAAATTACTCCATCAATCACATGAAATCCAAAGTATTGTATTACTTCCTATGTTTTTTTTTCTTTTATTGCGTCAATTCGACTTTTACACTATTTATGTAATAGCTTTGACCAATTTTTTTATTAATATAATTACAGATATTAGTAAGTAAATTGTTGGGTTCATGTCAATTCATTTTTCCAACATATGAAATACATTTTGACAGTATTAGTTACTCTCTTGTTCTATAATAGTCTAAACATTTTCATTTTTTCCGAATGGTTTCACTATTATTAATCTTCCCTCGTTTCTTATTGATGTTCCTATTCTGAATTTCACGTATGACTATGCACATATTTGATTATTACTACTTCCTTTCATAATAATCGCTATACTTTTCATTGTAGGAAGTTTCACATTACTTGCTACACTTCCTTTTTGGGCAATAAACTCTCTCTATCTCTCTCCTCTCACATGGGTCCCTTTTCTTTTTACTCTCTACCTCTCTCTTCTCCAAAAATCGCTTAGGAGTCCATGAATTGAGAAGTATAGCGAGTAAAATGAAACGGAGGAAGTATATGTAATTTACGTATTACTAAAAAATTATAATAATTTTATATTAATAAAGTACTCTTTGAGACAAAGCAAATAAGACCCCACATGACTATATTTTTCCTTATATATTGAAACTTTTTAGAAAATTCTATGTAATTCTATATAATGTCAAGATTCCAAGTAGGAACATCAATAAGAAATAGGGGTGTAAAATTTTTTAGACTTTCTTGACACAAACTCTATCTCAATCAATAATAAAATATACCTAGCTTTTTTTCTCCTTTAATATTGACTTAGAAATGCTTTTAAAAAAAAGAAAAATTCTTTATTAAAAAGTGCTTTCTCCTGTTCTTTTTGATATACATACTTTGCACTATTATATTATTCACATAATCTACATTGATCATCATTATATTGGTGAATTATACATAACAGAAAAATATATAATTATACGAGCTCTTAGATTTTTCTCAAATTCTATTTTCAAAATTTTAACTTTTTTTTATAATTTAAATCTTGGAAATGTAAAAATTGGATTATGTATAAATAATCACATATGAGGCCAATAATTAATCTCTGATCACGTCCTTTAATGATTTGTTCCTTTCATCTTATTTTTGCTTAATTTTTATAAAAAGTAAAAGAAGTTTAGAAAATGTTGTTGTTGTTAATAATAATAATAACAATATTATTATTATTATTATTATTATTATTATTATTATTATTTATTTTATTTTATTATTATTATTATTATTATTATTATTATTATTATTATTATTATTATTATTATTATTATTACTATTATTATTATTAAACTACTCTTTCTATCCTAAAAAGATCTGAATGCTTATTAGGACGTACAGTTTAAGGTGATACTCCCTCTATTTTTTTTCCCTAGTCTAACCGTGCACATTTATTAATGTACTTCTTTGAGCTTAAATATCTTCCATTTAATCTTTATTATATAAGGCAATAGAGGCAAGACACGAAAAAATAGAAAAAGAAAGTGGGGGGGGGGACAAACTCTTTCATTTGATCGAAAAAAATTGTACAGTACTTTTTTGAAAAAAAATAATGCAAAGACAATTCTTCTACAAAATTAATTTAATTTTTTATATACTTTCACATGCATTGCGTGCATATAAGGCTAATAAGTAAAAGTTATAACGAGTGAATATTAATAAAGTAATCATTAAGATGAATCAAATAAGACCTCACATGACTATATTTTTTAATATATATTGAAAATAATTTAGAAGATTTTCTCTAATTGTAAATAGTGTTAAGATTTCAAGTAGCAAGAACAAAAAAAATAGAGAGGGTACTTTTTAATTTCTTCATTGTGTTGTGCAAAAGATTTTAATATTACTTTCAAACTTTTTCAAAGGTACTTTTTGATCTATTTAATGTAAAATAAAAGAAAAAAGTGAAAAAGAGTAATTTTTGGTAAAAAACAAAAAACCAAATAAATTATTATTACTTTTTTCAGTTTTTTGTGGTCCAAGTAGTCCAAATAACAAAAGCTTTAACAATATAGCAATTAAAAAGAAACAATATTTAAGAAAAATATAGCAATTAAAAAAAAATAGCAATGTAGCAATTAAGGCTTATGATTTGCACTAGAAGTTATAATTGATTTATGGTGTTGTTAGATGTTAGCTAAAATCAATTGTATATTTTCTTGATATATTTCTAGAGATATAAATATTACTTTTTCGTAGCGGGGAATGAAAACGTCCTAAACTTTTGATTCCACTATAATGAAAAACTATAAGTTCTTTAATTCTAATTTGGGCAAAGAATTTACCTTATTCTTCACCGAACTTTTAACGAGCCTCATTATTAAGTCGAACCGTGTCAATCTCTAAGATGTTAATTTGATGGAACCAGTCATCCTATCGACCAATGTACATATAGTGAAAAACAGGAAAGAATTTTGTCTACTAATTAGAGGTAAACATTAATAATGAGTCGAGTACAATTCAGCAGAGTTAATTATTTTGTAATTATCTATTTCTAATAAGAATCTATTCAATGAGCAGATGTATCAAATTCCTAAAAAACATGATACTCCCTCTGTCTCATAATATAGTGCTCAATTCTCATGTTTCACAAGAATTAAGAAAAATGAAAGGAGTTTTAGGATTTCACAAAAACATATAGTAGTATTTAAGTAAATGTTTGTTGGGTACTTTTGTCTTCGAACTAGTTTTTCTTCTTTTTTCTTTAAAATAAAATGAAAGACTAATAAATGTTCCTTAGAATGGTGTAAAACAATAAATAGGGGTACATATTTGAAAAAAAATGTAGAGTTAATTTGGAAAGCTTTATGTAGAAATGAAGGATAACTTAGTTCAAACAAATTGATAAAAAAAAGAAGGAAAAAGTTATATGCAGCCCTAAGGGTTGTATATAAGAAGCTAAAAATGGTAATAAGTTGCATTAATTGATCATTTATTACATCGGTTGATGCAAAAAATTTTCATAAATTCACAACTTATTTCCATTTCAAGTAGTGTATTTATGTCTTATATGCAACTCTAAGGACTGCATATAGCATAACCCATTTAGGCATAATATTTTGAAGCACAAAAAAAAAAAATATGCAAGCATTAAGTGATTAATCATCCACCTAAAATAAACGTGGAATAGGGAAGCATATGTTTGAAATATCTTTGATAAAAAATGAGTGGAAAAAAAATTGAAAGAACGCAAACAAACATGAAGATCTTGCTCTAAGGTCAACAAGTAGTAAAATTTACAATTAAAAGCATAATTGCATCGGTTTAATTAATGAAAAGAATCTTAGCAATTAATTAGCTGAAGCCCGCAGCCCAAGATCTTACGCCAGCCTACAAGGCAAACTAGGGACAAGGAGAGAGATGACTAATGAGTAATGACTAGTGAATAATGAATTGTACCTTCCCAAAAAAGAGAAAGAATCTGCAATTTTCTCTCTCTTTCAGAAGTCGCAACCAAAGAAGGGGCATGCAGTGAATTGATATGACAGCAAAGTTAGTAATCAATAGTCAATAATTTCCACACCAATATAATGTCACATGGCTTACCCAAACGCCAGTCATGTAACGCCCTTTTGATTATCCTACACCTTGCCCATTTGACTGGCTTTTGGCGGTATTTTTGAAAGTGGGTCATCTCTTTCTCTCTCATCACTCATTCATTCACTCTCTTTCTCTCTCATTTATTTGCTGAAATAATTTTTTTAATGTACAAATGCATATGGTTTGGTGTACAATAATATACAAGTGTACATTTGGCGATTTTCAGTGATCAAAGTAATAACCATCAGTGTACATTGTGATTTATTGAATTTCGGTATGGGACTGTAATTGTACATATTGAATTTCATTAGTGAACAAACATCAACACACCAGCGTACAAAGATTGAAAATTACTCACTTGACATCAGCTTCAGGAATTGGGTTACCTTCAGCTGGGGAGTTGTCATTGTACATTTTGATTTTGTTAATGAACAACCACGAAGCCAATAATGTACAAGGAGGTTGAGTGTGGAAATGAGAGAAGTGGTGAACAGTATATGAGGGGAAATAATGGTGGTTGACATCAAATCAGTTATTAAATGGTGAACAGTAATTATCAAATTTGTTACTTTTTGAATTTTCGACATGTACACTGGATGTAATGGAAATATAAATTGGCTGTCAAATCAATTACTTTTTGGATGTTGAATGGTGCGTTTCATTCTTCTTGTCTTGCATTTTGGAGCTGGTGTAGGATGCTCATCCTACACCTCATACCACCATCTACTAGTTGGTCTATGTGGGTTAGGGAGTGGTAATGGTAATTTAGATTTTTTTAGTAATGACATTTTTGTATATATGTTGAACTTTTTTAATAACTAAAAGTAGTGAGTTTCAAAATGTTGCATTTTTTCTGATACGACCCAAAATGACAAATATTGCATTATTTTTGTTACGGAGGAAGTAATTACTATCTATTAAATAGTCCACATGAAATCAATTCAGCTCGAAACCTTAATCAACATGACCTAATTCAACTCTATAAGCTTGTGAGCAACTCGATAATTTTTCAACAAATATTACTTTTTATTAAAATGTAACAATTTTTAGAAATAAAAATAGAACCTTAGAAGCCATGGCTAGATTCATGTTGATTGCAAGTTCCTTACCAAGGAACTTGTGAAGCAGTTAATACATCTTGTTATAGAATCCATATAGTCGTGCATGATTATGGACTTATTAATAAGACTCCTTATGAACTTTTGAAAGGAAATAAACCAAATATATCTTTATTTTAAAATTTTTGGGTGTAAGTGTTATGTTCACAATAATGGCAAAAGGAACGTAGGAAAATTTGATGAAATAAGTGATGAGGCAATATTCTTATAATATGCCTCAAACAGTAAAGCTTATAGAGTTTATAACAAAGGCACTATGTGTGTAGAACAGAGTGTGCATATTTTTTTTTGATGAAATTGACAAATTTGATGTAGTTCAGGAACAAGAAGATTTCGAAATTGGTCTAACTCGTTTTTCAGATGAAGATGATGAAATCTCTCCAACAAGGCCAAACAATATAGTTAATATGCCTAGAAACCAAGAAGCAGGAGTAAATCAAGAAGTTCCTGTGGCAGAGGAACCAGGATAAACTGATGCAGTTTCTAATGAGCAGGATGAACCTCAGAATCATGAGGATCAAGGAACTGAGGTGACCGAACCTCAGCCAGAAACAGTCCCTGCAGCAGAGTTCCAACCAAAACCATGGAAACATCAAAGTTCCCATCCAATAGATCTGATCATTAGCAACATTCGGAAAGGAACTCGGACAAGATCTCAACTAAGGAACTTTTGTGCCTTCCATCCATTCTTATCCATAATCGAACCAAGGAACCACATTAAAGCATTAAAAGATGTTGACTGGATCACTGCGATGCAAGATGAACTGAATGAATTCAAAAGAAACAAGGTGTGGCATTTGGAAACTAAGCTAAAGAATCAAAAGGTAATAGGTCTCAAATGGGTATTTCGGAACAAGCTCGATGAACATGGAACTATGATAAGGAACAAGGCAAGGTTGGTTGTCAAAAGTCACAACCAACATGAAGGTGTTGATTTTGAAAAAAGTTTTGCTCCTATTCCTAGACTAGAAGCTATAAGAAATTTAATTGCTTTTGCTTCTTTCATGGGTTTCAAGTTGTACCAAATGGACGTCAAATGTGCTTTCTTAAATGGTTATTTAGAGGAAGACGTCTATATGGAACAAACTCCTTGATTTATCAATTCAAGTCTTCCTGACTATATCTATAATCTTGATAAAGCTCTCTATGGGATCAAACAAGCTCCTAGATCATGGTATGAAAGATTATCCAAATTCCTTTTGCAAAATGATTTCGAACAAGGTAGAATTGATGAAACTTTATTTTTGTAATCAAAAGGAACTGATCTTTTACTAGTACGAATTTATGTTGATGATATATTATTTGGTGCTACTAATGAAGTATTGTGTAAGAAATTTGCAGATTTAATGAGCAGTACGAGTTCGAGATGAGTATGATGGGGGAACTCAATTTCTTTGTTGATTTACAAATAAAGCAAACTGGAAAAGGAATTATGACACCAACGAAAATATGTCAAGGAACTACTCAAGAAATATGATCTTGAATCCGCTAAAGTAAATCACACTCCTATGGAAACAGTCACAAGATTAGATGAAGATCCCAAAGGAAAAAGTCTGCATCAAACAAAGTATATAGGATTGATTGGATCATTGCTATATGTAACTGCTACTAAACCTGACATTTCTTTTAGTGTAGGTTTATGTGCCAAGTTCCAAACAAATCCAAAGGAGTCACATATGACTGCTGTGAAAAGGATACTAAGGTATCTTCGAGGAACCGATGATTTAGGTTTGTTCTATCTTAGATGGTGCTTTTAATTTAAAGCGCTTTGTTGATGCTGATTATTGTTGCTATATTCACTGTTGAAGCTGAGTACGTAGCTGCTACTGCATGTTGCTCACAACTACTTTGGATAAAGCAACAATTAACAGGTTTTGGTATAATATATGATTGTGTTTTCATTTATTGTGATAATACAAGTGCCATATGTATTTTCAAAGATCGAGTTCATCATTCTCGAGTCAAACATATCCATATAAGGGATCATTTTTCAAAATGAGACCGAAACTTGGAATGATCAAGTTGAGATGACTGCCTATGAGATTTCTCCGGATAAAAATGATATATTTTAATACATGGCATTGTTATTCCAACCCAATTAATTATGTGAAAACATATTCTAAGTTTTCTATTATAGAAACTCATTTTCACTCATGAATTGTGTTAGGTAAACAACTTCTTTTTATTTTAGTTATATGTTATATAAGGTTAAGCAAGTTTTTTCCTGATATTTATTTCTCACCATCATAATTTTATATCTTCTTTTCCTATTTTTTCTTTTCATTCTTTTTCCCACGTTATTTTTTTTCATTTTTTTCCACGTGATCTTTTACTCTTTCTTCTCTTCAATTTTTTTTTTGATCTTTTTCCATATCCTCTTTATTTCACACATTTAGATTTTTTCCTCTCTCCTAAATACACCCCATCGCTGCTTTTTTATAGAGGTGATCAATATTAGCCCGGTCCGAATGGGTAGGTTTTGGGCACGAATTTTCGGCCCGCGGTTGGACCCGACCCGAATTTTTGGGCAAAATTTCTGAGCCACGGACAACCTAGATTTGGAAAAATAACCTAAATATCGACCTGACCCGAAAAACCCGCTAGGCCCGGCCCAAAATACCGTGCTTTGACGCGTTTTTTTATTGCCCGAACCTTGGACCAACCCGCAACTTTGTCCCGAAATGGATTACTTTTTTAGGCCAAAGTCCAACCCATGATCACCTCTACTTTTTCATATCACCCACTTTTATCTCTTTATTATTTATTTAACCACATTTAAGTTCCAAATCAAATTAATTAAGTTGATAAATTTTCAATCCCATCTCTCCCTCATACTCTCCCTTTTCATGCATAACCCAACCAACACCACCACTTCATCTTCTCCAACCTCAAGAAACTCAAGATGCGTCTTCCTCTTCAAATTTCTTTTCTGTATAAAACACCATGGTTCTCACAAGTCTCAACACAGATATTTCTACCCACAAAAGAAAAAGAGGTCCTTCATCTCCTATTCCCATGGAAACCGCACCTTCTCAAAGCCTCTCTCCCGTCAAAATTCAACCACCACCATTCGCCATAATAGGCGGCAATCCCTTGGATTTACCGACTGAACAACATCTGACCACTGGAGTGCCTGCACATGTAATCCCCCGTAAATTTATGAATTATATATATATATATATAAGTATAATTTAGTATTAAAATAATTTATTTCTTTAAAAGGTTGTCAATTTGAAAGTAAAAGGAATTATTTTAAGGATCTAAAGAAGTTAAAATATTTTGTTTAGACATGCTTTAGAAAAACATTTGAAATACTTTTTGGGTTTGAAAAATGAGTCTAAATGGGCTTGAGGAGCCCAATCACTATTTAGACTAGGAAAAGAACTTATAGTTGTATTAGGAGTTTCAATCATCAAATTTACTCATCATTAAACTCTATTTAACCCCAATTGCCTTTTCCTAAGGGGGCGTTTGGTATGAGGGATTGGGAGTTTGGGGATTAGAGGATGGGATTGGGAATGGGAGTTAGAAGGTGGGAATGCATTAAATATATCCCAATCACTTGTTTGGTATGTTAGTGGGATTATGTTGGGAATATTATTATCCCATGTTTGGTATGAGGTACTTAAGGAGTGAATATATTGCTAAATTACAAATTTACCCATTTCATTATATTAGCCATTTAATTCATTGGTGAAGTATATTTTAATGAAGGGTAAATTCGTCTTCTAACATAACCAGAAATAATTCCCCTCCCTAATACCTGCCCCCTTCCATGTCTTATTTTGGTGGGATAAGGGGGGGTTTAATCCCATTCCCCTTCACATGGGAATTTAGATATCCTCTCAAACAAACATGGGATATCTACCCATGGGGATATAATATCCCATTCCCACCCCCTAATCCCCCTAAACAAACACCCCGTAAGCCCACAAGGAAAATACATACTTCCTTCGTTTTTTTAGACGTTACACTTTTCAAATCACGGACTCCTAGGTAATTTTTGGAGAGGAGAGACATAGAGAGAATGAAAAATAAAAGGGCCCCATGTGAACATGTGATAGGAGAGAGATAGAGAGAAGTTATTACCCAAAATAAAAGTGTAACATCTAATTTAAAATTTCCTAAAATAGAAAGTGTAACATCTAAAAAAACGGAGGAAGTATATAAATTTATTAAACCCAAAAATTTTCTCACACATAATTTTCTCTCTCCCCACTCCACATCAAGAAAACCGACGCTCCTATTCTCCTTTCTCTCTCACATTTTTCTCCTTCCTTCTTTCTTCTCTTCTAAGAAACGATTTCTTCTTCAACAAGAAACCTCCCTTCCTCAATCGAACCACCGCCAACCATCGTGCGACTGCTGCCACCGCTGCCACATCATCACGTCGGCAACCTTTGTCCTTCTCTTCGTTTGTTTTGGTTTGATTACCTTTCTTCCTCCTCAAGTTTTATTTAAAGATTGTGTTTTTAGGATATGTTTTTACTTTAATTATGTTTAAAAACTTTAGTTTGATGATTTGATTATGAATCTAAGATTAAATAATTTATATATTGAAGAAATAAAAATTCAAATTTATTTATTATGTTTAGATTGTTTTTTTTAGGAAAATGATATACATAGCCCTTAGTGCTACATATAAGAAGCTAAAAATGGAAATAAAAAGTTGAATCAAGCATTTATTACTTCAAATGATGTGTAATTTTGTCTTGAAATTTTAAACTATTTCTATTTTAAGAAATATATTTAATGCTTATCCATAGCCCTAAGGGCTACATATAACATTACTCTTTTTTTTTATTATCAAAGCAACATGGTTTTTTTAGGGTGTTAAAGATTGGAAAATCATAATAGTATGTTATAAACTATGGAATTGATTATTCTTATAAGTTTAAGTATGTTTAAAGGGAGTTTTAATAAATTATATGTTGCTGGAATTTCAAAAAAGATATTATTAATGGAGTTTTAAAGATTTTAATAACTATTATGGTAGTACTATGCTAGGAAGTGTTAGTAATTGAAGTTTTAATGATGGAATCGACTTTTAAATATTTTTAAAGGAGGGTTAAATTAAAGTATTTTAAAGTTGCTGAAAATTATTTGAGTATTGATTATGAATTTATATTGGTTGTTTTAGGTGGAGAATTCTCTCTAGACGAATTTTAAGACTGTTAAAGTGGCCTATCAATTTGTCTACAAAATGTAGGTACATGCCTATGTATTGATTGATGTAGTGTCATGAATTTAAGAAGAAAAGTTATATAGTATCATCTATAGGATCTATGTGAGTTCATATATGATTGCTATCATGTTGGATTATTTTGCATGTTTTATGCCTTTGTGCGAACATGCTAATTATGAGATTTATATCGTGTTCATATGGAAGATTAATGCAAGCATGTTGGTTGGAAATTTTATTTTATTAATTCACATGTAGGAATTAATATATTTATTGGTCTGGATCATGATTGAATCATGTTGTTCCCTTTTAGTTGATATTTTTATACCGTTGAAAAGTAAGTTGGTTGTTGGCTAAATTCAACAAATAAGGAAGGTTGGATTAATTAGAAAAGGAATTAATCTTGGGTTGTAAGTTGTGTGATTACTTATCTAATCCTAAGATAAAAATAAAAGTTGTGATTGTTGATCATGTATTATCTGTGTTGCTTATGTGTCATAACAAGTAATAAATGGTAAATCACGTAAAGTGAAACTTGGATAATAATAAGCTTTAGATTAGTGCACGTCTGAAGTATTGGACATATAGAAGTTGGGGTGCATGGTGAGTGTGCCATGACTTTTTCTGGGATAGAATTGATCATCGTTCTTATTTTTATTTAAAAGGTTCCTCGATATCGTAAGTCATGGGAATACAGAATCCCCTCCGTACTTCGTCTTCCAAAGGAAAGACTGATTTTAATTAGACAACTCGGTCCAGTGATTATTACATTTAAAGTAATAAGAATGTTGTTAAAGTTTAGTTTAATAAAAGTTATCTGCAAGTTAGTATGTTATTATATATCCATGTTTACTGTTTATCAGTATCATGATTAGGGTTGCTTATTTATATATTTAATATGTAGTACTCAGCTTTGCTGATTACGTGCTTTGTTTGTGTGTGTTGATCATGGCTTTGCCTTATTGATCCTGTGATGATCCATCCATTCTTGGTAGCAGACTCTCTAATGCATTGTCATTTATCTACAGGTGTGAAGATAATGCATCATTGAGTTCGGGAATGAAGAGCTTGTTATTGATTATTTATCGTACTTGAGTTGACATACTTTATATTTAGTTTGGTTTGAAGTTTTTTTTTTTTTTGAATAGTAAAATTAATTCATTAATAAAAAGTCATACGACATCTACATAAGCAATCGAATCAAACAAATACATAAGTTGAATCAAACAAAAATTTCCTTCATAAAAACTACGATCGTCAAACAAATCTTGCAATGTGGAACATCTCCCGCTTATATCGCTGGAAAATACAGCCTTGTTGGAGAGACAATCTAACGATCCCTTGTAGTCGTGAGGATAATTTCCGTCGGATTCACCTGACCGTATTCGAAAAATTGATAACCTTTGTGATCCCGCATAATTCTTCACCAACAAAATAATTTCACGGCAATCCATTAGATCTAGAATCCCGGATTGTAACCTGTAGAAATTCCCCCTCTAAAAGAGGAGAAAAACCCTGTCTTTCGAAGGAGGTCGAAAAACCTTGTCTTTCGAAGGAGATCGAAAAACCTTTTCTTCCGAAGGAGATCGAAAACCCTTTCTTTTGAGGGAGAAATCGTTATTGGAAATCTAAAAACAAATAAAAAACAAAGGTGGGGGCTTTCCAACGGTAAAAACCGATGGAAGCCCCTTTAAAAATCAACAATGGAGGCTAGGGTTTTTGAAAGTAGGGAGGAGAGAGGGGAGAGAGAAAAGTGAGGGAAATCAATTTAGTTTGGTTTGAAGTTAATGTTAACGTTGTTGGTTGGTTTTAAAGTTGACTTTGTTGTTAATTAAATTTCAATTCTAAAGTTAGTTATTATGTTTTCCGCTGCAAAATTCTGAATAAGCCGATACATTATCACAAGGGCGATAATGCTTTGATGATTCTCTAAGTTTCATTTTGAAAAAGAGAGAATTATCCGGGTGTTACAGCACAACACCAGCCGTTGCCGACTCAGCTCAGGAACCCGACGGTTCCTTCTCGTTGCACCAAATCTAGTGAACCAAGAAACGAAAAATCGAAGCGGGTGCGAAAATCGAGACGAATTTTTAACTTGTCAAAGAGAAGAGTCCGAAAATTTCAGCCCTTGAAACTAAAAACAAACTTCTCGCTCAAGGCTTTGCAGTCAATTATGGATAGTGTAAATCTGAGAAACTAGAGTAAATAGAGGAAATCTTGGATCTTCAACAGTGGGTAAGTCTTTTTGATACTCATGTAAGACTCTCAATTTACCCATTAGCTATGCATGAAATTTTGTGAGAATTTTTCTTACAAAAAACTGGTTTGCACTAGTGAAGTCAATGAAACTTCAATAGCTTATTTTGATGTTGAGTATTTGGGAAATTTATTTGGTGTGCCGGATGAAGGTTTTGATGAGTATGTGAAAGGGAAGATGAAAGTGATAATTAACCAACTTGAGAGTGCTCAAACTGTGAAGAAGATAGGGGAAAATTATGATAAGTCATCCACCACAAAACACAAGTTTCTTTCACCTTTGCAAAAACTGTTATTCAATATTGTGTGGAGAGGTGTAGTTCCTAGAACCCAAAAGAGAGATGATGTCAATCTTTTTGATGCTTGTCTCATTTAGGGTCTTGAAAATCATGTTCCTATTAACTTTCCTACTTTTGATGATAAAACATTTAGCCCATTGTATTCCCGAAAAGTTAAGAGTTGGCTATGGTTCCCTTATCACTGTCATTTTTAGGAACTAATAAGATGTTGATCTTAGTTTTTATGAGAAACTTGTGGTTTCCCCTAGCTAGATTCTACAAAAAGGGTTTCTTTCTAAATTGTTGAATGTTTATGTAGGTGGTTTATTTTCAAACTCAGCCTTATTAACTTTAATGTTTCTATGTGAAATTAATGATTATATAAATCATGTTTGCACACCAAAATTCAACACTTTGCCAAATGCAACTAACACAACGAACATACTTAACGCTTGGTTGAAATTCGTGCAAAATGGCCCAACCGCCTAACTAAGGCTAACCGACCTCAAATATCACTATTACACTATTTTGGGACGCCGCGCTCGTAGGTGCGCAGAGCAACAACTAGTATTAGTAAAAATTATGATTGAATATTAATAATGTACTAATTTAGACGAATCAAACAAGACCCCACATGATTTTATTTTTTCTTATAAATTGAAAAAAATTGAGAAGATTCTCTCTAAGTATGAATAATGCCAAGATTCTAGGTGAGAAAGATAAAAAAGCAGGGAGTATATATCAATGTATTTTTATAATTATTTTATTATGATGAAATTGTAGATATATGATGTCAAAGATATATTCTAATAAATTATAAAATTACAAATTTTGTAATTAAGGCCGCGTTTCATTTACCTGAATTCTTCTAAATTTATCTACACTTATTGGAACATATTAATTAATGTTCATTTTGTAATGTGTTTAAATTTTATTTGAATTTATCTAAATTTAATTGAAATTATTCGAACTTATTAAACTTGAAACTTGTTTTTCTTAAGGTGAACAAACACCCCCTAAAATAGGACAAATGAGTATGTGTTAGGTGATCGTTAACAAAGTTCATTACTTTTAGCAATGATATGTGATGGCGCAACACCTCTCTCTTACTTTGTTTTGTCAAATATCCCATCATAATTAGCATTGAAATATGATCCTTCAACCCTCCCCTAATCAGTATTTAATTAATCAAGCATTCTTCCCAAAACCCACTTTAGAATAAATGTTTACTGCTACTCCTACTTCTAATTTTGAGGCATACTTTGTGATCTTGAAGATTGGCTTTCCTAATAAAGTTAGGTTTACTTCCACAAGAAACGGGGGATTAGGTTAGGTTAACTTACTAATCACCCTTTAATTAGGGATAATCTAGGAAGAAGTGCCGTCTTAGAGGAGTGAATATATTTTGATAGATGCTGAGTTCGATGTTCGACCCATTGTCAAAAAGGTTCGCAAATGATTGAACTTAAGCTCATTGGATTTGCTAATCTAATTACTTAATAACTATTAGTACTAGTAGGACTGTAGGAGTAGTTACTAGGTCTTTGAACAACTGTTACATCTTTTAAATTTATTCTTCCTAACTTATTAGTTGGCTGCAAAGTACTAATAAACTATAGGTGCAATCTAAATATTCAAAGATTACCGAGCTTCAATGTATGAAGTCTTGCATGGTAGTAGCTGGTTTTACATTAGATAAGCACGTAACTCATTGAAAGTTGAAACTATGCCTCCAACTTGTTTAATTGATTATTCCCCTAACTTTTACGGTTATTTGAATTTTCAACTCAAACTGATCTTCAGTCTCGCATGCTATAGCAGGTAAGATATGAATATGATTCACCCCTAGCATTTCTCATCTTATCACTCCTCAAGGACTTTTATACCCTCTGCCTTTTCTTTTCTTCGAACCGAAGAATAATATCATGAGAAAATTCATTATACACTCGGGTAAATAAGACCATCTTATAATAAGCGGAGGCCTTATGCAAAATTAAAGATTAAGCAAATAAGGTCCAACAACATAATTTAATATTCGAGGATTTATTTTAGCATATATGAAAATCAATATATCATCTCCTCTTAGTATAGCCTAATATTCCAAATCACGGGATCAATATGTCCTCTT
Organism: Beta vulgaris subsp. vulgaris; assembly: GCF_026745355.1. Taxonomy (NCBI): domain Eukaryota; kingdom Viridiplantae; phylum Streptophyta; class Magnoliopsida; order Caryophyllales; family Amaranthaceae; genus Beta; species Beta vulgaris. The sequence goes on along the minus strand of NC_079202.1, from coordinate 5,567,267 downwards.
ATGTAATGAAACCGTGTTAGTTATAGAACTTTTCATTTATTAGAATATATTTTTTAAGAGGGAAATTAGCTCGACGTTTTATCAAAAAAAAAAAAACCATTTCTGCCAAAGTGCTAACAATTTGGAGAATTATTTATCTCTATTATATAAGAGAAGGGGGAGCTATGGTGTCTCCCCCTATAAATTTACTTAAGTACCCGTTAGTAAATCAACTATTACCAAAAAAAAAGGGGAAAAACAAAGTCAAACTCAAATATAGCATTAAAATATTAACTTGAATGTTGAAGACAATCAAGTTATAACTGAGCCACCAAAAAAGAAATATTGACTAAAGGAAAAAAAAAGGAATATTACATTAATTAAATATATAATCAATGAATTCACAAACACAACTATATATTACATCAAAATGAAAAATTCAATCAATTAACAAAGTGAGATGATTTATTTAATTGTCAGCACGTCAGCTCATTTTCAAATGGTCATATCTCACTTGTTTCTCATCAAAATCGAGCTTTTGACCATGCGTTGGAAAGCTATCGAATCAAAATTTCATCTCCAGCTTGAATATTCCCAAAATATTAAGTGTGATGTGAGATATGACATTTTGAAGTTGACCCTTATGCACAAACCCTTATGAATAAATGAAGTTACTCTTATGAATAGGTGGAGTTACTTTTATGACCATATGAAGTTACTTGTATGAGTATGTGGTTACTTTTAACAATAATAGGGTGTCACTCCTATAAATAAATGTGGTTACTCTTATAATCCAAATGAGATTACCTATGTGAACAAATAGGGTTACTCATATGATTACATGAGTTTACTAGTATGAATAAATTGGGTTACTCCTTATGATCGAATAAGGTTACTCTTATTAATAAGTGGGAGTTACTTATATGAACAATTGGAGTAACTGATACGAATAAAACGGGGTTACTTATGTGAACAAAATGTTGTTACTCATATGCTTAAATGGGGTTACTAGTATGAATAAATGACTTACTCTTGTTGAACGAATTAGGTTACTCGTATTAATAAGGGGTTTACTTTTATGAATAATTAGGGTTACTGATGCGAATAAAATGAGGTTACTTATGTGAACAAAATGATGTTACTCATATGATTAAATGGGGTTACTCGTATCAATAAATAGGATTACTCTTTATAAACGAATGAGGTTACTAGCTTGTATTAATAAATAGGGGGTTACTTGTGTGAACAATTGAAGTTACTCGTATAAATAAATGTGGTTACTAGTATGATCAAACGAGTTTACTCATAAGAATAAATGAGGTTACTCCAACTATATTTTAAGGCTACTCATATAATATTTTAAGGTTACTCATGCAAACAAATGAGATTAATTACTGGTATGATATAGTATGAATAAATAGGGTTACTGATATGAACAAAGGAGGTTATTCAGATGAAATCCCCAAATCGAAGCAAACGTTAAACTAACTTCCATTTAAAATTCGCAAATTAACTTATCCAATTCAATCTTCAAACTCTTTTCCCCTCAAAGATAACCGTTTAGGAAGAGGAGAGAGAAAATACAAGATAATATCAAATGCAAGAGTTTTTCAGAGATTGAAAAGAAAGAGAAAAAGAAGAGAGAGAACGAGTGAAGCTTCCTTCAATGGAGGAAATTGAAAATGTTAAAGAGTCTTGAAGAGGTCCTGGGGAAGTAACGTAATTCACAGGAGAACCACGCGGAAGAAGAAGCGATAATTTCCACCTGGGCTTATATATGTGCCCGCCACACGCGAAATTTCTGGTGTGGCCGACCGTATTTAAGAATTTGTGAAAAAATAAGGGTGAAGCTACAAACAAAAATTAAAATTTTCTTGCTTGACATATACTTCATTTCCTTTTCATCTCAAAAAATTATTAGAAGTACTTCATATATCAAGAAATATACAAATTTACTAGTCCAGTATTAAAAAAGTTCCACTAGGTGTATGGGGTAAGTTTAGATTGTCACACATCAATTTTTTTACTACTTTTTAATTTTACAGACTCAGTTCAAACTCATTCCAGTTTTATACTTTACCCCTCATACTCTCTCCAAACTCACTCCACAAAATAATAATAATATATGACTTTTTTTTACTGGTCACAAAAATATCCTTTGCATGGCAAGAGTCGTGGGACAAGTCTTGAATATTAAAACCCAATCTAAGACTCTTTCTTTTTTTGGCTGGAATATCAAGTCTTATCAAAAGACTCCCTGCAAGACTCTCATCAAGACCTGCGATATTGTCATTCTAAGGGACGAGATCCAAACATTGAGACAACATACATCGCTCTCACCATTGAACCATGACATGGATTCGGAACTTTAAACAATTGTTTTATATAAATAAATATAATTTTGAGCCCTTAGATACTCACAAGGTTATGTGCACAAGCCCAACTTACACGTCTTAAGTCGTGCATATATGTAACACTCCGTGATTTTACTCCTAATTTTTTCGTGTTTAATTATACTAAATTAGTATTTTTTTCGTTAAAAAACTAAATATTTAATCACTAAAATATATTTAGGAGTGTGTTTTATTTTTAGTATAATATTATATGCTTTCATATAGTTATATATATTTTATTTATAGTGGTGGGTTATTTATTTAAGGATTATATTAGTTTCATTAATTATTTAATCACTTAGGATGCGTTTTGTCGCGCAACGAATTTATTGTTCGTTTAGACCGCCACAAGTGATGAAATTAATCCATCACATGTTGCATAAATGCTTGCCGACAGCTTTATTGGAGAGGAGGATGAAGAGTTTTGACGCTCTTTAGTGTTCCTTTGAGTTCTTTGTAACCTTCCACTTAATCAGTTCCCGAAACTTTCCTAAAATCTTCATTTTTCCTTTGAAAAATCCGATTTTTTATATCAGACATTCTCTAACACTTGCACGCTATTTTCAAATCAAGTGTGAGAAATTTTTTCATCTTTTATCAATCATAAACTTTTACACTTGATCCTTGTTAATTCTACCACTCTAAATTCTCCGACCAATTGATGTTTTTGGTACACTAAGAAACGGTTTGGAGGACGAGCATCAATCACAAGAAGAAAACGGCTAGTATTATAGTTCTGCACTTCACCTAATGTTCCAAATAACTAGTAATCATTTTATAACATTAGAAATCGCGATATTTTTAGGAAATAAAAAAGGTTTAACTATTAAGAATTATTTTAGGATTATATGTTATTTATTCAGAGTTAGAATTTTGATGAAATTGTTTGAATATATGTGTGTGCCATGTGGTTTTTGTGTTGTTGAGAAATGATTTTTGTTGTGAATCATGTTGTTGGATTAGTTGATGTATTGTTCATGTTGTTAGAAGTTTTATAATTATTTTTCTATGTATAGATTATGTTTTAGGATGTGGATATATGTGTTATTATATTGTTCTTTTGATTGTTTATCATGTAAATTAAGTTTTTATAATTTTCCTTGTGATTAGATTTAATGTTACAATTGTTGGAGTATTGGAATTTATGGATGTGTGATACTGGATTATTGTTGAGAATATTTTTTATATTCGTTTCTATGAAATATGTGAGTTTTTTTTTTGGATTTTCAGACAAATTGGAATTTTGTTCCAGACGCGTCAGACGCACCGAGATGCATTGGACGCAACTTCTATGTGTTAGACGCACAAGCGTTGCACCAAACCCACGCTCCTGCGTAGAGTGCATGCACAAACAACCGTGGCGGATCTATAGGTCAGATCAATTTATGCTCATGTTTTGTCTAATTTTTGTTATGTTTTCAGTTATCTAAAATATGTTAGTAAGTTGGAGCAAGTTTGTTTCTGAATTTGTTGTGCTTGAATGTTATCAAGTTTAGTTTGTATCTGAGAATTAGAGAACTCTTACAAGAGTTCTTAGAGAGAGAAAATGGCAGAAGAAAAGAAGTCTATTAAGACTAAGATATGTTTGTTACAAAGGAATGAATTGAGCTTACATCTCTTTTATACTCTAGTTACAATAGAGAGAACTGAAATCAGTTAGAGAATAACAAACTTCTGTTATAACAATAACTGAATAACATAATGTAACTACTCTTTTATTCTTCATATCCCCCCTTCAAGCTAGACATGATTGGAGTCAACAAGTCCAAGCTTGGCAGTAAGATACTGATGATGTGGTCCTGGTAATGCGTTTGTCAACAAATCTGCAAGTTGTCCCTGTCTCTAAACATGAGAAGTTTGTAGAAAACCAGCTTCTACTTGCTCCATGACATAATGACAGTCCCTTTTTAGATGTTTTGTTCTTTCATGAAATACAGGATTCTGAGCAATGTGCTCAGCAGCAGTATTATCTTAGTATAGATAAATAGGAAGAGAAACATGCACTTTTAAGTCTTGCAATAATCCTTCAAGCCAAACCACTTTAGAAGCAGTACTAGACATGCTTCCATACTCTGCCTCAGCAAATGACTTGCTGACAGTTTTCTGCTTTTTAGTTTTCCAAGACACCAAATGATTCCCAACAAAAATACAGTAGGCACTTAGAGATCTGCTAGTAAACAAACATGTTCTCCAGTCTGCATCACTATAAGATTTAACCACATCATCACTGGTGGCAGAATAAAACAATCCAAGATGAAGAGTACTTTTTAAGTATCTAACAACATACATTGCTGCCTGTAAATGTGGTTTCCTGGGACAACTTAAGAATTGACTTAAGTGTTGAGTAGCATAAGATAAATCAAGCCTTGTGATGTTAAGATACAACAACCTACCAACCAACTTTCTGTACTGTTCTGGTTCCTCTAATACATCACCTAATTCAGTAGATAAACCCAATCCTTTAGGTAAAGGAGTGCTAACAGGTCTAGAATGATCAAGATTTAAATCTTTGATCATGTCCAAGATGTACTTCTTCTGGCTAAGCATGATTCCTGAGGTATTTTTAATGATCTCAATCCCGAAAAAATATTTGAGTTCACCCAAGTCTTTACTAGTAAAGGCTTGATCCAAAGCAACCTTTATTTCATCAATTTGTGTTTGTGAAGTGCTAGTCAAGAGCATATCATCAACATAAACCAGCAAAACAATAAATTCACCTTGAAGATCTCTAGTAAACAAGGAGTAGTCTTATTTAGATTGAATGAAACCAATAGAAACCAGAAATTTATTGAGCTCTTCATTCCATTGCCTGGAAGCCTGTTTAAGGCCATAAAGAGACCTTTTAAGATGACACACCTCATCAGAAGTGGCTTTATCATAGCCCAAAGGTGGCTTCATATACACTTCCTCTTCTAAATAACCATGGAGGAAGGCATGTTAATGTCTAGTTGGCATAGAGGCCAATGTTTAGCAGCAGCAAGAGAGATCACAACTCTAACTGTAGCAATCTTAGCAACAGGAGAAAAGGTGTGAGTGAAATCTTCTCCTTCAATCTGTTGATAACCAGTTGCAACTAACCTGTCCTTGTACCTTTCAATACTCCCATTTGCCTTGTGTTTAATTTTAAAGACCCATTTGGAACCAATTGCTCTTTTGCCAACAGGTAAAGTAGTTAACACCCAATTTTGGTTCATTTCAAGAGCCTTTAACTCTTGTTGCATAGCCTCTCTCCACTCAGGAAATTTGTTAGCCTCCTTATATGATGTAGGTTCATGCAAACAAGTGTTGTGGATTTGAACATGAAATAAGTCAGAATGAGAAGAAATAGGAAGGGTAGGACACCCAAAATCCTTGTACTTAGTAGGAGGTTTACTAAGTCTAGTAGATTGTCTAATAACAGGAATTACCATGTTATCATTATGAATGGGAATAGGAGAACTAGAATGAATAATAGGATGATTAATGACAGGGGTGGACTGTTGTGAACAATCAGAAAAGTTGTGATTAATAATGGGAGAATCTTGAACAAAAGGAGAAGGAGAATCAAGTGAATGAGAATTCTGAACAGAATGAGAGGGATAATTAATAGAAAGAGAAGAAATACCATGATCGAAAGGTGTAGCAGTAAAAGAAGAACTTTGATTGTTGAAAGAAACAATAGGCATATCAGAAGATGGAAGAACAAGAGATTTGGAATGAAAAGGAAAGATGTGTTCTTGAAAAACAACATCTCGAGTGACAAAACATTTGTGATGAGAACCCATATCATAGATCTTATATCCTTTTTGACCAAAAGGATAGCCAATGAATATGCATCTTATAGCTCTTGGACTAAATTTATCTTTGTTACTGTCTATATTGTAGGCAAACATTGACAACCAAAGACCTTTAAGAAAGAATAATCTGGAGGTTTTTGAAATAAGATCTCAGAGGGTGTCTTCCAATCTATGACAGAAGAAGGCATCAAATTGATAAGAAAAGTTGCTTAAGTAAGTAGTCACCCCAAAACTTAGTAGGCAAGTTGGCTTGAAATTTGAGAGATCTAGCAACCTCCAATAAGTGCCTATGTTTTCTTTCTACACGCCCATTTTTTTGTGGTCTTCCTACAATACTAGTTTGGTGTATGATACCTTTGTTTTGAAAAAGAGTAAGGCATTGGTCTTGGATGATTTCTGTATCATTGTCAGATCTTATAATCTTGAATTTGGTATTGAACCGAGTTTCAGTTTGTAAGATGAAAGAAGATATGGTTCTGTATACTTGCATTTTATTGTGTAAGAGATAAGTCCATGTACATCTACTATGACCATCAAGGATGGTTAGAAAGTATGAAGCTCCTGACATGGTTTTAGCTTTATAAGGACCCCAGAGGTCTATGTGGATTAGAGCAAAACAATGAGATGCTCTACTTAAACTTCTTGGGAAAGGAGTTTTATGATGTTTAGCAAAAACACAAATTTCACAAAAATATTCATTCAAATGATTACATGAACAGATATGTTTTATTTTGGATAAAGAAATGTGGCCCAATCTTGCATGAAGTAAGTGAACTTCTGCATTTGTAAGATGTTTTCTTTTTGAAGGGATAGAATTCACTACTGCTATATTAGTAGCTGTAGTAAGTAAAGAAGTATGAGTAAAATTGATAGATGATGATGAATGAAGAGTATATAAGCTTTTATGTTTAGAACCTATAGTTAGAATTTTAGATGAGTGTTTAGGATCATAGAAAACACACTTGTTTGCACAAAACACTACTTCAATATTAGAATTAGCTGTCAATTTTCCTATGGAAAGCATATTATGTTTAAAATTTGGCACATACAATACATCTTCAAGAAACAAATCATCATTGATCTTTACACTACCAGTTTCAGCCACATAAGAACAACTTCCATCAGGAAGACCAATTTCCACCAAACTATGTAACTTCTTTTTATGCACAAACAAACTATCATCAAATATCATGTGATCAGTTGCACCTGAATCCACTATCCAAGTGCTTGAAAACAAAGCAGAATTAGAAGTAATACCTACATAGTTAGCATATGAACATCCAGGACTGTTGGAAGAGTCTCCAACAACCTGCTTCCTTTTCATAGCTCTCATCACTTCTTGTACTATGGACTGCATCATCATTGAATTAGAAGTACTACCACTCTCATTTGACTGAGAAGGACCAACTACATTATACTCAAGAGGATTATCAACAATGTAGTCTTATGTGTTAACAGATACATGTGCAGCAAGTTTTCCATTTCCAGGCTTCTTCGTGAACCAAACTGGATATCCTTTGAGCTTGAAACATACATCCTTAGTATGTCCATGTTTCTTGCAATACTCACAAAACTTCTCTTGCTTGTCTTTCTTCCAATCTTTCTTATATTTGTCCCTATCATGATAAGATTGTTTTTGAACTGCTAATGCATTCATTTCATGATTCCCTGGTCCAACATTCAATCCACTAACCTCCTTCTGTTTCTCCATTTGTTGAGCTAAATAAAAAGCTCTACTAAGAGAAGGTAGAGGATCCATAGCTAGGATACTATTAATGGCATTATCAAAGCCACTATTCAAGCCTAACAAGAACTACATCAATTTTTCTTCTGATTCAACATCATATACTCGTTTCAAGAAATTACAGCTGCATTTGGATAAAATTCCACATGTACAAGAAGGAAAACTTCACAAATTCTGAAGCTCATCCCAACACCTCTTTAATTTGCCATAATAGTTCATAATAGACTGATTCTCTTGTCTGAGACTATCTATTTTATGTTTTAACTGATAGATCTGTGGTCCATTACATTGACCATAACATTCACAAATCTCACGCCATAATTGTGCAGAATTTTCGACAAAAGTGAAGTTCTCACCAATTTCTTCACTCATAGAATTCACTAACCAGCATGTTAGCAAATAATTGCATCTCATCCAATGATTATAATCTTTATCAGATTCATCAGGTTTAGGAATACTTCCATCAAGAAATTCTAATTTGTTTTTAGCAATCAAAAGCTCTTTTAACGTTTCGTTTCCATCTAATAAAATTGCTTCCAATGAGATTTACTGCAAGAAGTCTGTTCACAGTTTGATCTGAACTAGTTATGAAATAAGGATCATTGTAAGCAATACTTACACTGTGAGTATTTGAGGAATTCAATGAATTCTGTTTTTCTTCAGATTGTTCGCCAGAATCGTGTGTAATTTCCACCATTTTTGCAAGAAATTTGAGAAGATCAAAAGATGATCAACTCAATTGATTTAAGCGGAAAAGAAGAAATGAAATTATTTAAGCGATTGATCTTAGGTTGATCGAATCTGCTCTAATACCATGAGAATTAGAGAACTCTTACAAGCGTTCTTAGAGAGAGAAAATGGCAGAAGAAAAGAAGTCTATTAAGATTGAGAGATGTTTATTACAAAGGAATGAATTGAGCTTACATCTCTTTTATACTCTAGCTATAATAGAGAGAACTGAAATCAGTTAGAGAATAACAAACTTATGTTATTACAATAACTGAATAACAGAATGTAACTAACTACTCTTTTATTCTTCATAGTATCTCTTTGGAAGTGAATTTGGTGATGTTAGTGGGTTATTTGTATGTAATATAATTTAATAGTCTTGGTGTGAGTATGTTGATTCATGTTTTAATATGGTGTTATGAGTATGGTTGTTGCTTGAGGATTTTGGTTATTGTTATATTTTGATGAGAATTATGGAAATGTGATGATTTTGGAATTTGGATTTACTTGGGTATGCGATCCTAGTTGTTTGTGCTTAAATGTGTGTAAGGCCATTGGGCATCCCTATTGTTTTAGTGATAATATAATTTGATTTGAATTTTTTTTAACATATTTCACTTTGAGATGTAAGATATCCGGAAGGATAGATGTAGGAAATTTGGAATGATAGATGTAGTTCCCGATGAAGAACATGCTAACTACATGGGTTGCAATCTAGGGGGTTAAACCTAGGTTAGTCGTTGTCGTCCGATAGGTCAGGAAGTTCGGAGATGGGTAGTATCCTACATCGAGAGTTTGGTCATTCTTAGATACAAATAGTAGAGAATGTAAGTTCGTAGGCTATCGGGAGGTTGCGATCTAACAAATTTTAGGAAGTGGTTTACAATTGTCGGTCTGCTCTTTTTCTCGTTTCTTATGTACTACTCTATTGTTTGTTATTGTGATATATGAATGTGAGAACAAGTTGATGTTATTCTTTTATTTATATAATTCATGCTTACCGCCTTTGTTTTCATGTGAAGTAGTATAGAGTTCTATGTGATTAATTGCTGAGTGGAGTATGGTCTGATGTCTTCTTGATGATTAAAGTTTATTTCTAATGCTATCTTGATATTGTTTGTTGTGGGAGAACTGCTAGTTACTACATACTGATTGTGGATTACTTGTTATTTCTTTATAATTGCAGATGGCTTGGAAGGCTAGACTTATAATAGTTCGGGCTCGACAAGTGCATTTTGAGAGATTTACTAAGTTTGTTATTTTTGTTTTAGTAGATGATATCTATGAGGATAATAGAAAAACTTTTAGTCTTATAGTTGTGAAGTAGTACTGTTTTACTTGTTTTGCCACAAGTGATTTTAGATGAAGTGTTTATGTTTCGGGATCTCTAGATGTTGTTTTGCTATGGATGGATAAACTCATTTGAGGTAGGTTTAGTATGATATTGTGTCTTTATGATAATGTTTAGTTGAAATTTAGAGTAACATTTTCCGCCTTGGCGAAATTTCCACTATCGTTCCCTTTGTTATTTTTGGTTGTATTTTCTTTATTCCTATTTATGTAAATGGACTGAGTAATCGAGTATGACAATGAAGGTGTATCATGTCTAAAGCTATAATTTAGTTTCATAAATGTATCCTCCGACCTTCAATTTATGATCCAAAACTTCAAAAATAGAATCTGTTTTGATAAATGTTGCTTTCGATAATTGGAAATGGGAAGTGCTAATATATTGTTGTTTTGTGTTCAGATTTCCGATTGAACAAGTCAAATGGAGTTGTTTGATATTCCGTGTGGACCATTAGATACTCCTATGTTTTGTTAGTATAGCATAAGCATTACGAGTAGCATTAGCATTAGTAATACTGCAATAACAACATGCCATGTTTGATGTCCATGTCATCATAATGCATAATAGTTCTCCTTCCATGTGGTATTACTCAAAGTCAAAAGTCGTTGATCATTCTAGATATTCACTTTAGTTTCAACATTGGACCTCACTTCTAATATTAGTGAGTATTTTATTTATAGATCCTAGTATTTGGTACATAGGGTATTTAGTGCAACCTCCGCCCACTGCACCAATTTTGAATTCTTGGATTGTGATATGCAATCGTTCACTGAACAGGTTCATTTTGTGGTATTTCATCTCCCAAAAGGCCAAAACATCCAAAGTTCCAAACAGTATTCCACTTTATCATGAGTATGTATATACGTCAAAGATAATCATCTTTTTTTCTCATATGCTATAGAATATACAGATGTATAATAGAAAATTTCCTTCATATCCTCAATTCAAAACTAGTGATTATATTTTCTCAACCTCACTTTATGTTAGATGTGTATATGATAATAAAGGAAATTAGATGGTTCTTTCAAGCACATATTGGTCTATTAGATACTATTTTTTATAAGTAATTTACTGATCCCAGTTATCAACGAGTTATGAGATACGAAGAAAACAAATAGAGAACTTGGTTGATGTCAAGTCCATTTCCTACAAGAATTTGATTGTTAAATCATCTCAAGAACACAAGAAGCTAGAATTCTAAGATAACTTCTCTAAGCAAGTATGAGAATGATTAGATATGATTCTTTACATATGATACACCCCTCTTAATAATATAGGGAAAATACACTAAAAGACATCAAAAAAGTGAAAAATCGTGTTTTTGGCATAGTTGCGGGAGCACCAAAATATGTACAGGCATACCGTTATAAGTGGTGCAGGAGGAACAAAGTTTCTGCCACCTTTAGATTTTTATAGACAACTAGGTGCGGATGCATCGCTATAAGTGGTGCAGTTGCACCTAACTAAAATCTGAAAATTTTAAATTATTAATCCTCTATAAAATTCAAACTATACAATTCCCTTATAACGCCATCACATGTATGCCTAACAAATATGTTTAACTATAAATATTTCAACACTTTATTAAGATTAAGGCATGATTTTGTAAGGAGATTTTGATGGTTTCTTTCAATCACTTTCACCATTAATGGTACATTGGAAAATAGAATCATAAACATTAACTATATTTGGAGAGGTTATAGCTATTATCAAGCATCTAAATATAAGACTTATGACTAGGAGAAACATTATCAATAGGTCACTTCACTTTGTGACTCATAAGGTGGTCATTATTTTTTTTAAAAAAGTAGTTGTAGAACAATATCTTTTTAAATATACGATTGATACTTCTTATTGAACTCTAACTAATGTTTATGGGGCAGAATTAATAATTGTGGTCCAACTTTAACAAAGTAACTTTTAGAAAATAAAATTTACAATTATGATGTGATATTAGGACAAGAAAAGTATTTATTGAAATTGGCTTGGACTTAGCAATAGTAAATAGGAATTGTGTGCTAATGTAGTATTTGCATCTAAAAAGATGTAAGCCACACGTTGACCTACTAGATCATTTTTTATACAACGAGAAAACGTGTATTAAATAAAAAATGAAGTACATCCTAATACTATTACAATCAAACATAAAGCAAAGCAAACAAGATCTAAAGGAGTTTATTAGCTCTTACAAACCATAGAAAACAAAAACAAGTAAATCTAATAAAAAGGCGCATGTTATGGAGGTTGTTGTTGTTCAATGATTGTGATGATTGAGGCAAAAGTGATGGAAGTGGTGGAAGAAGAGAATCTCAATCACGATTCTGACAATTAGCAATCAATAACGAGTTTCACATTTCACCACATGAGCAATCCCAACAACCTTCTGTCGATTGGAATTTTTGGTTCATGGTTTTTTGAAGAGCCACGTTGACTCATTACTCTCTTGAGAGAGTATTGCAGGTTTCTCCTTGAGGTAGAAGAAATCCATTTGAGTTGGTATGCTGAAAACCACCAGATGCAACTGGGTGCCGCCTTTAGATCTCATTCTCTCAAGGCAAGGATCATAAAGATCAATGCCAATCTAAGAAGAGCTTTAAACATGTTGAGCTCTCGAACACAACTCTGATTTCAGAAACTGGAAAACACACATCCAAACTATGAAGTCATCATCTCGTCCACGCTCACAACCCTTAGAAACTTATAAGGTAGAATCATCCTTATCCAACTGACAATGACTTTGTGATGTCCACAACCAATCATGAAGAACAACTTCTGCCAACTCCAATGAAACAAATTACTCCAACTATTTGGAGATCTACCATGCATACTAAAATAAAAGCTATCACATATATATCTAATATAACTAGGGTGGGGACGCCCAACAACCTGGGGGGGAGGAGAAGCCCGAAAACCAAGGGAATAGGGAAGGGGGAAGGGAAGCTCGAGAACCAGGGGGAAGTGAAAGGAGGAGACGCACAAACGGGGAATAGGGAAGGGGATACTCACTAAGACACCAACCAGAACTAAAAAACTTATCACCATACCAAAAAGCCACTTTCAACTTCGAATCTTCACTAGAAGATCAGGTGAAAAACAGAAGGAGAGTCACGTAACTAGAGGATGGGGGGAGACTCACTAAATAGGGGAAGGGAGAGACTCACTAAATAGGGAAGGGGGAGACTCGCGATAACCGGGGAAGTGGGGAGGGGAGACGCACGAACTTGAGGGAGAAGGGAGGGGAGACGCATGAAACCTAGGGAGCGGGAAGGGAACAACGTCGAAGCAGGGGAGGGAACACAGCGGGAGAGACCAGAAGAGAGGAGAACGATAGGGAACAACGACTAACAACCTGGCGAAGAAGAGAATAAGAAGTAGGCTCGCTGGTGACCTCAACGGGGAAGAAGAAGAGAACAAGAAGCAGGCTTTCCGGGGGCCCTGGGACCACCAGCGAGCCTCCACGCGACGAATGACTTTAAAGGGTTTCTAGGGTTTTGTTTTTTGGGGGCAAAGAGAATATGGTTTATGTTCGTTCTGATCCACTTATGACGTACCAGATCGTTGTTGATTGAAACTTTTTCTTATGACTATAGAATTTAGAAGAGAGAATATCAGTGTAAAATTAGTAACTTTCTTTGGTATGGTAAAATATATATCAAAGATATAATAAATATATAAATAATTTTTTAGCTTAGTTTGTACTTTCTCCATCTAACACCATTTGATATTTGTGATATTAACCACGCTTTTAAAGTGTTTTCTTTTCTAATATAATTTTTTTTCAACAAAGAGTTCTTGGTACACGTGAAGTATTTAAATTATATCTTTTTTACTAGCTAGAAAATTTAATTATATCTCTGTCTTTGTGGAATAAAAAAAATTTAAACCTACTTTTGTTCACATTCAGAAGACAACCACTAACCATTATCTTTAATTTATGTAGGTTACCACTTCAAAAATAAAATTAAATAGATCATCAATAAATCTCAAAATGAAAGCATAAAACATAAATCCCCCAGTTCACCATATATTAAAGTGATTGAGATAATATTTAGAATAATATTTTCTCATCTGATTAGGATATACTTTGTATAGCATAACTCTTATATTGTTTGGATTCTTAATATAGTGAGGATTTGATTGTTGTAATCCATATAAATATTGATCAATGGAACACTCGAAAGTTAAGGAGAATATTCACTTTGTTCAGACGAAGGTTCCATTATGTCAGGTTCAGGTTCGTCGTGTTCCTTCCCAATTTCAGTTTGCAGACATATTCACAAAGGACCAACCTCGATAACTATTTACGAATCTCAGATCCTGTCTTAGAGTTGACCTCCTCCCGCTATGATCGCGGGGTCTGATAGTAGAATCATATTTTCTCATTTGATTAGCATGTACTTTGTGTAGCATAACTCTTATATTATTTAAATTTCCTAACATAGTTAGGATTTGATTATTGTTACCATGTAAATATTAATCAATAGAACACTCCAAAAATAAGGAGTTTATGATAATCTAACTTAAAATATTTACAAGTTTAAAAAGTAATGAACTAAAGACCAAACTAGAAACCAAAAAATATGAAAGAGGGGATAGAAGGAAAATCTCGTTATGTATGGGGTTGTCAAGATCCCTACCAGTCTAATCGAACTGCCTATTGACCGTCATGGTAAAACCAACCTGTCCGGGTGGAAATGTATATGATATCGGTTTTCCTATTATACAGGTCCTTATCAGACATCCTGGCAGTGCCACACACTTGCGCCATCTTAATGATCTTGGGCATGATCTAGTCCATACTCAACTATGGGCCTAAAGATAAGTATCAAAAGAGGATAGAATTATATCCAACCAATAGGAGCAGTGTCCTACCTAGCTTGGGACATTGTCTGCTCCTATAAATATCCATGATCTGAGTCATAAGGTATGTTCACATATACTAATATACTCTATTTGAGATATACCGACTTTTAACCTTTATTGACTTAGGCATCGGAGGGGGGTATCTCGGATAAATCTCTCGAGGTTAGCTTACATCATGTCTTGTAGGACTTCAAACCGGTATACGTGATTAAGTAATGCCGATTCACTTCAACAACATTTATTCCATACCAAAATACGATACATTAGCTGAAAAATTGGTAGCGGGTCACATGAATTTCTTCAAGTATTCGATACACTTATTCAAGTATTCGATACACTTTTCCCCCTGATAAATTAATAGATTGATATGTGACATTGTAGTAAGTTAAGTTAGAATTGGAGAATTTGAGACTGGTGAGCTAAGAATTAAGATGCTCTGCAATTATTGGGGCACATGGAAGTTAGGAACTGCTAGATGCAAGGATCCTTAACAACCAAGAAAATATAGAAATATTGATCGTTATCAACAATACCATTGTTAGTCTATTAATTAACCATATTTACCAATTTGTTTAATGATTCTCTACTGGTATGTAGGTACCTAAGCATGTGATGGGTAGTTCAGATTTGCAACTTATACCAATATCTTCTAAAATCCCTTCCTCTTTAGGTAAGAGTTGAGTAAGTCGTAAAGCGCATTAATTGTTTTTTAGGTAATCAGATATCTAGAGTTTTTTAAAATCCTAACTTTTACTGATTCCAATTACTTTTTAAAGTGCCAAAATTTTCAATTCAATAAATTTGTAATAGTTCCGACTCAAATCTAATACCTAATTAAAAATATAAATGTCAAAAGCTATGCATGGGAAACAAACAAATAAAAAAGACATTGTAGCTAAAAAAATTGAGGAAGTATATTGCGTTATTAGTACTTTCTCGTCTCAAAATATAGTTCCCGTTTCTTTTTACAAGGTTTCCAACACGTAACTTTGACTATTAATATCCTTAGTTACGTATTAATAGAAATTTAAAAAATCGATATTATAAAGCTACACATTAAGATGAATCTAATGAGATCTCACATGAATATGTTTTATCGTATACATCAATGAAAATATTTGGTCAAAGATTATAAAAATAGACTATAAAAAATGAAATGAAAATTATATTTTAAGACGGGGGGAGTACATACACTATTAAAAAGCATTGAATATTCAGAGGCGGCTCGCTGCCAACCAGAGCAGCTAGTCTTATAGTTCCGGTTGACACCGAGCAACCTACGCTTCTCCCTTATCAGCCGCAACAATTCCTTCCCAGTGTCCTGCGGGAATTTTCTTCTGGTTTCTTCCAACAGCCTAGTGCTTGGTTTCTGGTTTCAGAGTTTGGTTGTTGTTCTCTTTGTTTTCGACTTGTGCTATGTCTCTGCTTTTGGTTTGGAAATGGAAGATGGAAATTATTTCTTTTGGGTATTGCCAGATGAAATACAAAGGGATATCCTTGGATTTAAAGAATATTAAGTGAGCTACAGATTTAAACAATATAGGGAATACCTTCTATAGAATAAGGGATTTTGACTCTACTTCCATTGCTTATGGAAGTATTTTTAGATGTTATTATGCCTCACTTCTCCAGTCAAATTTCCTTTTAGAGTTTTGTCATATCATGTTTTTAGCCTTGGGGATGAGCCCAAGGTTTTAGTTTGCGTACCCTTAATTTGGTTGATCATGGTGCTCCATTAGAAGAGGATTCGGTTTCGCAAGTGGTTCATCCAGTTACTTTCTTTCCCAAGATTGAGGTGCGTCATCCAGGTTCATATACTTGGCATAGAGCGAGTTTGCTTTAGTTTCTGTTACGCCCAAGCAAAGTCCTTCAAGGTACATAGGAAATCTCTGCTCTCTTCTCACAGGTGGTCATTTCCTTCTCGAAGGGAACAAGCTGCCTACGGGACGCGAGTTACATAATATATGTCCTATTCTTCTCTCCAGGACCATTGGAGAACTTGCAGAAACTAGCCAGCATAATTAGCAGAAACAGAGTAAAAGGCAACAGAAACAATCAGCTAATTTGAGGCTGCAAGCGAGTCTATGATTTAAACATGCACGCAGAGTAGAGAGCTTCAGGAAACAGCCAAGCAGGGCACTTTACATGTAGGCTGTCCTGCTAGGAAGCAAGTAATAGAAAACTACAAATCTATAATACCAAGTTGGTAATATTATGCTAAGGTGATCTCCTAAGTATGTAGCAATAGAGCAATCTGAATTCCAAAACATCAACTACAATATTCTTATCCAGTTAGAATGATACATTACAACAGTCCAAGACAAGCACACGATCAACAAAGCCGTGGATAAGCTAGCTCCTGTTCCTGCATTTCTCTACTGCTCTTGGAGCTGCACAAAAGTTTTTCAGGTACATCTATGAGTGAGATGTATAGATACTGGCAACATCACAAGATTTCAAAGGCATGTAGCTTTTATCATGGAAAGAGAACAAAGAAGTCCCTGAATTCAATAAAGTACTTCACTGATGAAGCATATACCTAGACCAATTGCATCGGAGCTCTTCATGATCCTTAGCCTTCTGCATGAATCAACAAACATCCTGCAGAAACCCAAATGCTCAGAACAGTTAGCTTTAAATACACTTCTAATTCACCGAACAAACATTGATGTTGAAAGGAGTGACAGAACTGATAAAGATAAAGACTAAAAGTGAGGAATTTTCCCCTCTACAGCACTACTAGTCAGTTTTATACATTTTAATTAGGGTGCAAATAGGCAGTCGTGCACTCTCCATGTGACAGCAATGTGCAAATACAAATGAACAGAACTGCTAAGTTCGTAATGTTGCTTATGATGATCTGTATCAGATCTTTGTTAAAAGGTGCAAAGTGCAAACTAATGGTTGTTTGGTAATATTTCAATCAAAATTTGCTTGCGAAATTGCTCGGCAAATCAGAATATCACATTTTCCCAGAGGTTGGCAGGTTATATTCAGTGGGATTAACAAAGCATAATGCCAGCTTCAATCTTGTTACGTTTCCATGCATGCTTAGCATTTCAGAATATCAAATTTTCCTTGGTTGCATTCAGAGGGACATAAAAGCTGAAAGCTAACTTGAAGGCATCAATTTTTAAACAAAGATCTTAATTAAAGTAGGGTGACAAGTGATCAAAGCTGTTGAACTATCAACATCTAATAGTTCGTGTTCCACGTGCAATCAATAGAAATAGAGTAACAGCAACTAATGATATCAGAGTAAAATAGAAAAAGAATCATAATCTCATCCTTCTCAATCTCTACAATTCCTAGCCTCCCTCACCCCTGTTATCTTTCTTCACCCTTCCTTATCTCCAAGAACTCCAACAACTGCTTGAACCCATCAGATTATAGGGCCTTTGGTGCCATGGGAACCATACATATGACAGATCCGAAAATTCAATCTATATCCTTGTTTCCCCTTTTGTATACGAGCAGTTCCCGTAAAGTTGACAAGTATTAGCAAAATATGAATTCTATCTTCTGTTTGACTGACATATTCATGTCTTGTCCTTAAAGTTCTAATAGCAATTTATTTAGTTGCTTAGCTCAGTATCTGTCTTTTATTTTTTGGGATCTCGTTTGTGTTTTTTCATTAGATTTCCTCCCATTTATCCAGATTATTTGTTTTCTAGGATCATTTATTGAGTTGACTTGGCATAGCCTATAGGCAATTATAGATTGGCTATAAATTCTCAATGCCATCTACCTACATGATTGTAGCAGTGACTCCAGAAGGTTCACAGCCAATATATATTGATACCCTACTCGAAATTGGGGAAACCAGGAATATTAACCCTGTAAGCTAACAGGGAGCGGGGACGTAAGGGGAGAAAAATTGCATAATGAAGTTGGATTTTTCCCTACTCAGACACGGTTAGACTGCTGGGTACGAGTGTCCTATCGCATAATCATCAAGGCTAAAAGTACCTGACACGAGGACACTATCATATAGATTGCGCACAGCCGCTGAGGTTGTGGAGACATTGCATTCATGAAACATTTTTCCTGATTTATAAAGAATTTATGCCCAAGCTTTTCACATAGAAATACTTGTACTGATCATAAGCCCATTTGTGAGCACGAATCGTATATCTCCGCTTTCCCTCTCTTCAAATTTTCCCCCTAGGAATATAGGGTAATATAAGTGCCGAGTAAGGAATCCATACCATTGCAGAGTCTTTATTTGAGACAGGTACACAAGAAAAAATAATGCATTGAGCTAACAAAGATTAGATCTATAGTTAACATGGAAACATGAGCCAGATAATTGATGGAGTTTGAATGACAAGCATTTATAAACAGATTGATGTCATTTATGGAACTCTTAGGATAGGATTAGGGGTTGCTTTTATTCGGTTTTGTGATTGTTTTGGTTGGTTTTAGTTTGCATTTATTCATTTTGCACCTTTTGTGCTCTAATGTCGAGTCTCGTGTATTTAGGTGTCTTAGGTACTTTTACTTGTTTACTCCCTTTCTATTTTGTTGATTCTATGCTTTACGAGGGTTCTTGGTGTCTAAATGTTGAGAGTTGAGGATCCGAGCTCAAATCATGGAAAGTCGAGCCAAGAGAACTAAGCAAGAATTAAGTCATGGATGAGCCTGCAGCCTCTCTTCACTGCGCACGCATCAAAAGCATGCAGTAGCTCTTTAACAAGTTGTACAGCAAGACTGCACTTACTTCTCTGGTGCTCCACCCAATTTCTTTAATATTCTTATCCTGAAACCTTGTAATAGTTTTCTTTTTCCAGGTAGCTCTTACACTCCCATTTACTTTCTCTCTTGTCCTTATACACCAGCTACATATAAAAACCTCAAGCTAGAAGACCTAGATAAACTCAAAAGTAAAGTTTATACAATAGTACAACTACAACCACCTACGCTAATGTAATAGATCCAAATATTCAGCCAGCCCAAATCAGGCCACCAGTGACTTTCACGTACTCTAGGCGCCACGTCAGAAGGAAGGATTCTGGGGCAGGTCTAGCAGCACCTGAATCTGTGACTTGACAGAGGGGTAGCCAGGTGGCATGCTGTGGTTTATTACCAATGATTGAGGAAGGAGCAGAGAAGTTTCTTAAGAGAGAGAAATAGTACTAAAACAGTAGTATAAATAGAGAATAGTAATTAAGAGGAATTTTTATCCAGTAAATTATTCTTCATTTGTCTTGTGGGAGTGTGGGGGTCACTCGAATACCTCTTGTATCTATTTCTTGTTTTTTTTCAGCAATATCAGAATTCTCTCTCTCTCTCTCTCTCTCTGATATACTCATCTTACTTCTGTTCCTAGTTCCATTATTATTTTGCTTGGGATCTTGTTGCTTGGGAGTTCCTAGAATCAGTAAAAAAGGGGGTAAAGGAGGATCTTTTACAGCTAAACAGGCAAAACCTGCATAATTGATTATTTCATTAAAGTCTCCCAAGGGGGACTGGTCATAGTAGAATTACATTTGCATATCCAAAACAAATAAATATATATATAGGGACAAGATCACATGAGAAATGAGAATGAATCTCAACCACACGATTGGATTAGAGTTACAACATTTGTTCATTAGAGTTATACCTTCCTAAAAAAATTGGAGCCCAAAAAAAAAAAAATTCGATTTTTTTTCTTCTAATATTCATTTTTTGGAGTTTCATCAATTTTTCATTAGAGTTACATCACTTATTCATAAGAGTTATATCGCGTAAAAGTCATTCTCATTTCTCATGTAAGTATGCATTCTTATATGAACTCACTTCTATATACATATATATATATATATATATATATATATATATATATATATATATATATATATATATTATATATATATATATTATTGCTTAAGTTAACCATGCTGGAGAAAGGAGAATAAGCTAAACTTGTGCCAATTGCTAGAGCATTAGGGCTTGTGGCAAGCCAAAAGAATGATCATCAAGCCAGAAGGAGAAACACATTAAAATTCAAGATGATTGAAAACTTACTCCCAGGGAACATCACCAACAAGCATCCAGTCACCATCTTTGTCTTTATATGTCAGAACATATTCTGAACCATGAACTAAATCTTTGAGTTTGTTTATGCTAAGCATCTCCCTTCCAGTAGTCATATGTGATGTACAGTGACCTGAAATTATTGAAGGCATATTGTACTAGTAAATCATACATCATCTTCACTTCTTTACCAAAAAATATTTGGCACGAAAAGGAGAAATTGTAGTCAAATCAATCAACCATTAAACATGAATAGAGCATTAAAATAACTCACCTATTGTAAAACAACTGAACATTTTCTCAAGAGCAGATGATAATTCATGGTATGTCATGTAAGCTTTTATGTCTACCTTTCGAAGATATGGAGCACCATCCATACTGACTTTTACAAAACAAACACCAATTCCTGCTTTTCCGTCTACTTCACCAGAGTTCTTTGAGGCAGTTACCATGGAATTTTTCCTGAATGATCTGATAGGTGGCCAACCAACAACTTGTGCCCTGTGATAGATTAACAAGTAACAATTCTGTGAGCTGAAATTCTTTGTCTCTAATGATCCCCATGCTAAAACCCACAGAGCTTAAGTGTTGCAAACTCACTTGGGAGCAGGTGCACGATTATGATTTCCAGCACCCTCGTGTTCCGCACTAGCATTTCCAATATCAAGAGCCCTCTCTTTAACTGCAACTGATGATACTGCCTCCTTCATCTTGGCCGTCAAAATTGTAGAACTCTCTTTCAAAGGACCAGATTTGACATCCAGGCTGGAGGGAGACCTCGGTGATAAGACCACATTTACATCTGAACTGGAAAGAAGTTTACCCTGCATGGAAAAGTTATAACATGTCACTTATATGTGTCAACGGAGGCAATGATGATCGAGCAACATGTAGTTTAGGTTCCACCTTGGAGAAGCCATTAACGGCATCAGCAAATCCCCTTTTGTGACCTGAGACAATGGATATCCTCGATGAAGAGGAAGTACCATCACTAACAGGATACAATGGAAATAACGGTTTCTTGTCCAGTTTCGAGGAAGTTAATGGACCAAGTTCAGTATCTCTTCCAGGCGATTGTGACCCAGGAAGGCCAAGTCTCAGTTCTGTTGCTTTAAGGTTATAATTGCTTCTACTTTCTCCAGAGGCAACCGAAATTGCAGAACTGTCCACTGATGAAGAGCAATCAGAATATCCCATGTAGTTAACTTCTCTTAATTCAGAGTTATTATGCAATATGCTTTCAGCAGAGGAAGCGGGAAATGGTAAAGTTCCGCTGCTTTGGCCGTCCTCGTCCTCTCTAACACCAGACATTACAACTCCAAGCAGGCAAGGGACATTATCGAGAGCTTATACCTAGAATTATCATGATAAGAGATCAGACGCACTAACAGCCTTCATAGTCAAATAATCATCACTGATTAAACTGAAAACCATCGCAATAAAAAACTAGCCTATAAATTTAAGAAGACAAACAAATGCTTGTAACATTTTGTTCCACAATCAAGCAAATCAGTCCCTAAAAATCACAGGAGCCCATACAAAGAAAACAAAAAAATGTCTACAATGTTTTCCTCATATCATTTTCTCTTTGTATACCACAAGCAAACCAAGTGAATCGAAACTTTCATCAGGTAAAAGCTCTAATATCCTAAATTATGATCATCAAAGATTACATAAATCGAAATGACACTCAAGACAATCCCAATTAGAAGAAATTAAAAACCCTAAACCCACTTGAAAAATCCAAAATCACAACCACAGCCTCAAATAAAAAGCAAAAAAAATAAAAAAAAAGGAGCCCTAAAATCATGGGTGCATTCAGTTCAAGCATAAAGCAGTTAAACAATCAACATTTACTCAAATCACTTCAATGTCCTAGGTCAAGGAGCAAAAATAGAAATGTGTAGCTCAAAACTAAGATAAGACCCATATAATTAAAATTAGAGAGGGGAAATCAACAAAAGCAAACCTCACACCATGGATGATGAAAATGGTGCAGATGATGTAGAGAATTGGCAGACGAATGGTAAGCGAAACTGAAGTATAGAGTTTTCTTCTTCTATGGTGTTTTTGGAATTTTATGTTGGAGCTCAACTTCTAAATGTGTATGATTATAATACAATACTCACGTAAGCCCGTTGTTGACTTGTATGTAGCCATGTAGGGGTGTAAGTGTAACCGTGTAAGGTTTTTTTTTTTTTTTTTTTTTTTTTTTTCTCAACTTCAGTGGAAGGACCTTAATTGCTAATCGAAGAGTTCAATTCGCTCTTTTTTAGAACCGTAATTATTTAGATTGGTTACCGTCTAAGCGGTTAACCGTTTTTTAGTACGAATTTTTTATTAATTATTAGCAGTTATTTAAGTTATACTATTATATTTTACTTACTTTATATATTTTTTTATGCATATATTTAATATTATATATACTCTAATATAAAATGGATAATAAATCTAGTGTTTATATAAGTACTAGAGTTTCTAAATAATCCTAAACTTCCTCTAAATGTTATAACTTAGTAAACAAATATTAAACTAATGTAATTGTTGGAAAATGTTTCACGATAATTAAATAGAGAAAAAAAATATTTCGGTATACTCAAAAATCATAAATGTAACTATACCATTTAAATGCTACTTTTATCGGTTTGGTAATCGCAACGTGAAAACATTTTTTATCCACACGGTTACCACCCATTTAGACCGATTTTTCGGTTTTTGAATATCGTTTCTTTATGAACACCTCTACTTGTAGATCTCTAATGACTTATACTATCTAAAGTAACTTAACTTAATTCTAGGGTGTGTTATCTGACTTCCTCCTACCTAAATCTCCCGTACTTTGTCTGAATTCTACTTCCTCCATCCCATAATATAATGCTTGTTTCTCTTTTTGAGGTCAAAACTCAAAATCTTTGAACAAATGTTCTCATGAATATATATATAATAAAACATACTCATGCCAAATCTTATTAGATCTGCATCAACGTGTAATTTCACAATATCAACTTCTTATAATTTTTATTAATAAGGATAGAAAATATCGAGGTCAAAAACGAGATTAATAAAAAAAAATAGGAAAGAGAAAAAAAGGAGAGAAGGGAAGATGATATGATCATCCTGGCCAATGGATGATTCCAAATTTGGGATCATCAATTACTTTATTAATTTCTCACTCTTTTACTTCATTCATGATGCACAATTGATTTTTATGATCTCTTCACCCTCAATGGATGACCTATACTTTTAGATCTACACATTCTCTTTCCTACTTTTTACCATACCCCACCATATATTCTCCCTCCTCAATCACCTTCTCGTCCCATCTTTTTCATTTATTATGAATTATTTAAGAATCAATTAATGATCATTGAATGTAAATAATTTTTATGTTTGTGATTAAAAACTATTAGTAAAAATAATTTCGTTAATATTGTACATAATTACATCGGTAATCAACTTAATACAATCGATCCAAATATACAATCAGAAAATGTAATAATAGTAAAATATAGCATTAAACAATAAAAATCACACATACATATAGAGAATTGCATTACATATAACAAAAAAATAGCAGCTAAATTAACCCCTTTGTTGGCCGAATTTAAGCCAACTATTTTCTACATGGTATGCTTTGAGACGTCTATGCACAATTTGGTCACGAAATCGACCCCTATTATTCATATATATTTTTAGACTTGCTATGCGATTCTCACTAGTGTCGTATGCGAAAGGCTCATCAGATGTCCCTACATTCCTTTGCGTTGAAGTAGTAGGCGTGGAGGTTGGTCATAATCATTAGGATCAAAATGAATGGAATATGAATCTCGTTCATCTTCAACTACCACATTATGGATAATAATGCAGGCGGTTATTATTTTCCCTAACATTTCTTTATCACGAGCTAGAGTTGGTTGTCAAATCATAGCAAAACGAGATTGCAATATTCCAAATGCACGTTCCACGTCTTTTCGTTTGCTCTCTTGGTTTTGGGCAAATTAATGGACTTTCTTTTTCATTTTGTAGAAGACTCATTGTTGGAATAAATGCAACCCATTGAGGATATATACCATCTGCTAGGTAATATCCCATATCGTCTTTGGTGTACGTTGACAACATAGTTAACTTGGGGTGCACGACCCTCAAAAACATCATTAAATAATGGAGATCAATCAAGAACATTAATATCATTACACTTACCTGGCGTTCTAAAGAAAGTATGCCAGATCCATAGATCATAAGAAGCAACGGCTTCTAAAACCAATGTTGGCTTACACGATCTTCCCAAATAGAGTCCTTTAAATTGAAGTGGACAATTTTTTCATCTCCAGTACATGCAGTCAATAGAACCCATCATTCCAGGGAATTCTCGTTCTTCAGCTGCGTATCCTTAAATCTGCTTCATTGGGCTTTCTTAAGTATTCGTCCCCAAACTGGGCGACAACCCCTTCTACAAAATGTTGTAGTGAATCTCTAGCAAGAGATGCACTAATTTTTAGATAATTGTCCACAGAATCCGCCGTTTCCCCATACGCTAACAATCTTATAACAGTAGTGCATTTTAATAATGATGATGCATCAAGTTTACCTACGGCATCTCGCCTTTGTTGGAAGAATGAATTTTGCAAAGTCAAGACTTCCACTATGCGGAGGAAGACATTTTTTTGCATGCGAAATCTCCGCCAAAACGTTTGTGGGGGATAAACGGAATTCTTGACAAAGTAGTCATTCCATAACTGGTTGTGGCCCTCATCACGATCCCTTGACACTACAGTTATTGGTGCTCTTGGAACTTGAGTTACCATTGCATATAATTCAGCTAGATTGGCCATCGCAAAGCTTTCCATCATTTGATCCATCAACTGAGTTGTATGTCTGTGCCTTTCCGAACGACGCCTATACTCATCGTTACGAGTTATTTGAATTTGTGTGTAAGAATTTGAATCATCAGAATTCGAAGAACTAGAAGAAGAAATATTGCTATTGTAACTTGATTATGATGACATTGTTTCAATATTTTTGTAGGGGAAGAATGAGGGTTTGAAAGGTAAAATGGTTTTGCGTGAATGGTTGAGTAGTTAGCATTGTAAGGTATATAGAGAGAGAAGGTGAATTGTCAGCAATATTACACTGATATTGGAGTGAATGCTCAAGTCATCACATGGTTTCAGTGTCTTTATTATAGCGGTAATGATGCACTGCTATATATTAGTGGATTGTCAAATCATCACATGGTTTCAATGTCTTTATTATTGCAGTGATAATGGACTGATATATGAAGTGAATTGTCAAATCAATGTCTTCATTATTGTAGTAGGAAATACATTGGAAAGTAAGAAATATATTATATAACACTAGAATTTTTTGTAAATGTTTTTGTATGTATTGACGTTCTAGGTTATTAGTTTTAGTTTGTATGTTAATTTTAAGTTTTAATAAAGTTTCCCGATTATTTGAGTGATTTGCGTGATTTCATAACGTGATTTTCTCAATTGTATGAGTGATTTGTAAAGTTTCTTCTTATAAGTGATTTGTGAGTGAGTGTTGTAAATCAATTTTCGGTAGTTTTCTTTGAGTGTCGATTTTGATTTTGACATTCCTTTTGTAATTTAGAAAGGAAAAGGGGCAAAATAGACATTTCAAAAGAGGACACCATTGCTCCCCCCTTCCCTTATATAATAGAGATTAATCGTACTAAAGGAAAATTAGAAAATTACATTGGAAATAAAACCTTAACTAGATCTCTCTTAAGTGGTTGTTCTTCCTCATTTAAATCATTCCTTGCTGAAAGCACCTTGAATAACTCCAAGTTAATCTTCATGTTTTTTGTTGCAATTTTCTCCCTTTCTAGCTGGACCATCTCACTGTTGCTTTTCTTTTCATGATTAATACTTTAGATCTCGACTTGAATTCCATTGTTTTTCTCCAAATTAATTTTGGACTTGATCCCTCCATTCTTGAAAGGCTTCTGTAGACATGTTCAAAACCTTTTCCTTGCCTTTATTTTTGGTGAATCCGTCGTTTGGAGCAGTTGGGTCTCCATTGCTTGGCGTATTTGGCTCACTTGAAGTGGAGTAGTTGCCTGCTTCATTAATCTTCCACCTCTTTGAGCCACTTTCATGATTAACTGTCTTCTTTTTGCAAGCTTTGCCAGTATATTCCATAGGCTTCCAGACATCATTATGCCTCATAATTTCCGAATAGTGAAGATTATTAAAGTCTGTTTAATTATCCTTTTTGTAGATTGCAAATGCAGTTTTCATGACGTCGTCATCAGACTCACCACTTTTTCGACGAGCCTTCACATGAGCATATGCACCAACAAATTTGGATACTTTTGCATGTATTCTTTTCCTTTGACTTTGTAATTGACCCAACTCTCTGTCAAATGGTAAGATATCAGACTCCTTGAAACTTTCACACATCCTTCCCATCATCGATCTCTATAACACATAACTTCTTTAAACATTTCAGTAATTTTTGTCCAGAAGATAATTGTTGTTTGTTTAGTATTACTACCTTTATCTTGGCTTACCATTAACCAAGCCTTCATGAGAACCTCTTCTTTAGATGGCCTCCAGAATTTCCTCGACCCTTTATCTTCTTCTTCGTTGTTGTCATCATCACGCTCAACCGATGCAACTCAAGACTGAAATGAACTACTGAAGTTTGGAAATGACCCTTCACCTTATAATTGCTGGAAATGTTGAGACATAGGAAATGACTTTTCATCTTGAGAATAACGATAATTCTCATTCAAATTGTACATATTTTCTTGTGAACGTGGAGCAAATTGGGAGTAAGAAGGTGTATTTCAGAAACTCATATTTTGTGGGGGGAATTGTTGGTTAAGTTGAGTAGGATAAATAATATTTTGTGAGTTGTATCCCATATGAAAATTTGGATCAGTTTGAGAATTGAGATCAATTTGGGAACTAGACGATTGAAATTTTGGATTAATTTGAGGTTGTTGAGGTCTTTTGAATTTTGGAGGGTATTTTTTCTACTGGTTTTGGAATCCATAACTAATCTTTATTATGAGAGAAATTAACTTTGTGGGGTGGATAAATGATGAAAGGAAACAAATAACTTTCAATAACAAAATGAGCTCAAAAATAAGATATGTAGAAATAACTCAATATTGGTCTCTATTTATAGGGAAAAAAAAAATACATGTTGGTGTTTTTTTTTAAAAAAAATAAAATTTAAACAAGCAATATGTCCGTTTCAAAAATTTGCAACGTTAATAATTCTACGCAATCCTAGCCATTAGATTGGAGAAATAAGGAGGGTTGGATGTCTGCCATGCAGCAGAAGTGGGGCCCACTTCATTTTCAGCTTCCTCTCACCTTGTGCCATGTGGCGATGAACTCACTATTGCCAAAGGAGTTTGAGATCATGGGAACGATTTGAGCATTGTCTCTCTTTCCTCCTTCTTTCTCTCTCCTATTTGTTTAATATTTTTTTTATTGTCTCTCTCTTCATAATCCATAAATTAGATCAAGCAATGGCTAAGCTATAACGATCCAAGTGAAGACTGGTTCATGAATCATATGTTACAGCAGTTGACACATGTTAGTTGGAGATTGAAGGCAAAATCTTCTGAGGTCCCCACATGTCTAAAATTGCAGCCATTCAATGGTCATTTTGTAACGTTACAAAATAGACATCCAATGGCCTAATTTACATCACAATTTTGTAACTTTTGTTTTCTTAAAAGGTAATATTTATGTGCTAAATATTTTTTATCTAAAATAAAATCTTTCATCGATAGTTTTGTTTTTTGTCTATAAATAAACATCAATGTTGAGTTACTTACTTCCATCAATAGTATTAACTTAATTATCATATTAAGTAATTAAGTACATTATTAACAATATTAATTATTTTTAATATTATTTGATTACAAAAACATAAATTTTCTACAATCAATCATCATTAATGGATTACTAAATCGTTCATAATAAATAAAAATATAGGATGAAAAAGAAATTATGGAGAGAGAATATATGGTAGGGTACTAGGGTATAATAAAAAGTAAGAAAGAGAATGTAAAGATCTAAAATTATAGATCATCCATTAGGGGTGAAGAAATCATAAAAGTTAATTGTAGATCATGAATGAATAAGGTGGAGGAGAGATGAACTATTTGAATATTTGATGATCCAGAATTTTGGGTCAACAATTGTGTATGCTCTAAGTATGTCTAAAATGATTGGCGATAAGTATGTATGAAGTAGTTGGCATTTATTGATCGTAATTGAATGTGGGGAGATATTGTTGAAAAGACAATAAATGTAAAATTTGCGCGGAAGAAAATTGAATATGTGATTTTGTTTTGTTTTGTTGAATGTGCTATTAGTAGAGGAATATGTTATTTTTGCGTAATTTTTATATTATTAGACGAGGAATATAATTGTTTAATACTGTTGTTAATAAATGGTTGTGGAAATTATGGACTTACATGTGATGACAGTGCATATGACATACAAAATGTTAATAAATGTTGCTACAAAGAAGTTCCTATATGACTCACATCTGAATCTAACCCATCACGATGCATATGACTTACAAGATTATTAGTTCCCATATGAATCTCCGCGGCATAATTATGATATAATTTTCTTAATTGAGGGTGTTTAAATTGTTAATTAATGTCATTTGCTTGAGCATCTTAATTATAGTTATGTGAGGCATGGTGAAAAAAAATTCAACGACTGAGTTATATGAGGTGAATGGGGAGATGTTTGTTGGTGATGGTGCTAATGTGGAGGGAGTTCATTGAGAGGGAGATATGATCGTGGTCGTAACTTTGGTTGGGAACTTTGGTTGGGAAGGTTAGTGAATGTAGAATAGGTGGGGTAGAGAAGCTATATGTCCAATTTGCTGGGATGTTTTTCCTAGCTGGGATGGTGCGGAAACTTACTATAGGAAGTTTACAAAGCAAGAAGGATTTTTTATTGTATGTATTGCTGGTGCCTATTTTAGGAAAGTTGGGGAGGGAAAAAAATGACGAAGTGGCTAGTGAA
Source organism: Beta vulgaris subsp. vulgaris (assembly GCF_026745355.1). Lineage (NCBI taxonomy): Eukaryota > Viridiplantae > Streptophyta > Magnoliopsida > Caryophyllales > Amaranthaceae > Beta > Beta vulgaris. The sequence goes on along the minus strand of NC_079202.1, from coordinate 5,537,385 downwards.
CTTGTGAGCGTTTCGGTAACCCCAATAAGCTTAAAAGACTTAAAGGGGGGAGACAGTTTGTGACTGATTTTGTCCAATGTGACGATGTGGTTTTGAAGAAATCTAAGAAGTGTAAATATCTGATGATGATATATGCAAGTGTGAATGAGTGTGGGAAGTGGGTTTTGAAGAGAGTAGTGATTGAACACAAGAACCATGATCCTACTCCCTCTAAATCCTGGCACATTAGCATGTACCATAAGGAAGAATTGTATATCAACATCGGAAGAAAATTGTTCAATGATTACAACTCAAGAGTCAAGATACCTCATATTCATGTGTGCTTAGCTAGGGACATGAATGGTGTAGAGAATTGGGTGGTTATGGAGAGGGATTTCCGGAATGAGGTTAGTAAGGTTAAGAGATTGAAAATGAAGGACGGAGATGCCAACGCGATGCTTTAGTATTTTAATAAGATTTTTTTTTTTTTTTGAAAAGATAGTATTTTAATAAGATGACAACTAATAATCATAATTTTTTCCATATGCACCGATTAAATGAGAAATTAATGTTGAAGGACGTAACATGAGTAGATGCTCGAAGTAGAGCAACATATAAGGAGTTTAGTGATGTTGTGTGCTTTGACGTGACTTATTTGACCAATGAGTATGAGCTTCCGTTTTGTGATTTTGTTGGTGTAAATCATCACGGTCAAAGCATTCTTCTTAGTTGTGCCTTACTGTCGCATGAGAATAGTGAGACTTGTGGGTGGCTTTTCTCTACATGGGTTTCTTGCATAGGTGGGAAGGCACCTGACGGCATTCTTACAAATCGGTGTGCTACTATGCGCAAAGCTCTACTAACGTCGATGTCGTGTTCTCGAGATCGTCGGTGTCTATGGCACATATGAACACCCCTAGGTGTACAGGAGCCAACTAGTAGATATTGTCCTCTTTAGGCCCTAGCCCGCAAGGATTTGCTTTCGTATAGGATCGAAGTCCTAACCAAAAGGCCTCTACTAGGTTGAGGTGTTCACCTTTTAATAAAGAAGACTTCGTTCTCCTTAATGTCCGATGTGAGATAGCCAAGATCTTAGGCACCTTCTCCCCTCCTTTAAGGATTCTACGTCCTCGTATGCTGTACAGGACACCGAAATGGGGCCTGGCTCAGATACCAGGTGCCTAAGATTTTCTTTAATAAAATGTCTACATTTTCTCTATTTTGTCTTATTAAAGGACGGAATGTTACAGTTGGTATCAGAGCAAATGATCCAAAAATTCTCATTGAGTTGCTACATATTCCATGAGAAATGTGTAGTTGATGCATCTATGATTATTAGTATCTTAGGCTTTAAGAAAAGTATTTAGTGAGAGTTAATTGGGTAGGAAGAATTCCTTGGGAGTTATTTTTGTTAACAAATTAGCTATATGTTTTTCTTATGTGTTAGTGAGGTTTAGCAAGGACTAACGTTTTCGTTTTCGCAGAGTACCTCCAAGGTGTTAATTAGATGTCCCAAATAAAGTTGTACGTAGTCGTCGTATAGCGTTTCTATGTATTGTTTCAAGTTTCGAGGACGAAACTTTCTTAAGGGGAAGTGATTGTAACACCGTAGAATTTCGCTCATAATTTCTTCGACTTATTTTCCCTTAATTATTATTTTCAGGTAAAATTTTTATAATTTACTTCTCAAAAATACTGTATCTTATACTATTTGTTTTTCAACTTTTAAAATGTTATATTTATAAAATTTATTTGATTCCAAATTATATATTTTTCTAGTATTTAAATTTTGCGTTTTAGCTATGCATTTTGATTTTAAAACGCGCGTCGGACTGTAATCTTGGACATGGAGTTTGGATCCTAAAAGAGTTGTCCAAAAATCGGATATTTTGACGGATAAAGAAGTGGCTTTTGGAGCTTGTAACCCTCCTTGTAACCCCCTCTTTAATGCCAATTAAATCCCTTATTTCTAACTAGTGTAACCTCCCTTTTCACTCCTCTTTTCAATCATATTTGAAGCTGTTTGTGACAACATAAATCAATATCATTTCCTCCTCAAACGAGTCGGCTATTTGAAAAGAGAAAAAGAATAAAAAAGTTATTCATCCCGTTTTCCTGCCGCACCTTCACAAAAATGACCATATCCGGAGATCTAAATGTTGGTTCGTCTTCAAATTTTGACAAAATGTTTAGAACATCTTGGTCTTCACTTTGACCGGAGCGATTTGACATCTAACTATAAATCACTGGAAATATGGATCGGAATATAACAGTACATGTTGTAAATGTAAGCAATTGGAGGTCTTCAAAGGTAACTAACGACGAACCTAGATTGATTAGTATTAGTATAAGTATTATATTAGTTTTGATAGTTGGATAATTCATGGGATTTATTTTCTTAAATTATATTTAACCCTTATTTAGAGTGATATTTCCATCAGACGATAATTTCGCTATCGTCTTTCCTTTAATAAAATGTCTACCTTTTCTTTATTTTGTCTTGATTTTTCTTAAAATAACAGATTTTGGGGTAAAAAAAATCTCATTTGTTAAATGACGCCCTATAATTTCCTATTAACGCCATAAATACGTATAAAATACTATTGTACTACCTCCGTTTCCTAAAGATCTTCCTTGTTACTGTTCTTACATATACCAAGGAGGATCCATTTGTTTGGGGTGTGTGGTGGGTAAAGTAGGAGAGAGAAAGAGGTTAAAATAAATAAACAAATAAAAAGGGGTTAAAGTAGGAGACAGAAATGGAGTAAAATTGAATTAATAATGTAATGGTGGATAATATAATAGGGACATGAGAGGGTAAAAAGGAAAAAAAAATCCAAATAAGGAATAAGGTAAAAGAGAGAAGATCTTTTGGAAACACACTTAAACGGAAAGAGGGAAGATCTTTAGGAAACGGAGGGAGTATTTGTATACTTTCCATTTCTTTTCTCCTTTTCTCCCTTTCTTCACTTTCCCCTCCCCATCTTCTTCTTCCACACTACCACTGGGCACTGACGCCGGCACACCATCGCCGGCACACTGCTACTTGCGTTGCCGCTGTACGGCCACCACCATTATCGAACCCCACCCTTTTTCCCCATTCTTCTCTCCTCTGTTTTCTTCTAATTTTTTTTTAAAAAAAGGAGGCGTTCACCATGAACGGTGGTGGCGTCTGTTGCAGGAATATATTTCTCTGCTTAGTTCATTAAGAAATAAGAATAGAATTCAGAAAAGACAGTAGAGAGAAGAGAGGAGTAGAAGAGAAATAGAGAGAGAATCAGATAGAATGTAAGAAGAGGAACGAGAGAATTATTGAATCATTAATGAATTGTAATCAGCTATTACAAGTATTTAAAGCTCTCTTTACAAGTTCCGCTAAAACTCATAACAACCACCAACTGATATTATAACAACTTCTAACTAATTTTCAGCTAATTTCAGCTCTGCTGAAAAATCAGTTATAGTCATTTTATTCTCCCCTAACATTCCTTCCCCCTTAAAAAGACTTGTCCTCAAGTCTAAAAAGAGATATCAAAATCAGGGAATTTGGCTTCAAAAGCATCAGCAGCTTCCCAGGAAGTATCAGCTACATCAGCATTCTCCCATCGAACAAGATACTGGACCTGAGCATGATTCTGAAACTTAACTACTCTTCTGTCCAAAATGGCAGCAGGCGTGGGAACAAAGCCAGCCTCATGACCTTGAAACCAAGTCGGAATGTGAGTAGCCATAGGTAATGTACCATGAAATGCCTTCAATTGAGAGACATGAAAAACATCATGTATTTTTGCTGAATCTGGCAACTTCAGCTTGTAAGCCACTTGACCAATAACAGCCTGAATTTGATAGGGTCCATAGTACTTAGGAGAAACTTTCTGGCTACTTCTATGCTGCACTGACTGCTGTCTATAGGGTTGCAGCTTAAGCCAAACCCAGTCACCCACTACAAATGTTCTCTCAGACCTATGGTGATCAGCCTGATGTTTCATCCTATTCTGAGCTCTTTGCAAATGAAACTTTAGATCCTGTATCATGGCTTCCCTCCTTTGGAGACTCCTGTCCACTTCTAACACATTGGAATCCCCTGGTAAATAAGGCAAATACAAAGGTGGCGGTTGACCATACACAGCTTCATAAGGAGTGAGCTGAATAGCAGATTGGAAGTGAGTGTTATACCACCACTCCGCCAAAGGAAGCCAAGCACTCCATTTGTGAGGATGATCACTACACATACATCGCAAATAGGTTTCTAAACACCTATTTAATACCTCAGTCTGGCCATCTGTTTCAGGATGGTAGGCTGATGACAGCAAGAACTCAGTACCATGAAGGCTGAACAACCCCTGCCAAAATTGACTAAGGAATATGGCATCCCTATCACTAACTATGCTCCGAGGCCAGCCATGCAGCTTGAACACATTGTCCAGATATGTTTGGGCTACTTGTAAAGCTGTATAGGGATGGGATAAAGGCATAAAATGTGCATATTTGCTAAGCCTGTCAACAACCACCAGTATGACATCAAAACCTCCTGATCTAGGTAGACCAGTAATAAAATCCATCGACACATCAATCCATATAGCCTCAGGAATAGGTAAAGGTTGAAGTAAACCTGGTTTGGCAGCAGGATCATACTTAGAAGCTTGACAAACAACACATTTCCTCACAAATTGTCTGATCTCTTTGCTCAATCCCTTCCAATAGAACAGATTTTTAACCCTTCTGATGGTTAAATCTCTGCCACAGTGTCCACTCTCAGGTGAAGAGTGTAACCAGGTGATTATTTTAGCCCTCAGATTGTCATCAGGCCCAACTACTAATCTTCCTAATCTCCTCAACAACTCATCTTGTAAAGCATACTTATCCACTGGAATAGATGCTTGTAATTTGTGAAGAATATCCAACAAACCATTATCCAAAGCATAACTGGATTTGAGCAGTGCTGTCAAGTCAGAGTTGACCACTGAAAGTGCCATAGACAAAACCTGAGAACCTTCTACCCGGGAAAGGGCATCTGCAGCAGTATTATCTTGACCACACTTGTACTTGATTTCATAATCAAAACCCATCAACTTGGAAAGCCAAAAATGTTGAAAAGGAGTAGAAATTTTCTGCTGGAGAAGCCATTTCAAGCTTTTTTGGTCTGTATGAATGATAAAGTGAGTGCTAACCAAATATTGTTCCCACTTTTGGACAGCAAAAACTATGGCAAGCAGCTCTTTTTCATAAACTGAAAGTTTTTGCCATTTGGTGCCCAATGTCCTGCTTATGAAAGCAATAGGATGATGGTCTTGCATTAACACAGCTCCAATCCCCTTTTGAGAAGCATCTGTCTCCACAATAAATTGTTTGGAGAAATCTGGGACAGCCAGCACTGGAGCAGTCACCAGAGCATGTTTTAGAGCAACAAAAGCTTGCTGAGCGTGTTCAGTCCACAAGAAAGCTCCTTTTTTTAACAAATCTGTGAGGGGCTTACTGATGATAGAGTAATGTTTTACAAATTTCCTGTAATAACCAGCTAGGCCCAAGAAACTCCTCAATTCTTTAACCGACTGAGGTATTGGCCAACTGTCTACTGCTGACACCTTATTAGGGTCAGTTTCCACACCTTTTGCTGAGATGAAGTGGCCCAAATACTCCACTTTTTTAATAGCAAAGCTGCATTTTTTCTCTTTGATGAACATGGAATTAGCTCGCATCAGCTCAAAAACAGCAGCTAAATCTTTCCAGTGAGACTCCAGAGATTTGCTATACACCAAGATATCATCAAAAAAAACCAGAACACATCTTCTTAAAAGAGGCTTAAAGACATTGTTCATCCACCCTTGAAAAGATGCAGGGGCATTAGTAAGGCCAAAAGGCATTACTAAAAATTCAAAATGCCCTGTATGAGTCTTAAAAGCTGTCTTATAAACATCATTTGGGTGAACCCTCATCTGATGGTATCCAGCTCTAAGATCAAGTTTACTGAAAACAGAAGCCCCAGCTAGCTCATCAATCAATTCATCAATAACGGGAATAGGAAATTTATTCTTCACAGTTTTAGAATTTAAATCCCTGTAGTCCACACATAATCGCCATGTACCATCCTTTTTCCCCACTAAGACCACTGGAGAAGCAAAGGGACTAGCACTATTCTGAATAATGCCTCTGTCCAACATCTCCTGTACAAGCTGCTCAATGATATCCCTCTGCTTGAGTGGGTATCTATATGGCCTGATATTAACAGGTCTAGAACCCTCTATGAGAGGAATAGGGTGATCAAAGACTCCCCTAAGAGGAGGCAGGGCTACTGGATCTTCAAACAAGTCCTTATATTGTAACCTCAAAGCTATCAATTCTTGATGTATACTAGAGCTCACTTCCTCCTGCTCCTGACTCTGTGTCAAGTAATTGAGGTCTCTAACTTGCAACAAACAAATCTGAACAGCACTATCGATCAGCTTCTGTGAAGGAGTGCCATCCAACACTCGTACCTTCTTGGGAGGAACACCCTTAAGAAGCAGAAGTTTTCCTTGCCAATCAAACTCCATCAGTAATTGCTTAAAATCCCAACAAATAGGGCCCAATGTAGCCAACCATTGGACACCTAGAACCATATCACAACCTCCTAATGAAATGAGCATCACATCAGCCTTAAAGAGGTGACCCTGCATACTCCATGTAAAACCTTTACTGACATGTTGACAATGTAACTGATTGCCATCAGCCACAGCTACAGCTTGAAGGGGAATAGACTCAATGATACAGCCTAGTTTTTTGGCTAATTCTAGATCCAGAAAATTGTGAGTAGATCCAGAATCTATCAGTATATGAAATAATTTGTCTTTAACCAGTCCTTGCACCCTCATGGTGTGAAAGTTCTGGTTACCAGAAAGAGCGTTGACTGAGATGAGAGGATCAGTTTCTTCCATCAATATCTCACCATTATCGTCAACCAACTCTTCTTCTTCAGCACCCAAAAATTCTACAGTAAAAAGTTGAGGTTCTTTGAATTGACACTTATGATTTCTATCATAAGGTTGATCACAATAGTAGCAAAGGCCTTTGGCAATTTTCTCTGCCCTCACATCTGCTGGGATGTGTTTAAAGGTCCTAGGTGTTTTGGGTGAGAATTTAGAAGAAGGAAGAGGTTTAGTTGAAGGTGTAGGTAAAAGTGGTGGCAAACTACTAGAAACAGTAGATGTTGATGGTGGTTTGAAGTAAGAAGGCTGAAATTTTTGTGGTTTAATTTGAAGATTTCCTATGGTTTCCTCTTGTAATCTGGCAAACTCTACGGCAGCAGCTATGGATTCAGGTTTGAAGGCTTTAACAAATGGTTTAACACCAGCTTTCAATCCTCCTACAAAGCTTTCGAGCAGATATTTCTGAGGTAAATCATGATAATGTTGTAATACCACAGAACTAAGATCCTCAAATTCATCAATATATGTCTCTAATGAATCAGTTTGGTGCAACCTATTGAACTGTTCAACAACATTCATGGTTTTATCATCTTTGAATCTAGCTGATAGGTCAATTACAAACTCACTCCAGTCAACACTTTTCCTCACAGAGAGGTAACTACTAACCCATTTTTCAGCCTTATCAACCATGAATAAGGATGCTAGATCAACTTTCTGATCATCAGCTATTTTGCACAGATGAAAATACTTATTGCATTTTTTTATCCACAATCTACAATTAACACCATCAAATTTAGGAAATTCGAGCTTAGGAACGTACCCTAGAGGTTTAGGAGTGTAGTTAGTTCCTTGCCTAGAACCAGATCTTGGACTTTCTGTAGATTCTGCCATTTGAGTCTTTAATTCAAGGATCAAATTCATCAGATCATCGATCTTTTTAGACTGATCCTCAACTTTCTTCGATTGATCTTGAAATTTCTGCTCAAATGATTTCAATGGATCCTCCATGGTAATTCCTTTTCTGGTAATTGGCGCCAGTTTAGGACAATTGAATTTGAAGTTATCAAATTGCAGAAAAATAGGGTGTCAAATTGGCGGCAATTTACTCAACGATTTTCTGTAAATTTTAGCTCGATAGAATCAGGAGACTATAGAGATTTTGATGAGCTAAAAATCTCTAAGAAACAGAATTTTTTCTTCACTTTCGACAAAATAGGGTGTTACTTTTGACTGTGAAAAAATGATCCGATGATTGCAATTTTTAGCTCAGTAGAACCGCAATCTCATAGAGATTCTTATGAACTGAAAATGAATCAATTTGGATGAGTTTTGATCGGTTTGCTCTGATACCAATGTTGCAGGAATATATTTCTCTGCTTAGTTCATTAAGAAATAAGAATAGAATTCAGAAAAGACAGTAGAGAGAAGAGAGGAGTAGAAGAGAAATAGAGAGAGAATCAGATAGAATGTAAGAAGAGGAACGAGAGAATTATTGAATCATTAATGAATTGTAATCAGCTATTACAAGTATTTAAAGCTCTCTTTACAAGTTCCGCTAAAACTCATAACAACCACCAACTGATATTATAACAACTTCTAACTAATTTTCAGCTAATTTCAGCTCTGCTGAAAAATCAGTTATAGTCATTTTATTCTCCCCTAACAGCGTCCATGGTGGACGCTTCCCCATTATTTTCTAAAAAATTTCAAAAAAAAGAGAGGTGTCTATGGCAGGCGCCTCACCTTATGGTGGAGCGTCTGCCATGGATGCCTCTCCATTTTAAAAAAAAATCAGTTTAGTCCGTGAGTTTAGCAGTGGTGGGGAATGATGTTGGTAGTGGGGCGTGATGTTGGTGGTGGGCGTGATGGTGGTGGCGATAAGTTGTGGTGTGGAGGGCTGGAGGCGCCTGTAGTGGTTTCTGCCTCTTCTTGATTTCTTCTCTTAAATATTGGATATGTGGATGTACAGGAAACCCCCGGTTCTTGGATTCACTTTTAGTTCTTGAAAGTCTGGGGATTTAGGCGTTTAGCAGTGGTGGCAAGATCTACAAATCTAGCTAGAAATGTCACTAAATCATTATACTGGATCATTTTCTTATTTGCAACTAGTGGAGAAATATTCATGCTGTAAGGGGAGGAGAAGGAGAGAGATTACTAGACTAGAAATGAAGGTATATTTATACTATATAAAAATACTATATTTAAAGTGTTAGTAACAAATATTAAGGCGTCAAATAGCAAAGTCCAAAAAAATTCGCCCAAGGCTTCGCTCGACCATAACCACCACCTCTATTGATAAATAAGTTTTGTCAAAGTAAAAACGTAAAGTATATCTAATATTTGATGACCACAAGGGAAGTTGTTTTTCCATAGCTAATTTCAATGGTCTTTACATAATAGTCAGTACTACATTATAGTATTCGATCACCCCTTATTTTATATACCCTCCGTTCCATAATATAATGTTTGTTTCCTTTTTACACGGTTTCCAAGATATACATTTGACCCTCAATATCTTCAATTCCGTATTAATAGAGAATATAAAAAGTTTATATTATGAAATTATACATTGAGAGCGGACCTAACAAGATCCTATATGAGTATGTTTTTTAGTATATATTAATGAGAATATTTAGTCAAAGATTTTAAAATTTAACCTCAAGATAGAGAAACAAGTTTTATATTATGGGATGGGGGAGTAATAGGTAACTTGTCTTTTATGAACATTCACTTTATGTAAAACTATGTTACTTTTTGACATTTTTGTTAAGATATACCCCTTTTCCATAGGCTTGTGATGGACTACCATTTTGATTGGTGTGTACACTTTTGCTTAGGAAATGAATAAAAAAAGTATCTTAATTTCTCATTTGAAATAGTTTTGAAAGTGATTTAAAAAATACATTTAATATATGCTATCCACAAGAAAAAGGCTAATAAGTCAGTTGTTGGGTGTCATATATATTTGGTTTTTACCTTTTCTCCTTTATTTTTTCACTAGTAGAAAAATAACCTTATTGCTGCTATAAAATTGTTGCGGTTTTACCCATATGCAGCAATACTTAACTATGTCAAAAGAAAAAGAAATTCGAAAAATAACATATTGTTGCAGTTTTCCTCAAAAACCGCAGCAATAGAACTCAACAGTCACTTTTCAAAAAAAAGTTCAGACATGGCTGGTTTGATCAGATCTATTGTTGCGGTTCTTTCAAGAAACTGCAACAATATATTAAAGGATTTTTTAACAAGAATAACACAAATTTTAGCCCGCTTTCTCGTAATAATACAAACTTTTGATTATTTTTTAATAATACAAACTTTTGATCAAAATTCCTTCAGTAGGGAAATACCGATTGTTAACTTGTTGTAGGAGGTAACAAGCTGAGGTTGTTCAGGTGGGTTGGGGGTTAGTTGGGAGAGGAGGGAGAAAGAAGAAAGATCATTTTGTAATTTTTTTGACCTGTTTTACAGGTTACAAGTCAACTTGACCTATTAGAGGAATTTTGATGTAGAATTTATATTATTAAAAAATAATCAAAAGTTTGTATTATTAAGAGAGAACGTCCAAAAGTTTGTATTATTAGTTAAAAAATCCTAAATAAATAATATTTTTTTTCTTTTAATCTATTACAACGATTTACATAAAGAACCGCAACAACAGATCTGTTCAAAAATTAAATCTGAAGTGTTAATTCATACGAGCTCTTACTCTTCATATACTCTCTCACTCTTTGGACTCTCTTACTCGTCTCATTCTTTCTCACTTTTTCGACTCTCTCACTCTAGATCTGGTCGTCGACGCCAACTCTGACACGGACTGTAATATCCCGAAAATTTAAACTTTCTTAAATTATATAATAATAATTAGTGACTAAATTTTTCCTTTAATCATAAGTTATGATCGAGATTTGGTTACTCTATATCCACGTAATGATAATTAATTCGTTAAATAAATGTATGTTACAAATAATAACAAGTTATGTTAGATTAAACAATAACATTAATTAAAGTAAGAAAACAAAATAATAAACAAATTAAATACTAGAACTACTTCTAGTCCAATAATAGAAAAAATTAGTGGTATTAGGAATAAAAAGGAAAAGAAAAAGAGAAAAGAAAAGAAAGGAAAAAGAAATAAAGATTAAATAAAATAAAATAAAAGAAAAATAAAGATAAATAACAAAGCAATGAAACAGTAACTTGGAGTTTTCTTCTCCATCCCAGATTTTCTTCCAACAAAATAAAACCCACCCATGGATTTCTAAATCAAAACGGGTTCTTGCACACAATCAAACTCATTTTCAAATAAAAATTCATACTCAACCCAAATCACTCAATAACCCATTTTTTCTCATTCAATTTCATTTTACCAATTGGGTAAAATTGGAGCTCAGCCATGGCTATAAAAAGCCATGTTTATTCCCTCAAATCACCACCACCACCATTCCACTGTCTTCTCCGGAGTTCCACCACCATCGCCGGAAAAAGCCACCAAAAAATGCCCCAAAGCTTATGTTTTTTCGCAACTATCTCTTTCCTCTGTTTTTCTTCTTTTTCGACCACCACCACCCTCGTACCACCGCGGCGCCGCCGCATTACCTGCCACACCAAACCATCGCCGCGCCTCCTGTGCGCCACCACCACACCACCTCGCCTGCACCTTCACTCGTTCCCTCCTTCTCTCGCCTTTTTCTTTCTTCTCTCGCGTCCCAACACTCTCTCTCGTGTTTCCCTCTCGCTCCTCGTGCTCCCGCGAGCCACGCTAGAACCGACGAAATCCCGCGCCCCCAACCACGCTGTCGTGCCACTGCTGTCGGAGCCTTGACCCCACCGCCAGCCATTCTCCCTCCTCTTCACATCTGTTGTTTTAAACATTTGGTTGTTTTGTAGTTTGAGCCCAAATATACCCATCTTTAGTTAATCATAATATGGGCCTAAATTTGGTTTTGGTTTCAGTTGAACTAACCAACAAAATCCATGTAATTAATATTGATTAAGTCTAATGGACTAATTAATTAGGTTACTCCTTTAATTAGTTATTCTAATCAAGCAACAAGACCTAAACTAATTGAGTAAATTATCATCAATGGTTCACCTTAAATTTTATAATATGAAATTGTTAGACTTACTAAAGTTATTTATTAAATTATAAATTTATGACAACTATTTATAATAAACGTATAATATTACGAATTGACAAGAAAACTTAGCAATAACGTCACTTAGTAATTATCAATTTACTCTTGTGATTTGAAAATAATAAATGAATATTAGTAATTTATGATTAGTTAGGCTACGATAACTTAAATTATTATAAAACTTGTTGAAGCTTAGTTACTTATTAAATTGAATAAGGTACCTATAATATAAATATATAACAAGTAAATTCTATTAATCAAATTAACATAGGAAAAGTTAATTATAAAAGCTTAAATAATGAATCTTTGTAACGTCACCAACGATAGTCCGTAATAAAAGTAACACTAATAACTAAAGGTCAATTTTTAAAATAAATCGAATACTTATATATTTTGTTGCGTCATTTCATAATTAGATTAAATGGAAAGGATATTACAGCCTCCCCCGACTTTCAAGGTTATTAAGCAGGACTCCAGGTAACATCTATTGCTAACACCCACGATCCCCTTTGAAATGTGTTTATGAAATGATGTTTATAATTATGTTAAGGATTTTGCGATGTGATTCTTATATGGATTGTGTGATTAAATTGCCTTCGAATGATTTTCGTAAATGATGATCTTATGAGTTATTGAGCTCAAGTATGATTCATGAAAGACCTATGCTTATGCCGATGAATGCAAAATAAACGAAACATGATAAATAAAAGTGAAAGAGATTCTGGCAGTATAATGTTACGCTTATCTACTTTATGGTCGTGCACGTACCTTCGCACCCGCCGTACACCCGAAAAGGGAGCTGGGCTCCTTGAGGGGTATCGCATGCTAATTTGGTGCGAGCGGTGTATCCAAAAAGGGAGCAGGGCTCCTTGAGGATCATCGCATGGTGGTGTATCCAAAAACGGAGTTGGGCTCCTTGAGGATCATCACATGATGGTGTACCCAAAAAGGGAGTTGGGCTCCTTGAGGGTCATCACATGTCTATACTCGCCAGTTACCAAACTAAAAGATGAAAAGATAATGAGAACTTATGAAGTATCGAGATGCTATTCATAAATGTTTACTTTGCTATTATTTCATTACGAATTTGAAATATGTTTTACTATATTCTCTTCTCCCTGTTTGCAAATTAAATGAATTGAAATGAATTTACGTTGTTAGGGTAGTATATTACTGAGCTTCGGCTCATGATGTTTTGTATTCTGTTTTAGGTATGAGCATAGCCATTGCAAGTGTGTTGTTAATAAGGAACATGTTCAAGGGAAAGTGTGCGGTATCTGGTGTTAGAGAAATTATTATTATTATTTAAGTCGAGTATATATGTATAGTTATCAAGGACTATTTAAGGTTGCGTTGTATTGGTGGGCCATATCCCACAGACTTAAGTTCCATTTCCGCTGCTAAGTATGAGCAATTGTGTTTTATTAAGGTTTTGAATTTTCGGGGCGTTACACCGACGAAGCTTCACACACTGCTACGGGTTGTGACACCACTCTTTTCTCTCATTGAAGCTCGCTCTTTTAACTATCTCAAACATATCTAATCTCTCCACCTCTCTCATTCTTCACATTATTTCACCACGGACCGATTGCGACGGCCGACACCACCACTTTCCACCAACATTTTCTCGACATCGCCCAACTCCGTTCACCGCCGCCACCTTTCACCTCTCTTAGTTGGTTAGTTTTTCATAATTTCTTATTAATTTTTAGTTTTCTTAATCAACAATGTTATATCCAAAAATTCCGCTTAAATACTAGTTTAAAAATACTCTATATAATGTATATATATATATATATATATTTATATATATATATAATATATATATATATATATATATATATATTATTAGCTATAAGATTTGAGGATTAACACCTGATTTTGTGATATTTTTGCTTAAGTTTTTGTGTGCCCTTAGATGTTATACTGGATTGTATGCCCTAAGATGTAGTAATTGGTATTTAAATATTTTACTGATGCAATACTTTCTTTGAAGTGATATGCAATGGCTTCATACATGATAGACTCACCCCATGGGAGGGGAAAGGAAATCTAAGGAATGGTTTTGCATTTGTTGTTTAGTAATGACTTGGGATCTCTGGAATCCAATTGTTTTTATATGTATATTTGATTAATATATACATCATTATGCCTAAATACCCGTTCAAGACTTAGCTTACTCATTATGAGAAAGTCTTGAATAGTCCTCAGTTTGTTATTGTTCTTAAATACCAAATCTCACTTAGGACGTGAATGTGTGTTGGCTCTTTGGTTTTAAGTGAAATTCGGTTCGTAATTTCCTTAATTTGTTTAGAGAGTTTATATAAGATAAGTAATTATCGTCATCGCGTACTCGGAGAACTGAAGCGAAATGTTGCAGAATTTTACCTATAATCAAAGAGGAGACATGCATTCACTAGTGGTATTGAATGTTTAATAATGGGTTAGGTTGAAGTGATAAGGACCCATTGGAAACATGTATTCAGGCTTGTTGTGTTATATTTATGAGATTTTTTTTACTGGTAATATTTTTTATGTGTAATACCCCATATTTTTAGTATTTATTTAAATAATTAATATTTATTTTTATATTTATTTTCTGAAATAAATATTTTAAGCAAAGGGTATTTTAGTATTTTTACTGGTTTTAAATTATTTTGGCGGAAATATGGCGCCAAAATTAGATTTGTTAAGCTTTTGGTATTAAAATCCTAGTCAAAAAATTTCAGAAAATAAAAAAAAAAATTCTTTTTTGGGGCCATATATTCCTACGGGATTTTATGGTGATTGGAGGGAGTTTTATTTTCCTATAACTTCCAAATTTATGATGGAGGTTACAAATCTTGGTTTAATCTCCTAATTTATGGTGAAGGTTATAAACTATTTAATTTTGGAAACTAAGTACTACCTATTCTACTCCTATAAATACCCCATACCTTAAGCCATCTTTTCCACTCAAAAACTTTGAAGAATCCATACTCTTACTTCAAAGTTCTTCTTTCTCTTCCTATCTATTCTAGTTTTATATTCCTTATTCAAGTTCCAATTTTCTTTGGTTTAAGAAAAATATTTATTTTCATATTTCTTAGTCAAAAATATTATGCCCGTGATAGGTCATTCATGTTTAAATTCATGATTAAGTTCATGTGATAAATTACTTATTGGTTGGTTATGAGAAAGTTCAAGTATAAGAATATGTGAAGATACTAGTATACTTTTTGTGCAAGATCAAGGTACGTTATGTAGCTAGATCTTTTGAAATGTGGTTTTATGTGGTAAAGTTGTTTATTGATTTACTGGTCGGATTGGTTTAGAAATTTGCTTTAAAATGGTTACAATATTTTATTATTCACTCTTGGAAGTGAAAAGAAGGAATGTTTTTATCAATCATTTTTACACATAAAAGTTCTGTTATCCTTTTTGGAAAATTAAATTGTTTTACAAGGAAAGGTTGATTGGTTTTTATGAACTTTGAATGTTCAAAAAGTTGTTTATGAGGAAATGAGGTTTATTCATGATTTACAAGTCATATTATTATTATTTCCGCTTGATTAATATCAAGAACTTCAAAGTCCACTTGTTGGCAATTATAGTTACCCCTTGATATAGCTCCGTGATGGGATGACTAGCTTGGAGGGTGTGCACACTTAGCAAAATAGAAGGGGAGATAAGAAGAGGAATTGTTTTCAAGATTATTTTTAATCCAAGTTGTTTGGAAGGAGTTTGTTCTTAAAAGGTTATTCTTGAATTATTATTCAAATGTTTGGAAAGAGTTTGTTCTTAAAAGGTTATTCTTGAATCATTATTAAAGTGTTTGAAAATAGTTTGTTCTTAAAGAGTTAATCTTGATTTATTAGTGACGGAGTTTTCGAAATGAAAAATGTTGCGAACTAACACATGTGTTACTTATCTAGTACATTTCGTACTCATTTTTATACTGACACGTATTTTCTTTTTCCTATTTGGCTTTGCGTTGTTTACCTTTTTGGTAAGCAGTTTTGCAGGTGTATTTTTGATGTGCATGGGAGCATACTAGGAAGGGGATCTTTAACTAGATTAGGGTGTTTATTTATATTGAGTATTGAGATAATATTTACTTTTATTAATAAATAAGTATTATTATTATTGTTTAAAGTCTCTTGAAAGCGTGTTAGTCACGTGGCGGTAATACTCCTAAATTACTCAAATATTTTTTACTAAATAATTTATGTAAAAGCGAGTAATTTGGGGGTGTTACAATATGTATGTGTGGGGGTTTCTAGAAATGGATTGAAGTTCGATGTAAGGAAATCGGAATATGTTGGAATTCATGCGAGTTGTGAATAAGTTTTGTAAACGTGCTATAGAGTGTCAACAAAGTATTTGTGACGATGATATTTACTTATTGTCGCGCCATTATTTTCGATGCGGCGAAATCCGCACCAATACCCCTATATCAAAACCGCAATAGTATTAATATATTCTACTACTGTTTTTAGCAATTAAATTTTTTTTTTTGATTTTGGATGTACAAACATTTTTTTTTTCAACAACAAACTTATGAATGTGCAAACATTGTTTATCATTGTGCAAGCATACTTTTTTTTGTTGTACAAAAGAACTTGTGATTCAAGATACATGATTAATTATGGATGTGCAAATTAAATATAGTGTTGGATGTACAAAAGAGATTGTGGATGTGCAAGATAAAAATAGATATTAGATGGTGCAAACATAAAATAGATTAGAGATGTGTGTACATAGATTTTGGATGTACAAATATAATTTTTGGATGTTACATTGAAATTATGGATGTATAAATATAATATTTGGTTGCATAATATAATACACAAAATTAGATTATAGATAAGCAAATTAAACATACTTTATGGATGTATAAATTTTGGATGAAGAAAAATACTATGTAGATAAATAAAGGAAAAATTTTAAAAAATAAAGTTATTCAGCACCGAACAACAATTCTACATCTAATAGAAATCTTTCCTAAATGGAATGGTTATATGTTTACCTTTGATGGAACACCTATAGATTTTCAATCGAAGTTTCTATTTTACAAGAATTTACAAGAAATTATATGCAAATTACCGAATAGTTTTACATATATGTCATTTGAATGAACATAGCATTTTCCCAGATTTGTATATTCTTTTTGCTTTGGTTATCTTTCTATAAGCAGTCTTTATTAGTAGTTTTTAACATAAACATACTTTCTCTATTTTTAGTTACACTATTGTTTTTTGCGCATACTTTAAGAAAAGAGCAAAATAAAATTGGGCCCCTGTGTTCATCTAATTAATCCTCTTATTTGGAGAAGAGGAAATAGTTGAGGATAAAAAGGTAAAAAGAAAGCATCAAAATATTTGCCGAAAATAGAATGTTGTGACTAAAAGAAAACAACCAAAATGGCAAATGGTACAAAAAAGAGGAATATCATATGTTGTGAACATCTGAGAGGACTACCTAATTAGGATGTTTATTTGTTTTTAATTCTGTATTTCATAATTCTTTCTGTGAAAAATTATTACCTTTACTTATTACTTCCTCCTTTTTTTGGTATCAGTTTGATATTTACACTATTCATTTACTATAATCGATTGAATTTTGACTGATATTTAAGTAATTATATATTAGTTTTTAAGATATTGTTGGATTCATCTTCATGCATATTTTCAAAATGTCAACCTTTTAAAGATGTTTGCTTAAAGTTTAGTTTTCGACCAAGTGGGGCTCACATGACCAAAAAAATTTCACTTTTTCGATCTCGTTGGTTACTTTCTATAAAACATAACTTCATCTCTTCTTCCACTAGATTCACCTCAAAACTAAAAATTATTTCATCCAAACCAAAATTCTCGCAACAAATTCTCTCCAATTTAGGGTTTTCACTTCTTAGCCATAGTTGAACTTCAACCTAGAAACATCACGGATTGTTGAAGGTTCTTAACTTATAGACTGTATGTGAGCAAAGTTTCAAGGTTAGGGTTCTTCATTTAATATGCATATTCTTTTTTACCACTTTAATTTGCTAAATTACGGATAAATGCAGCAATCAATATGTTTCTTAACTCATTGATTGCTATAGTTGACACTCCTTTCTACTTTTTCTTCATCATTTACCACTTATTCACCTTAATATCCATGCAAATTTTGGAATTCTCCGAGTGGGGTGATGCACACACAATTTTAAGTGTCTAATGTGTTTTACATTTACTTTGAGATAAAAGACACACTTAATGGTTGTTTGGACAGTTGGGATAAGATGTTTGAGCCCTAACTTAATTTGAGTTTGGATGAGAGAATTTTTCATTCTAAGATGTATTTGGTTTACCTTGAGGTGAAGTATTGAATTATAAGGAAAGATCGAGAAGAGAGCATGTGCAAAGGGAAAATTTCCAGCAAGTGGATCTTACTTGGCCTAAAAATGCACCTTAGAATAAGTTATGGGTAATTTTTAGCGAGTTAGGTTACTTAAGATGGTAAAATAAAAAAAGGAGATAGTAATATACAAATCAAGTAAAACAAAAAGTGATAAAAAACAGAAAATCCTATTTTTTGAACCAAAAACTATGAGTAAATATGAAAATTATTTAAAGAGAAACCTATGCATCAATCCACTCTCCACTTTTGATATGTACCTTCCCGTTTGTATTAATATCTTTACTTGCATATTAGTGAAAGGTAGTCAAGGTTGATAATTTTCAGATACACATTGCAATGTTTCGTATAAGTACAATTATGTGCGTGCACGTACACGTGTATGAAGGCCAAAATTTTCTCCATATTCCTCCGCTGAAACGTATAGAACAATTTCTTCATTAGACAATCTTTGGCCAGATACATAGATATAAGATGAGATGAGTCCAGATCCTCTGGAGTTCTAATAAAATTCTACAAGGTACAATTCATACATCTTCAAATCAAGGGCTGGGAAGAGGAAAATAAGGGGGTGGATTTTGATGAGAAAAATATAGGTGATTTTTGAAAGATAATATATGAGCCATTGATTTTTTATTCAATAGTTGATATTTCTCAAACTCTACATTATAGAGTTTTATTAGAACTCTAGAGGGTCCAAACAAATATAAGATATGTCATTCAATCATATATTAACAAAATTATATTATAACATCATTGCCTTTGTTTGGATTTTATCAATAAGTTTTTGTTTGATTGGTCATGACTTGAAAGAAAATTTAACATAAATAACTTTGATTTTTCTCCATCTTCTCTAAATAATCATAACATAAAATTATTTAAGATCAATTTCAATTTTGGAGATATCTTCTTATACGAATCCAAAATGGTGATATTCATGTATACCTAAAATGTAGCAAAGGTAAGACAACATAATACTTTGCATAAATTTGAGAAAACCCTTTAGAAATTTAAAATAATTAAAAATACTTTTAGTTTAAAGTTCAGATAATTTTCAAAAAGTATCCTCATGTAGAGGTTATCGTTAGAACGTAGTACTCTTCATGTAGATAGAGTTTATAATTCAAATAGGAATTAGATAAATTATATAATTCAGATAGGAATTGAGAAATATTCCTTCCTAATTCTATTAGGATTCGGTGCTTCGGATGTATATAAATATAATTGATGGATGAATGAAGAGAGACATAAATTGACCTTGATTTAACATGGTATCAAGAGCCATAGATGTTTAAACCTTAATCTGATTTTTTTCCACAACCACGATTGACACTCCTCTTCGAACCTATACCCGTGGCACGCGACGTGTCATCATGACGGACGGCAAGGACGACGCCACCCCTCTGAAACCTGACCCGGTCTACTTCCTGGGTTCCAACGACAACCCCGAAAATCTAATCACTCCTATCCAACTAAACGACGACAACTATGATGAATGGTCCCGAGCCATACAAATGTCTCTTAATGCAAAACGGAAACTTGGCTTCATCGACGGCACCGTTCCTAAGCCCACCACAGCCGACTGATTGGCCGACTGGAGCACCGTGCACTCGATGCTTTCGTCATGGTTGTTGAACACTCTTTCCCCTCACTTGCGCTCCTTGGTCTCCGGCTTCGAGGATGCCCGTGAATTGTGGAATAATTTGAAAGACCGGTTCTCTGTTTCGAACGGTACTAGGATTTGTCAATTCAAATCCCAAATCAGTGCGTGCAAGCAACGCTCTGGTGAGTCGTTGGCTGATTATTATGGTCGACTTCAATGCTTGTTGGATGACTTGGCCTCCCAGGAGGTGGTGCCACGGTGTGGGACCGACGGTTCTGCCTGTTCGGTGGCTCGTTTTTTCGAAGACACCCGCGCCCAGGAACGCCTCCATCGATTTTTGATCGGTTTGGATGACCGGTAAGCGGCCCACCGCTCTATGATTCTTGCTCAAGATCCTCTTCCTACTGTCACTAGGGCATATTAGTTTGTGGCCCAAGAAGAACGCTTGCGCGGCTCGTCTCCTACTGCCTCGCCGGCCGAGGCTCTTGCGTTTCTGGTCAATGCTCGCCCGAAGCCCAGATCAGCGGGGGACGGACTCTTCTGTACTCACTGTCAGCGCGAGGGCCACGAAGCCTCGACGTGTTTTCAGGTGATCGGCTACCCCGAATGGTGAGGCGACCGACCACTGCGGGGAGGATCTGCTCGTGGGGGCCGGGCTAGCCGAGGCCGGGGAGGTTTTGGCTCTACTCCTGCGTGCGCCAACAAGGCCGTGGTCAGTGGACCATCTGCTCAGCCTAGTGGCAGCGGTGCGATTCCACCTGGAGACCCCATGGCTGCGGGATCGCGGGTATTACACCCGAACAATGGAAAGGGCTTTTGGATATTTTAAATCATCCTAAACCACAAGAGCGGTTGAATGGTAAGTTTCGGTGGATATTAGACACTGGCGCTACGCATCATGTCACAGGAACTTTTTCGCACTTCCACACTACGAGACAGATTAAGGGGTGTCCTGTTTGTTTACCCGATGGTAGTTCCGCCGAGGCTACCCATGAGGGAGATGTGATTCTTCCTGGCAATTTAAAAATTACCAATGTTTTATTTGTTCCCCACCTTGACTGTAACTTGATTTCCATTCCGCAGTTGCTTGACTCAGCTAACTGTGTTGTTCAATTTACTAAAACATTATGTGCGTTACAGGGCCGCAGGACGAGGGCGCTGATTGGAGCGGGTGAGCGGGAAGATGGATTTTTCTTTTTCCGAGGTGTTCCAAAGGTGAATATTCATGTGGTGGATGGCATGGCATCCATAGATATCAGGCATCGGCATTTGGGTCACCCTTCAGAGAGAGTATTACGACATCTACCTTGTGTGAGTCCCTCTAGTGTTAGTAGTTGCAATAAAGATGGGTGCGATGTTTGTTTTCGGGCCCATCATCCTAGGACTAGATTTTCCACCAGTCAGAGTCGGGCTAGTCGCATTTTTGAACTGGTTCATTGTGATTTATGGGATCTCTATCGAACTAAATCTTCATGTGGTGCCTCCTATTTTTTGACATTAGTCGATGATTTTTCTCGTACTGTCTGGACCTATTTATTATATAATAAATTAGAAGTTGAGATGATGTTTTTACACTTTGTGGCCATGATTGATCGTCAGTTTGATAAACAAATTAAATGTGTGCGTAGTGATAATGGCACCGAATTCAATTGTCTTAAACCTTATTTTATGCAACAGAGCATTATTTTTGAAACCTCTTGGGTTAAAACCCCCCAACAGAATGGCCGCGTGGAAAGAAAACATGGACATATTTTAAATGTTGCACGGGCCTTACGGTTCCAGGCACAACTACCTTTGAAACTTTGGGGGGATTGTGTCCAGGCTGCTTATCATTTGATACATCGGACCCCCTCTGTTGTCCTCCACTATAAGACCCCCTATGAGTGTTTGTTTGGGAAACCTCCTAAGATGACGGATTTAAGGACATTTGGTTGCTTATGTTATGCGTATAATATTTCACACGGGGGTGATAAATTTGCTAGTCGTAGTAGACGTGTGTTTCTGGGTTATTCTATTACCCAGAAGGGCTGGAAGTTTCTTGAACATGTGTTCCCCTTTGGTGCTCCCCTGCCTTAGCCCGTGTCCCCGGTGTTCCCCCTAGTCCTGATGATGGTGCCGACAAGTTTCCGGCACCGATGGCGGTGGCCGTGTAACACCCTCCAAATTTAAATAAGTGTAAAATCCAATAAGTATAGTTTTAAGAAAATCCTTTATTCAAACTTGGAGGATATTACCGCCCATTTACTCTCTAAGAATAAATGAAAGGCAACAAAAGATAAGTTAACCCAAAAGTCTTAAAATAGAAATATCATTACAACAAAAGTTAATAAAATCTAAAATAGTAACTCCAAATAAAAAAACTAAATAAGGTCGTCTAGGTGAATTAACTAAGCCTCCTCACACGAGATCCCGTCACCAAGTCCAACCTGCAAGTAATAGAAAGAAGACAACAAGGGAGACAACTCCCAAAAATCAGAAAAACTGAGTAATTCGACTCCATCCCGTAAAAATAATAATTTTAAAAATAAATTTTGATTTTAGAAATAGAATAAAGTGCTCTAACAAATTCAACACTAATGTTTGGATTTTCAACGTTTGTATTACTAACTCCAAATACAAGTCATATATCATAACGTTTAGACACACCACTTAAAATAATAATTTTAAATTAAGAGAGGGAAATGTGAACGCGAGTAGGCCGGGACTAATCCCTATTAACCGCCTACTTCAACAAGAGGTCGTCACCCCAATATAACCATGGCCAAAATCATAGAGTCCCTAGTGTGCACACCTCCTTCTACTTGGATCACAACAAATAGAAGGAAGACAACAGTTCGTATCGTATTTATTAATCAACCTATAGATAGTTATACCATCGTATAGGGCAACCTGTTCAACACCCTTCGGGCTTCATTACCCTCCTTAGTTTTTATTTAAAGGTCACTAAACATAAATTCTCAAGTTGATAACCATACAATTCCACATGTTTTGTTAACATAAAACATACTCTAGTCATAAAGGTTTGCCACAAGAATATTCACATACTAATACTACTTTAGTTAAAAGAACACATGATTATAACATATTTATACTCTTACCAAGTTATAATAACATACTCCAGTTCATAGTATTATGAGAATCCTACTTTTATAATAATGATTACTAATCAGAAATTCATAATATTAGTCTATAAAATATTTGTTACATACATAATCACTTAATCATATAATCACACAGATAGCCGTTTTGCAACGGAAACTAGAGTACGATGAACATCGAAATTACCTCGAGTAGCGCAGATACGAATAATAAAGTCACCCAGAAAGCTCCTTCTACAAAATCTCCGTCTACAATAGTAAGTGAAGGAACTAAATTAGTCACCTATGTAATATTCGAATCTATTAAGTTTATGAATTGAAGGTGGATGAAATAATAAAGTTTTCACAAGATTTAATTGTCAAAGTAAAAAAAGAAAAGAAAATCTTTGTTTAAAAAATTAGAGAATGAAGAGAAAGAAAAGATCAAATAAATAATGAGAGAAGGTAAAAAGTTGTATTAAACAACTTTACTGATTCAAGGAATCAGTTAGTAAGAAAAGACAAAAAGTAAAACCAAAGAAAATAAAAGGAAAAAGAAACAAAAAGTAACTAAAGAAAATAAAAGGAAAAGAAACAAAAGTAAACTAAAGAAGATTGAATCAGTAAGGTAGAAAATTTTGTACGAAGGAAAACTAAAAGGCAGAACCAAAACAAGACCAGAGGAGAGAGAAAGAAGAAAGAAGATGAAGATGAAGGAAGAGGGCCGGCCATCCTACGCGACCCGTCCCCCCCCCCCCCCCTTTTTTTTTTTTTTTTTCTCTTCTTCTTCTTCTCTGATCTTGTTTAACAGAAAAAGGGTTTCTCACCTACTGAATTTTTGAAGCGAAAATTGTGTTTGAATGAGGTGTAGGAGTCCGGTCTTTATAGTCTTAGAAGAGGGAGAGAGGAATAATTCAAGAAGGAAGGAAAGATTTGATTGAAACAAAGAAGGAAGGTTAGAATTGATTTTTCGAAATTTTTGGGTGATAATTGATTGAGAATCAATTTGACAGATTGCTTGGTAAACTGACAAAATTTTGGAATTTGCGTTCTTTTTTTTTTTATAAGATTATTATTTTCGAAATTCAGATTTCCAAATAATTCAAGTATATTAGGTAATAAAGGATTTTCGAATTTTAAAATAAAATCATGAATTTTGTAGTTTGGAGAAAATAATTATTTAGGAGTTTAAGAATTTCGGGATATTACATTCACTCCTCCTAAAAAGCAAAGTTCGTCCTCGAACTTAAATCGCATAGACTCTCTAAGTTAGAAAACGAAAAGTTAGTATTACACTCTTCCCTTCATTAAGGAAGTTTCGTCCTCGAAACTTTACCATACCTGAGGAAAAAGTTCCGGATATCGGTTTCTCATGGCGTCCTCAGCTTCCCAAGTGGCTTCCTCAGTTTTCTGATTCGACCATAATACCTTAACTAACCTCACAACTTTGCGTCGAGTATCTCGCGTTTTGGTATCTAAGATTTTAATGGGTCGGTTTTCAAAGGTAAGGTTTTGATCTAATTCCGACGTTTCAGGTTGAAGGATATGGTTTGGGTCATGAACATATCTGCGAAGTTGAGACACATGGAAAACGTTATGGACATTGGCTAGTTCCGTAGGTAATGCTAACCTATAGGCCACCTCTCCGATTCGCTCCAAAACTTCATAAGGGCCAATATATCGAGGGCTTAGCTTCCCTTTTCTCCCAAATCGCTACACCTTTAGTTGGGGAGACCTTGAGTAAGGCTTTTTCTCCAATTTCGAACTCTAAGTTTTCCTTTTTTTATCTGCATACGATTTTTGGCGATCTTGAGCGGCTTTCATGTGTTCTTGAATGAGTTTCACCTTTTTGGTGGTCTCTTCAATCATGTCGGGCCCCAAATTCAATGACTCAGTCACATCACTCCAGCATATAGGGCTTCGGCATTTTTGTCCATACAAAGCTTCATAAGGTGCCATCTTTATACTTGAGTGATAACTATTATTATAGGAAAATTCTATATACATCAAATGGTCGTCCCATGATCCTCCAAAGTCCATCACGCACGCCCGTAACATGTCTTCGAGTGTCTGAATAGTTCTTTCCGTTTGTCCATCAGTAGCTGGATGAAATGTTGTACTAAACTTGAGTATGGTTCCCACAGCTTCTTGAAGCTTCTGCCAGAATTTGGATAGGAATCGAGAATCCCGATCAGAAACAATATCCTTGGGTACACCATGCAATCTTACTACCTCCTTGAAATAAGCATCTGCTAGTTGTTGCATTGACCATGTGTCCTTCATTGCCACAAATCTGCTGTTTTTGTCAAACGATCTACTATAACCCAAATGGCATTCTTTCCTGACTTAGTGTTTGGCAATCCCATAACAAAGTCCATAGAGATCGATTCCCATTTCCATCCTGGAACCGATAAAGGCTGTAGCTTTCCACCAGGTTTCATGTGCTGGATCTTAACCTTTTGGCAAGTTAAGCATTTGGCTACGAATTCCGCCACTTCTCGCTTCATTCTGGGCCACCAAAAGTGTTGTTTGAGGTCTTTATATAGAGTTTGTCTCCGCCAGGGTGTATAGAGTAATGGGAATTATGAGCCTCTTTCAAGATCTTGTCCTTTAGGGTTTCATCATTAGGAACACACCATCTTCCCTTGTACTTTGCTATTCCTTTAGCATCGACCTCAAATTCAGGTGCTTGACCCTCCTCTTTCATCTTCCTCAACTTAATCAACCAATCATCTGTGCTCTGCTTTGCTTGAATTTCTTCGAAGAGGTTAGGCTCGACAAGACTGCATTTAATCTAGCTTCTACATAACCATGTTCAACCACCTCTAAGTTTAACTTATGGAAGTCCTTGCATAACTCGTCGGCTAAGATCAATACATTCAAGTATGACTACTCTTCCTGCTTAGAGCATCTGCGACTTTGTTTGCTTTGCCTTCGTGGTAGACAATGTCGAGATCATAATCATTGATGAGTTCAAGCCAACGCCTTTGTCTCATGTTTAACTCCTTCTGAGTGTAGAGATATTTTAAACTCTTATGTGTTGTGTACATTGTGCACTTGACTCCATACAAATAATGTCTCCATATTTTGAGTGCAAACACAATCGCTCCTAACTCTAAATCATGAGTAGGGTAATTTTGTTCATAAGGTTTCAGTTGCCTGGATGCATACGCTACAACTTTTCCATGTTGCATTAGCACACACCCTAACCCATGCTTTGAGGCGTCATGAACACCTCGAAGCCTTCTGTTCCACAGGGTAAGGTCAACACTGGTGCTGTTGTAAGTCGTTTCTTCAATTCTTGGAATCTGACTCACATTGGTCTCCCAATGAAATTTAGTGGTTTTCTTCATTAGGTTGGTTAGAGGTTGAGCAACCTTAGAGAAATCTCTAACGAATCTCCTATAGTACCCTGCAAGACCCAAGAAACTTCTAATTTCCGTAACACTTGTGGGTCTAGCCCAATCAGTCACTGCTTGTATCTTTGAGGGGTCAACAGCAACTCCGTCCTTTGAAATCACATGGCCTAAAAATGCGACCTTCTCTAACCAAAATTCGCACTTTGAGAATTTGGCATACAATTTCTCTTGGCGAAGGATCTCCAAAATTATCCTCAAATGGGCCTCAGTTCTTCCTTATCTCTTGAGAAGACCAGAATGTCATCGATGAATATGACCACGCACTTATCTAAGTACTGCTTGAAGGTCAATTCATGAGGTCCATGAATGCAGCAGGCGCATTAGTGAGGCCAAATGGCATAACTGTGAACTCATAATGGCCATACCTTGTGCGGAAGGCTGTTTTGGGTATATCCTCATTCGCGATCCTTAGCTGATGATAGCCAGAACGCAAGTCGATTTTTGAGAATACTGCAGCACCTTTTAACTGATCGAATAAATCCTCGATTTTAGGAAGTGGGAATCTGTTCTTGACAGTGACATTGTTTAACTTCCTATAATCAATGCATAATCTTAGAGACCCATCCTTCTTCCTAACGAACAACACTGGGGCTCCCCAGGGTGAGACACTTGGTCTTATATATCCTTTCTCCAAGAGTTCTTCTAATTGCACTTTCAATTCTCTTGTTTCGGCTGGGGCCATTCGATATGGTGCTTTAGAAATAGGGCCTGTTCCAGGAACTACGTCGATTTTGAAATCAACTTCTCTCTCTGGTGGCATTCCTGGAATTCTTCTGGAAATACATCCGGGAATTCACAAACAACAGGAATGTTGGGTATCTCCTCATCCTCCTTACTTATGTCTTTCATGTGACACAGGTACACTGTGTAGCCTTTCCTAAGGTAAGTTTGAAGGTTCAAAGCTGAGATAATCTTGATTCCAGGTGTAAAGACAACCCTTGGTAAGATATCCTATTCCCTTGCGGTCCTTTAAGAGACACTTTTTGTTTATGACACTCAATCTTGGCCTTATATCTACTCAACCAGTCCATTCCTAAGATAAATCAAAGTCTTTCAGGGAAAACAAGATCAGATCAGCAGGTAGATCAGTCCCGCTTATGGTAATAGGAATGTCTTGAAAAAGGGTATTACATTGGATTGTGGTCCCGATGGACATGACAATGTTGGCTAGACACGACGATGAAGGTTCAATTCTGCTCATGACGTGAATTCTGCCATAAGTTGGACGTGCACCATTTTCATTGATCTGGTTGTTGCTCTGGGTAGCATTTGGAGTGGCTTGATTACATTGGTGTTTGGAACTTTAGGATTGGCAGAGCGATTTGGTGTCTGGTATTGGTTTCAATTGGTATTCCCATTATTGTGGTTTCCCCTATTTTGCCCATTTTGGTCAGTTTGCCTATTTGGACACTGGTTGGCCTTGTGTCCAGGTTCGCCGCACTGGAAATACTTAATTCGCTCACCCTGACATGTGAAACCTGGGTGACTCTTATTGCACTTCTTACAGACAAACACCTTCTTATTATTGTCTCCTGGTCTCCTTTGACCTTGATTGTTGTTGTGAGAACTGTTTATTGTTGGTATAACGACCTCCCTGATGATTACCCCCGCTATTATTTCCTCCATAGCGAGCCTTTTTCTCATAACCTTGATTTGAGAGTTCCCACTTTGGTCCTTCCTCTTGATTCGTCCCAACACTTCCTCTTCTCGTTTCAAAATTCTCTCCATGTTGCAAGCTTTACCATAAGCCTCCATAAAAGTGTGGGAGGTACTACCGCCTAGTCTCTTTTGAATTCTAATACTAAGTCCATCCTCAAATTTCTGGGCTTTTGCGGCTTCATCAGGAACCATATTGGGGCAAAACCTAGCATATTCGTGAAATTTCTGAGCATACTCTTCTACACTCATAGTAGATCCTTGATTGAATCTAGTGAACTCACTATATTTTTGTCTCCTAATGTGCTCGGGAAAAAATCGGACCCTCATAGTAGTCTTAAAAGTAGACCAATCAAAATTAGGTTGCATATGAATGGTTGGTCCTTGGGTTTCCCACCAAAGATCAGCATCCTCTCGAAGGTAAAAGGTAGCATGGTCAACCTTTTGGTTAGGGGTTCATTAGAGGTGAATATCTTCTCTATACGCGCAACCAGTTTTCTAACACAAGAGGATCTTCTCGACCAATGAAGGTTGGTGGTTTCAAATTGGCAATTTTCTGGCCATGGTTGCTTGGGATTCCTCACCGACATGGTTGTTGAGTTGGTTTTGAAGAACAAGTCCAAACTTTGAGAATTGCTCGAGTTCGCAATCGAGCAGCAATTTGTTCGGAGTCTCAGACATATTTTTGTTTGAGCGAAACCGAGTATAGACGTTAAATTGCATAAGCTACCTAGAAAGAGAAAACAATGGTGTGACCACCATTTATTATTGATGTAAAATATAATAATGAGCATAAGTATTTAGTTTGAGCTAGTAACACAATAGAAGAAACCTATTTAATAATTATCAAATATCTTGGTCAACATAACTATTAAAAATTTATTGCACGTAATAAATAAAAGAAAGAACAACTTAAAGGTCATCATCCTCCATAGGCTCTTCATCTCCATCTCGGACTGAGGTGGGTAGGGTTAGGGCTTCTATTAGCTTCCCTTCATCAGAACTAGAGCCATTTACATTGAGATTGTAATAGTATTCTTCCATAGCATCAATCATGACCCTTCGTAGATACTCAATGGTCAGAAACCATGATCCTTTATGCGTGTACCTCTCAACATTAGGGTATCATTAACATAACATCATTGTATTTCTTTTGATTGCTCCTAATGCCTCGCTCGGTAGGGTTGTCAATAAACATATGCTTTCTTTCAGGAGTGCAAAAGTCTGAATCTCCATATAAGTCATTAAAATGGTAGCTTTCAATAGCCAAGTTCAAACGATGGACATAATCACAAACATCCTCCCCGTATCTCATGCGAATCAAGTAAGGTGAAGCAGAGAGAGGGCCAGTGAGTTTCCTCGTTGTCCTTTTTCTTGCAGTTTGGTGAAGTCTTGCCATCTAAAACATAAAGAAGCATATATTAAGTACTTAAAAGTAGTACTTCAAAAAAAAAAATCCCTTTTCGAACCCACTCTCATAATTTAGTCCTAATTTTATTTATTTAATTTACTTAACCTATTTAGTCCGTTTTAGCCCAATTATCCCTAGTTAATCTTAAACCTAAGCTCTTGATACCACTTTGTAACACCCTCCAAATTTAAATAAGTGTAAAATCCAATAAGTGTAGTTTTAAGAAAATCCTTTATTCAAACTTGGATGATATTACCGCCCAACTCTCTAAGAGTAAATGAAAGGCAACAAAAGATAAGTTAACCCAAAAGTCTTAAAATAGAAATATCATTACAACCAAAGTTAATAAAATCTAAAATAGTAACTCCAAATAAAAAAAACTAAATAAGGTCGTCTAGGTGAATTAACTAAGCCTCCTCACACGAGATCCCGTGACCAAGTCCAACCTGCAAGTAATAGAAAGAAGACAACAAGGCAGACAACTCCCAAAAATCAGAAAAACTGAGTAATTCGACTCCATCCCGTAAAAATAATAATTTTAAAAATAAATTTTGATTTTAGAAATAGAATAAAGTGCTCCAACAAATTCAACACTAATGTTTGGATTTTCAACGTTTGTATTACTAACTCCAAATACAAGTCATATATCATAACGTTTAGACACACCACTTAAAATAATAATTTTAAATTAAGAGAGGGAAATGTGAACGCGAGTAGGCCGGGACTAATCCCTATTAACCGCCTACTTCAACAAGAGGTCGTCACCCCAATATAACCATGGCCAAAATCATAGAGTCCCTAGTGTGCACACCTCCTTCTACTTGGATCACAACAAATAGAAGGAAGACAACAGTTCGTATCGTATTTATTAATCAACCTATAGATAGTTATACCATCGTATAGGGCAACCTGTTCAACACCCTTCGGGCTTCATTACCCTCCTTAGTTTTTATTTAAAGGTCACAATAAACATAAATTCTCAAGTTGATAACCATACAATTCCACATGTTTTGTTAACATAAAACATACTCTAGTCATAAAGGTTTGCCACAAGAATATTCACATACTAATACTACTTTAGTTCAAAAGAACACATGATTATAACATATTTATACTCTTACCAAGTTATAATAACATACTCCAGTTCATAGTATTATGAGAATCCTACTTTTATAATAATGATTACTAACTCAGAAATTCATAATATTAGTCTATAAAATATTTGTTACATACATAATCACTTAATCATATAATCACACAGATAGCCGTTTTGCAACGGAAACTAGAGTACGATGAACATCGAAATTACCTCGAGTAGCGCAGATACGAATAATAAAGTCACCCCTAGAAAGCTCCTTCTACAAAATCTCCGTCTACAATAGTAAGTGAAGGAACTAAATTAGTCACCTATGTAATATTCGAATCTATTAAGTTTATGAATTGAAGGTGGATGAAATAATAAAGTTTTCACAAGATTTAATTGTCAAAGTAGAAAAAGAAAAGAAAATCTTTGTTTAAAAAATTAGAGAATGAAGAGAAAGAAAAGATCAAATAAATAATGAGAGAAGGTAAAAAGTTGTATTAAACAACTTTACTGATTCAAGGAATCAGTTAGTAAGAAAAGACAAAAAGTAAAACCAAAGAAAATAAAAGGAAAAGAAACAAAAAGTAAACTAAAGAAAATAAAAGGAAAAGAAACAAAAAGTAAACTAAAGAAAATTGAATTAATAAGGTAGAAAATTTTGTACGAAGGAAAGCTAAAAGGCAGAACCAAAACAAGACCAGAGGAGAGAGAAAGAAGAAAGAAGAAAGAAGAAAGAAGATGAAGATGAAGGAAGAGGGCCGGCCATCCTACGCGACCCGTCCCCCCCCCTCTTTTTTTTTTCTTCTCTGATCTTGTTTAACAGAAAAAGGGTTTCTCACCTACTGAATTTTTGAAGCGAAAATTGTGTTTGAATGAGGTGTAGGAGTCCGGTATTTATAGTCTTAGAAGAGGGAAAGAGGAATAATTCAAGAAGGAAGGAAAGATTTGATTGAAACAAAGAAGGAAGGTTAGAATTGATTTTTCGAAATTTTTGGGTGATAATTGATTGAGAATCAATTTGACAGATTGCTTGGTAAACTGACAAAATTCTGGAATTTGCGTGAGATTTGCTTCAAAACAGAATTTTTTTTTTATAAGATTATTATTTTCAAAATTCAGATTTCCAAATAATTCAAGTATATTAGGTAATAAAGGATTTTCGAATTTTAAAATAAAATCATTGTTGTATAATATGAGCACTATAAGAGGGGGGGTGAATTATAGTGAGAGAATAAGCACTACTTTTTGCGGAATTAAAAGTAAACTTGGGAACAAACAATGGGAACACGAGAGATTTTACGAGGAAAAACTTCCTAGGCCTAGTAGGAAGAAACAACCTCGACCACAAGGGATTTTAAACAACTTTCCACTATAATAGGCCAAAACAACTTTGATTACAACCTATCACTTTTCTCTCGATTCTCAACTTAAGTCACTCAACTCAAGTTCCCAACGACAGTTCCCAACAACTGACGTTTTCTCTCAAACTTCACTCGAAGTTCCTTTCTCTTTCCCTTTCTCTTTCTCTTGCTTCACTCAAAGCTTTCTCACACTTACAAGAGTTCACTCAAACCCTTTTTCTCAAAAATACACTTTGTAAACCAATGGAAGAGTAATAAAAACTCGATTAATGTAAGTATGAATTCTCTTAAGGAAAGGCACTGACACTTTAGATAACTTAAGACAAATTAACTAAGTCAGACACAATTTTTCTCAAGTGAATTAGGCGTCTATTTATAGACCTTTAAGATAAGACATGATTTCCACTAACTTAGACCATTATCACATGTTCTCCATGATTTCTAATTAATTAATTAAATTAAATTATTTATTCTAAGTCATGTACATCATCCACTAATCCATTACTTCATTCCATAGAAGCAGTAACAAAGTACGTGGTTTTGTAAACTTGGAGAATAATTAACTTATTTAATTTAATTAAATACTTGAAGGATAATTAACTTAGGCCACTAAATCCACTAACTCCATAAACATGAAGCAGTAAATCATTTAGGCGTGTAAGCTAAAATTTAGGAAATAAATAAATAAAAATCCTTTAGCTAGTTTTTAGGAAAAAAATCTTTTTCAATATCTTTTATAAAAACCGGAAATATTTTTTGTATTTCGAAAAATTCGAAACATCTTAAAAACCGGAAATAATATTTTTTCGAAAACTAAATCTTTTAAATAAAATATAAAAGATAAAATATATATTTTAAAAAGATAAGATTTGAAAATCAGTTATTTTAAAATCAGAAAATCTATTTAAAATCTTTTCCTAACAAACTTAAACTAACTTCCTAAAATTATGGATCTTAGTCAAATTATCCCTAAAAACTCTAACAACTATATTGGGCACACAATTACATTAGGCGCACAATATTAGTCACTTAGAAGTTCCTAAATTAGTTTTAAAGTCTTGTTCCCTAATTATTAAGTCTTGTTCCTAAGCCTTGTTCCTATAGTGCCAGGTCTGTTCCTTTCATGGGAACAGGACCAAGTTCCTTTGAGAATTCACCACGAACTTAATAAAGCTATTACTCAACCTTAACAAGAAGATTAATAAATACCCTAATGTATTCTAATCTTCATTCCATGCTTGATTCTTCACTTCTCGAACATCTTTACTTCGATCTTGATTAATTCTCCGCTTTAATCTTCAATCAAGTATTCTCTTAGCTCAAGCATGAATTACCTTGCAACAACATAAAATAAAATATACTATGTCTTTTGTGGTTAGGTCATCTTCAAAACTCAAGGGTCAACAATCATGAATTTTGTAGTTTGGAGAAAATAATTATTTAGGAGTTTAAGAATTTCGGGATATTAAAGGCCGAGGATGAGGGTGTCTCCGCGTGGGGGTCCGGCTGTGGAGATTCAGGAGGGTCTCGGGGCTGTGGCAGTGGCGGGTCCCGGTGTCGTGGATATTCAGGAGGGTCCCGGGGGGCCGCCGATGCAGGGTGGGCTCCCGAGGGTGTCGGAGGAAGCCGTGGAGAATGTGCCGCGGGACGGGAGAAGCGCGGCACATGTTGCGGCCTTGGAGAGTGAGCCACAGGAAGGGAGACGTGAGGAGAGAGGTGAAGCCTTAGGTCGGGGCAAACGCACTAAAATCCCGAACCAAAGGTTGAAGGAGTTTGTTACTCATACGGTAATGAAAAAGAAAAGTTCATCGACTCAGGCACCTGTTTCATCGCCGTCCTCAGGTACTCCTTATCCTATCACTCATTATGTTAGTTGTGCAAACTTTTCTAATAAACATCGCAGATTTCTAGCTGCCATCACTGTCGGCCATCCCCCTAAGTCCTTTAAAGAGGCTATGCAGCATGAGGGATGGCATCAGGCCATGAGTGTTGAGATACAAGCACTACAGGATCAAGGTACATGAGAATTGCAACCTCTTCCTCCAAGCAAGAAAGCCTTGGGCAGTAAATGGGTGTATACGGAGAAATATGATGAGAAGGGCAATCTTTAGAGATTAAAGGCTCGGCTGGTCATATTTGGACATCATCAAGTAGAAGGGATTGATTACAATGAAACATTTGCTCCGGTGGCAAAAATGACCACGATACGCACTTTCTTGGCTATTGCAGCAGTGAAGAAATGGGATATACACCAGATGGATGTCCATAATGCCTTTTTGCATGGTGATCTGGAGGAAGAAGTGTACATGAAGAGTCCTACGCATTGCGTGTGGTTAGGTACCTCAAGAAAAATCCAGGACAGGGCATCTTATTTCGTTCTGATAGTGCACTCCGCCTTGAGGGGTGATGTGATTCGGATTTGGCCAGTTGTCCTCTCACTCGGCGATCCTTGAGTGGGTGGTTTGTCTTATTAGGATATTCTCCGGTATCTTGGAAGACTAAGAAGCATCCTACGGTGTCTCGTTCGTCGGCCGAGGCAGATTACCGGTCTATGGCTGCTATTGTGTGTGAATTGAAGTGGTTGAAGCAGCTGCTAGGTGATTTGGGCGTCCAACATCCTACGGGAATGCGTTTATATTGTGATAGTTAGTTTGCGCTCTATATTGCAAAGAATCCGGTATTCCATGAACGTACGAAACATATTGAGGCAGATTGTCATTTCATTCGTGATGCTGTGATTGAGGGTCTGGTGACTCCGAATTACGTTCCTACTCGGTTCCAGCTGGCGGATATATTTACAAAGGCACTGGGTCGGACACAGTTTGAGTTTTTGTTGTCCAAGTTGGGCGTTCGAAATTTGCACGCTCCAACTTGAGGGAGGGTGTTAGAACGTAGGACTCTTTATGTAGATAGAGTTTATAATTCAAATAGGAATTAGATAGATTATATAATTCAGATAGGAATTGGGAAATATTCCTTCCTAATTCTATTAGGATTCGGTGCTTCGGATGTATATAAATATAAGAGTTTGTCTTATAAGAGACCGCCTACTTTTAAATTAAAATTAGGCAATGGTAAGCCCAATATTTAAAAGAGAATAAGCCCAATAATGACTAGGTTATTTTCTTTTGGTGACTAGTTTAATCCATTCAGTGACTAGGTATACTTCTATATTAAAATTAGACCGTCTCTTTTAATAATTTTTGTAAATATAATTGATGGATGAATGAAGAGAGACAGAAATTGACCTTGATTTAACAGTTATTCATGTTCATATTTCTTATTTGTATTTTTTGCAGGGTGTTATATTTTTCCTGATTCTTAATTAAATCAAAATGAAAGTTTGAAACTTAGTCGATCCACTAAGACTAAGGTATTGAGCGATGGTGTAGGATCAAATGTTAATATTTTTTATTTGTATTTTTTGCGAGGGTATTATATTTTTCCTGAATTAAATTATATAGTTCAATATTCTAAATGAAAACTAAACGAATTAGAGAAAATGAAGTGTTGGAGTAAGCTCACCCCAGAAGAACAGAAGCGTTTGAGTAGGCAAACAAAGGCAAAGGCAAAACTAAAGCATATCTCCTCATGATATGATACATCATACATATAATAACATCTTTGTTATATTAAGAATCTAAAAAAAAAAAATCAATCTTGCTCCCAAAGCAGGAAAAAAAATTAAAAGAGCAATATCACTAGATTTTTTTTCCATCAATTACAAAGTTCTTTAAACTAAATTTAAATAAATAAACTGGCAGAGATGAATATTAGTTGACATTTTCTTCATTTCTTACAAGCACCTTCCTCCATACCCTGCATTTCTAAACAACGCTTGCTTGATATCTTCAGAGTTTATCAGCGATTTTTGTTCCATCTCCTATAAAGGTTCAAACATTAGAAATTTATGATAAAAATTTAGAGAAACAAATGATCAAATTAAGAGTACGAAGATATTGGGTAGAAAAAACCAGAAATTTACCTCATCACACGAAGCTTGTAGAGAGAAATCGTTAAAACAACTTATTACACATTGTTGTATTTCAAGACCCATTGCTTCAAGTGTCGTTACAGTTGATAGTAAGAGTCCAGGTTTTCCCGCACAACAAATCTCAACTTTGGTGTCCACGTTCCTCCTTTCCACATCAAACTGTAAGAAATTAAATGCGACATTGCTAGATTAGTATAGTGATCAATTTGCATGATGTAATTTATAATTACCATGGATGGTTCTTGGCCCATGCAATCACGGTCATGGAATAGGGCCCAAAAATATAAGGACTTCAAATATATCTATTTTTAATTGTTTAAAGATTAGACAAAAGAAAACGTTTAGATCAGTAGTAAAAGAGTAAGGGAAGGAACAATGACAACATCAAATTAATCAAAATTTTGTTGTTTAAACTTTTGAAGATAGTCGTCATTAGCTAGCTATAAATACGAATTTTATACTTTTATCTTTTTAAGCTACAAATAAAGGACCTTATTAAGGAAATTGTATAGGGCCTCCATTATTTTTGCCCATATTTTCCCCGCTCCTGTAGTAATTCTATGATCAGCGATCATTTAATTTATTCATGAAAAAAAAAACACGACAAGAATCGAATAGGAAAAAGATGGTTGTGGCAAACCCAATATTTTACTCTAGAGTCTAGAGATACACCAAATGAATTGTTCTTGAAAGAAAATCAAGGGACTTGTAACAAGTTGAATCATTCTGAAATCAAAAAATTTCGAAATGATTTATCATTGTGCTTTAATGGGTTCCACTAAAAGTTGCATTCTCTTTATTGCATTTTGTTGATTAGAATTATCCAAACTTATTCTTATCGGATCTTATATATACTTATCACAACTTATTGAAATTAATCGGAATTTATTCTAATAAATGTGAAATTAAACTTAGAATTAAGGCCATATGCATGCTTAATTATTTGTTATATAGATACTTCTATCGATGAGATCTCATTCTATTCGCTCTTCAAAATTAATTTTTTTCCCCAAGTGACAGTTCATTGTAACTCATACTTTGATCAAATGGGATCAATACGAGTAACCTAATAAACTTGTTACGACGTAGCTATCCCACTCATATTCTTTAGATTGTTTTATCAAAGGTTTTGCAATGGAATAATGGAGCCAATGTGGTACTATTAGTGATGAAAATTGTGTTCCATTGAGGTAAGCTGGGTAGAAAATTTTATACTAAAAGATTCTTACCCGTCCCTAAACCCCATGGATCTCTTAAGTCTTACCTATCGTATTTTTCTCTTTAGTAGTGGATTTTCAATTCATACTTTCGAGTGAATCAAATACTCGAAAAAATTATTGAATTTTCGATCAGTATTCATAAAATATTTCATTCTTATACCATTTTATTTCAATTAGTTGAATCAAACGTCCACTAAATTTTAGCCCTATTGACCCATTGGAGTGGTTTCTATCCTACTAACAAAATAATTGTTCATGACCCATAACAGGGTGTTTAATAACTTAGCCACCTATTTTAAAAAAAAAATTAAAAAACAATGATTTTCAGAAGCCACAAATCCATTTTCTTATCCAGAAAAGGACAAAACAACACGCGCTTGCAACGTACATACATATCGACATATCGTTCATTTATTTTGAAGTCGATGCTAAAAACAATAGCCAAAGACAAAAAAGTTGTGAAAAGATCGATTGATGCAACGAAATCGAATAAAAATCTAATAATTTTCAGATGGCTACAGTAAAGTGAATAAAATATACCTTGGGTGAGTTCCTAACAAGTACATCATTTGGCTTCATATCCTTGAAAATGCTCATAAGATTCAACTGATTAGAACCCAAATCAACCTCTTCTTGCAACTTGTTAATCCTCTCTAATAACTCCTTCATGTAATCAATTGTATCACCTAGTATAGATGTCCTATCCATCTACACCAAACACAAACAATTATCACCAAACCAAAAAAAACCCACATTTAATACCATTAATAATAGTAACTTTATTTCCAGAAATTTCTCTAATAAATTTGATATTCTCTAATATTCACATAAGTATATATATTTATTTTTTTGGTGCAAATGAGCTACAAGGGCGAGATAAGAATTGATGATCCCAGGATCACCTGGGACCGGAAGGGAAGCTCTAACCAACCGAACTATCCCTCACTCTCATATAAGTAACCGTCATTATTGTTGTTGAGTATACATATAATCTATGGATTTGCGACAATTTATATGAGTATATCTCGGAGATTAACTAAATGACTCTCTTAGTGACACACACATAACAAAATAATAAATATTTTCGAGAGAAACATTTCATTTATTTCAAAATGGAGAAAATAAATATAGAATAAAAGAAATTACCTTACTAATTTTAGGAACAACGGATCTAAGCATGGAAAGTCGGTCATTTAATCTCTTTCTTCTCCTTCTTTCAGCCATAAGATTTTTAGAGGGTTGTCCTTCAACCCTCTTAACCTTACTCTTACTCTTCTCCATGCACAACCCAATGTTGAAACCCGGCTGCAGCTGCGTAGGCGATGGAATCTCACCGGAGGAGAGAGAATGCTCAGCTTTGCATGACACCATATTATTATTATTATTACTAATAATATTGTCGTCGTTGTTGTTATTGTTATTGTTATTATTATCGTCGTCGTCGGCGTCCATCATGGACATCGAATAGCCTAGGTCCGGGCCTGGACCCGGGCCAGGGAAGGTGGGTTCATGAGGAGAGAACGGGCCCGATGACGACGACGGGTGGATGAAGAAGGAGGAGCAGTCTAAAGTGGAGGTTATTGGTGGTGGTTGATCAATGGAGGAAGAGAAGGAATCATAGGATGTGGTGGAGGTGTTGGGTAAGGTTGAATCAAGGCCATCAAATGCCCAAGTAGTAGTTGAAAAGAAGCCATTGATTTGATGATCATTTGATGATGGGTTAATAGTACTTTCCCATGCTTCTCTTCTTAGAGCTAACAACTCTTCTAAAAAACCATCTTCATTCATCTCCATTATTTTGTGTGTTTTTTTGTGTTTGGTTTTTCTCTCTCTCTTTCTGAAAAAATGCGGAGAATATGGAGGTTTGAGAGACTTTGGGGTTAAGCTTATTTATATTGGAATTATTGTTAAACAGATCACAAGCTGCTAATTACTTAGTAGGGTGATATATAAGATTAATTAAATTTAGGGTTTAATCACAAGATGTTTATAGTGTTGGCCCAGTGGTGATGGATTTGGTTGGACGGACCGGTGTTCGAATCTCGCAATATCCTTGGAAGAGGAATGAAACCTAACCACCCCGAACTTGGTCTCGATCCGGATGTAGTTGGAAGGGTGAAAAAAAAAAAAAACAAGATGTTTATAGTACTTCTTTGAAACATGGAGCTAGACAGCTTGCTAATTATGTTATTTAAGAGGTTTATATTTTCTTTTTTGAATGTAAGGTTTCTTTATTTGTTCTGACAAGAATTTATGGAGAAAAAGAAATGTTAAGTGGGAATGAGAGAGTAGGAGATAATTTTATTTTTGTGGGAACAAGATAAAATATGTCATTCTTAATTCTTTATGATAGAAAGGAGATAGAAAAGGGTATAGAGCAAAATGGTTTATCAAAATTGGGTAAAGTGATGTCATTTTCATCCCTTTAGTTGGTGAGAAAAAGTATTGCCAATCGAAGTGCAATGATTTTCATTAGATTAAAGAGAATATTGCACATTCGTTCTATAATACTGTATTGTAGTTTAAACATTTCATATGGCACATGATCTATAGTATTACTGTATTAGGACTTTGCAGAGGGGATAGATGAGAGAATTATCTTCGTTCTAATCCACCACATTATCATCTATCTCAATTAATTTTATTGGTGGTAAATCTTAAGACTGCCTCACTATGAAATTAGTGTAAGTCAATCTTACTTTGTCTCTTAAAAAGATCATTTTATAAGTTAGACGTGTCATTTTATGAGTTTAATGGGTTACTTTTAGAAATGGATCATCTTGTGTTTTAAAATGGTTACTTATACGATAAATGATTCCTTTAGGACAACAAATTACTCATGTCTTACCATAAATCATTATAATACGGTCTTATATTAAACTTATGATTTATTGGTTGATGTCAACTTTCTTCGCTTGATTTTTTTTAAAGAAGATTGGTTAAAAACTTAATGGACTAATGATATTCAACATCAAAGATAATGATACATCAATGTGGGACATATAATTGGTCTCGAATAAGTGTGCCTTGAAGTTTAGCAAAATAGTCAAAAATATATAACCCAGATTAATTATGAAATATTATCAAAAGTCTCCAAGATGGTGTTACTTCGAAATATTTATACTTGTTTTCCTTCATTTTAAATCGTTTTCTTCAATATCTAAAGATTTAATGAAAGTGTTATTCTAAAATCGAACTTTTTATGTTGTTTTCACTATTTTTAAAATTTGTAAACTTAGATTTTCCTAAATGAGCAAAGTTTTTTTCTATTTTTTTTGCAGTTGAGCAAACCTTTTTTGCTCATTTTGTTAAATACCCAACTTTTCTGCTCATTTTCATTAAATGTGCTAAGTTTCTTCTCATTTTGAGGTAAAATTAAATACTTTCTACTCATCATTTTCCTAAATGAGCAAACATTGCACTAATTTTCACAAATGAGTAAACTGTAATTTCTCAGTTGGATTTAATCCATATAATGCTCAACTGAGCAATAGATACTCATTTTTCAAATGAGCAAACACTTTTGTTCAATTTGAATTGATGAGCAACAACCTTCTGCTAATTTTAATTGTACATTCAAAATCTAGTTAATATAATTTTCATATGAGCAAATAATTTTGCTTATTTTTCAAAATGAACAAAGAAATAATGTGTTCATTTTGCTTATATATGAGCAAACTAGTAGGATGAATAATATAAGTTTAAGAATTGAATTTGCATGTCTGCCGATTTTTATGCCTCAAAATTTCCCCCTTCGTTTACGAATTCGATTGCAAATATGGAGGTTGTAATGTGGAGAATTATTACTTTTTTCTTGTTAAAATTTTCTTGTTAAGAAAACTGGAAGAGATTTATTTTCTCCTCTAATCACCAAAAATCAAATATAGTAAATTTTAGATACTTATTATAAGTAAAATAAGTTCATTTAAATATAAGTTATCAGTATTTTATTACATTGATGGTTATTATTTTCATACTTAAACTAAGAAATAATAACATAATGTTGTTTTTGTTTTACAGCCGATATTAAATTAAGAAAAACGCCAAAAGAACAATTTGACTACTCCCTCCGTTCCTTATATATTGATGTTCCTAGTTGAATCTTCGCACTATTTGAAAAAACGTACTCTTTTAAATTTTCTCGATATATCAAAAGAAATATAGTCATGTCATGTGGGATTGTGGGGGTCTTGTTTGATATGTTCCACTCAATTTTGATAATATCAAATTTTTATAGTCATTAGAAATACGTAATTGTGAATATTTATAGTCAAAGATGTTAACTGACAAATCTGCAAATCAAACTAAAAAAGTTCAATATATAAGGAACAGAAGGAGTAGTAAAATCCTAAGTAAAAACCAGTTTTAATCAATAAAAGTCACTTTAGAAGTAAGTTTACTAAAATCGATAAAATCAATTTAACTATGTGAAATTAAGTTTAAGACAAGCGGAAATTACTTTGCATCAGCAAAATCGATTAGACTACGTAAAATTAAAGTTCAAAATATAAGTAAAAATCTAGTTTATTACATAGTAAAACTCAGTTCCAATAATTATCTCAATTTCAATTAGTGAAGAAAATTCTGGTTCAACAAAATTCGAAAGAACAAACAAAAATTATGTTTAGAAAAAGAAAGTAAAATTTAACAAAGATAAGTTAAGTTAAAATATGCAATTAAGATGAACAAAAATAAGTTACTTTTATACCATCCCACCATGTGTTCAAGGTGTTTCCCCTCAAAATTCCCTATGTTACTCTCTTCCTAAGATAATTCGAGCCTGTAAATCTTTATTAAACTCAACTATTTTAGAGAAAATATTACTTAAGTAAAGAGTCTTCTAAATAATTCTCATACCCCCACATTATCTTTTGAAAAGAATAATTACTCATCAAGGTTCCTCTTATATTTCACCTTCTTCTGCAATTTATTTCATAACATTGAGTTAGATGGAAATTAATTAGTTGTGTTGTTCCCAAAATCTTGTTTTTGTGACATTCAACAAGTTTCATTCAACAAGTTGGGTGTCACCCATGAAGGATTAAAACGTGAAGAAGAGAAGGGGAGGGTTTTTTTTTTTTTTTTACGCTTCACGCTGAGAAATCGAAAGGTCCTCATTTAATTTCCTTTCGAAAATTATAAAACATCTAAATTATTGCTAATAAAAAAAGTGAAATGGCATAATATTCCTAGCATGTAAATATATTGCCAAGTGTGATATTTTAATTTGTACCACTCAAAACCTAAGAGTGGTTTTGGAACCATCATAATTAAACCAGAATACCTTATTTATATCCAAATGAACAAAGCATCTATCATTTATATGTAGACATCTTTAGATTCTCACAAGCAATAATCTAATAATTATTCCCATACAATTATTTTGTTTTATTTTATGAATAAAAATCGACATAGTATGTGAATAGTTCTGATGTGATCTTATGATTTGATAAGATATATTTACAAAAACAATTAGAAGATTCGTGAGTTATTTTTGGTATGACCTCGTCTATAACTCAAGTTTAACATAAACAAGTAACTATTCACTTCAACTTATTTTGTGTTAACCGTCATCTATAACTCAAATTTAACATAAACAAGTAAGTTTTCACTTCAACTTATTTTGTATTAACTTATCTGAAATTCATCGGTTTTATCTGATTCAAAACAAATTAAAACAGATAGACCCTAATAAATGACAAGATCGATGAAGAGATGAATTTAGTCTTATTAATATTGATATTAGCCAAAAATAGGACAGACAATTGAAAGCGAGGGAGAATGGAATCTAATGGTATAAATTAAGAGAAAAGTTGATATTTTTTCTCTCAAGGTGATTTCATGTCGTTTTCACCGAAATCTGAAAAGAGAAAATTAGAGAATAGTGCATATATTATAATTGGTTAACAGTCTGAAAAGTTTGACCCACAATTCTGTCTTAACCGAAAATGATGAAGTTAGCATCATAGACTCTATTTGGCAGCTTCTGATACTATTTGCATAAACCAGCCCCTTGTAATTTTAATTTGTCTATCAACAGAACATACCACGTAAGTACGTACCCTATTTTCTCTCTCTCACATGGTGAAATTTTATGTGAATAAGTGGGACCCAATTTATTTGCATTGTGTAGGCTTTCTCATCCTAATCTTTGTTTATTTAGCTTCTTAAATCACAGCTTTTCAAAAGGGTTGTTTCTCTCTTGTCACTTTTCTTAGCTTACTGCTAAAGTTGAGATTAGTCTTTTCTTGTTACTATACTAAATGTCTGGATTCGTATGTTTCTAGTTTCCATTTTTCTACTTGGCCTCTTTCTTTTTCCGACCACCTTAACTATTTGTAATTTTGTTGTGGTATGTATCATGTATCTCGTCTATTCCAAATAAGTTACTATATTTTCTTTCTAAGAATACTTTGCTTGTATTATGACATCAATTAATGATTGAAATTTGGGTGCATAGTAGTACCAACTCCACCAATTAGATAGATGGGTTTGGAGTGGAGGATAACACCAATTTTAATGTTGGTACGCTCTAAGATATATTGTTACAGATTTTATTGATTCTCTACTTATCTAGTCACTTCAAACGTTTTATTTGGAGAAAAGTGAATGTTCCTAGAGTATGGATGAATGAACTATCCCCACTTTACCTCTTATGTTTCACCAAATCATCCACCTGTAATTGCATATTTAATTTAGGAAAATTTGCCCGGAATAATCCCACCTTTGGCCGATCTTCCAAAAATAATCCCACCTTTGCTTACTAATTGAGTTTTTGGTCCCAATAACCTGTAACTTGGCAAACCGGTAAGTTTTCCCTCCTAAACCCCGCCTCAGCCACCAAGCCCCTCCCCAGCCACCAGGCCGCCACCCCCTCTTTCTCCCTGTCGCCGCTTCTCTCTCTCTCTCCTCTTTGCAGATTTCAAGGTGGTGTGAATGGTGGAGATGGTGGTGTGACGAAGCGAGAGGATGGGAGGGGAGGGGTGGGGGTTGCGACAAGGGGAGGGAAGGGAAGGGGTGGCGCTGCGACAAGGGGAGGGGAGGGGGAGGGTGGCTGCAA
Source organism: Beta vulgaris subsp. vulgaris (assembly GCF_026745355.1). NCBI lineage: Eukaryota > Viridiplantae > Streptophyta > Magnoliopsida > Caryophyllales > Amaranthaceae > Beta > Beta vulgaris. The sequence continues at coordinate 5,493,103 of NC_079202.1, read as the reverse complement.
CGGGGGGATAGGGGAGAGGGAAGGGAGGTTGCACAGAGGGAGGGGAGGGAGCTGCAATGGGGGGAGGGGGGCTGCAACAAGGAGAGGGGAGCAGGGCTGCGACGGAGGGAGGGGAGGGGAGGGGAGGGCTGCAACAGGGGGGGGGGGGGGGGTGGGGAAGCAGGGAATTGGGGTGGGGGTGGGGGCTACTGGTGATGGTGGGGGTGGGGTGGGGGTAGGGGTGGGGCAACAGGGAAAGGGGCTAGTAACCTGTTATTACCGGTCACTATTTTCTTGGGATCAAAAACTCAATTTAGTAAGCAAAGGTAGGATTATTCCAGAATAATCCAAAGGTGGGATTATTATTTTTGAAAGATCGGCCAAAGGTGAGTTTATTCCAGACAAATTTTCCTTTAATTTATCCCATGTAGATCTACTTTTCATGTAAATAACTGCGTAACATCTTACAAAAGGAAGACACAGTGTCTCGCAATCTCAATACCATACGGGCACAAGATTATTATAGAAAGATAAAATGAAAAATTAAACATTAGGTTATGTCCAGTATCACTATATCAATTTCCAATTATTATTTTTATATATAAACACAAAAATAAGGGAGAAGTTACGGACGTTGTAGTGGCCATGGTCTTCCTTGATCAACGCAAATGTTGTTTAAAATGTTTTAATAATACTAATAATGCAAAAGAAAATATTAGCTTAGTTGGTAAATATTTATGTGAAAGCCACAATTACAATCCCATAAAAGATTACTTTTATTTTATCTTTTCACTTAAAAAAGGAACATTCGTTAGTTCTTTTTGCCCCCTCCACACAAAAAAATTTGGTTCCATCACTTTCAAAAGTCATCATATATACTATATATAGGGGTGTTTGGATTTTGGTTTTTTTGCCAGCTTTTGGCTGTTCTTTTTTTGTTCTAGTCAAACAGTCAAAATTTTTGTTTGGTAAGTGGCTTTTTGTAGTGGCTTTTAAGCCAGCTTTTCAGCCAAAAGCCAAAAGATAGTGATACTAACTTTTAGCTTTTGGCTATTTATTAATCAATATACCATTATATCCCTGATTAATCTATAAATTTACAAATTCTATCACATCTACATTTTTATTAAATGAAGGGTATTTAGATCATTTTACAATATAACAACCAACAACAAAATTTACCAAACATATTTATAAAATCACCCACATGATACAACCAGTCAAACAAGCCAACCCAAACAGCTAGTCAAACAAGCCAACCCAAACAACCAACAGCCAGCGGCTTCCAGCCAATTGCCAAACAAGGCCATAATCATATTTATTTTGAAAAGTGACAAAGAAATATTAGAAACTATTTTTTATGGATTTTGTATGTTATTTTTAGTTTTTGAAAAACTAAAAAAAGATAAATAGCATGTCATTTGTTAGCTAAATCCTAGATGTGAGATAGAATTACGGTCGGTTTATACGAATTGCATTTACCTTATTGAGTTAGCTCCAACTAACTAAAACTTATCTAATCAAGATTTAACAAAATAGCCAAAATCCAAATAAAACCTTTGGTTTACTCAATTTAATTAAGTAGTTATTGTCAGACTAAGCAACCAACTTAATTTATGATCACTTTACAATACGATTAGTATATAATTATGTGATTGGATAACTTTTGAGAACGATGATATGTATAAGCGTGTAGAATAATTGTGTTGACCTGATTAGGTTAACTTTGGGATTCAATATATATAACGTTTACAATACATACCTATGACTATTAAAAGACCATTCTACCCTTTACATATAATGTTACTCTAATACACCCCCTCAATCTTTACCTGGTGAAACAACGGATAGATTGGTACGATGTTTAGTAAACATGTCAGTATAAAAATATCAGCAACCTGAGACTGAGTAGGAACATGTCGAAAAATAAGCCCTCCCTTGGCAACCATTTCTCGAACAAAGTGATAATCGACATCAATATGTTTGCTATGATCATGATGAACTGGATTAACAGTGAGATAAGTAGCAGAGACATTATCACAATAGACGATCACAGGACGATGAAGAAAATGGCCAATGTCAACAAGAAGTTGCTTGAGCCAAATAGTTTTTGCAGTTGTGTAGGCAACAACCCGGTATTCAGCTTCAGTGGAGGATTTAGAGACAGTAGGTTGCTTTTTCGAACGCTAGGAAATAATATTCTTCCCAAGAAATAATACAGTATAGACAGTAGTTGAACATCGCGTGTCATGACTTCCTGCCAATCTGCATTAAAGTAGGCAATAACAACAGTAGGAGAACTGCTGCTATATAAGAAAAGACCGAAATCCAATGTGCCCTGCAGATATCTGAAAATTCTTTTCACAACATGAAGGTGAGTAGTATGAGGAGCATGCATAAACTGAGACACCATATTAACAGCATAAGCATTATCTTGACGAGTCATAGTTAAGTACTACAATGCACCAACCATACTACGATAATATGTAGGATCAGAAAAAATTTCTCCATCAAGCAGAGACAATGTTAATCTAGAGACAACAGGCGTGGTAATTAGTTTAACAGTATGAAGATGGAATTTACGTGGTAAATCATAAACATATTATTTTGAGAGAAAAATAAACCAGAGGGAGTACGCACAACCTGAACACCTAAATCCTTCATAGCAAAATGACAAGAGGAGGACTACTACCAGTAAGGATAATATCATCAACATATAAGAGAAGAATGGTAAGATGCCCACGAAACTTAAGGCTGAACATAGAAGTGTCACAACTGTTGCATTTGAAACCAATAGATAGGAGGAAGTTGCTGAACCAAGAGAACCAAGATCGAGGAGCTTGTTTCAGACCATAAATGGGCTTACGAAGACGACAAATATGAGTAAGTTTAGATGGATGAATAAAACCCGGAGGTTGATGCATATAAATCTCTTCATGAAGAAACATGGCGGAAAGCATTTTTGACATCTAATTGACGATAGACCATGTTGAACCCTAGTTTTGATGATGACAAAGGAACAAAGATGCAAACTAAGTATTGGACTAACAAGTTGTTTAAGTGAGTGAAGTTCAAGGTATCAATGAAAGGAACAAAGAGTATACTAAGTCAAGGAAGAAATCAAGTTTGGATTTTGAAGACTAAGTGAAGATGTTTCTATATTTGGTACTGGAGCTGCATTGGAGCAAGAAGACTAAAGCGAGGCATTTTGTTTCTAGTTCCAGTGTAAAGGAACGAGTGAGAATTGTAAGGAACTATGGCAATTTAGAATGAGAATGATCGTTTGTTCCTTTATAAGGAACAGACGAACTGGCGCTGAACTTATAAGTTAAAGGAACTAATTAACAATTAAAAGGAACTAGACTTAGGATGAAGCATTGCAATGTTACATTTACGTCAGTTGAGTAAATTATGCCTAGAATCTAGGTAACCGTTTTATTTGAGGAAAAAAAAATCTGATTTTAAGGAAAATCTTTTGGGGAAAAGATTTTATTTTCCAAAGATAATAAAAATTCTTTTCGATTTTTATGGAAATATTTTAAAGATAATATTTTTAATAAAAGGATTTTATTTCGGTTTTAATAATTGAAATGTTTTTAATTAAGTCAGATTTTCGAATTAATGCTTAAAAGTGGTTGCTAAAATTAAGGAGCAATAACTTAATTCTCTCCCACGTTTAACAGTGATCATGGAGATCATGGGATGATTGAGGAACGTGTTCCTCCGGGTAAGGAACATCATGGGATAATGGTTCTACCACTATTACATATTTTAATCCCACGTTCTAAGTTATTTTCACTTTAAATACTAATGTATAATGAAGTTTCATTAAGTGTGTCTGACTAATTAAGTGATTTAGTGATAAGTAAAGTGTCAACATCTTCATTCTCTCATAAAAGCCATTTGTTCTTTGCCTTCTTAATCTAATTCCACTAAGTTTATTTGATCAATTGTATTTTGAGTTTTGGGGTAAGGGGACTTTGAGTGAAGTTTTGTAAGAGAGGAGCTTTGAGTAAAGCAAGATAAAGTGAGAAAACTTCAAGTGAAGTTGAGAGGAACAATTGTTAAGGGAACAGTTGTTCAGAAACTTGAGTTTAGGAACTCAAGGTGTGGCTCGTGAGTAGAATTAGGTTGTAACAAAGTTGTTTGGCCTAATTAGTGAAAGAGTTGAGTTTAAATCCCTAGTGGTCGAGGTTGTTTCTTCTTGTTGGTCCCAAGAAGTTTTTCCTCATAAAAATCCCTTGTGCTCCTTTAGCTTGTTTATTTGTTTAAGTTTAAAATTTCCCAAAAAGTTACGCTTATTTCTACACATACAATTCACCCCGCTCTTGTATTGTTCCTAATGAAATAACAATTGGTATCAGAGCTAGAACTCACAAAAGATAGGAAACCTTATTGAGAAAAAGATCCAAGGAACAATGAATGCCACCGAGAAACTTGAGGAAGATTACTCCACGCAAAGGCCTCCCATGTTTAATGAGAAGTTCTATTCCTACTGGAAGAACCGAATGAAAATATTCATTAAGGCTGAAAACTACCAGGTACGGAGAGTCATTGAAGTTGGTGATTTTGAGGTCACAACTACTAATGACAAAAGGAGGTAATTCAAAAACCCTTCTCTGAATATGTAAAATCCAATTTCGAAAAAATGAAAGTAAATGCAATGGCTGTTAAATTGTTGCATTGTGGACTTGGACCCCATGAACACAATAGGATCATGAGTGTAACACCCCGATAATTCTCTCTTTCTAGAAAATACTTTTATAATAAACCTTAGAGAATTACCCAGGCATTATCGCCTGTGTGATAACGTATCGGCTTACTCAGAATTTTGCAGCGGAAAACAACTTACTAAAAACCAACTTTATTAAAACTTATTAAATAAATGACAAATGTCTGAAACTAAAACACACCAACTTAAATAAACCTCAAACTGAAATAAAGATGTTCCTACGAAAACAACTTAAACACTGCTAGGTATATAAGTAGTCTCTCCATTCCATATTCCCAATGAGATGCATCTGTAAACCTGTAATGTCAATGCAATACTGACTCTGCTCACCAGAAGGATCATCACAGGATCAATAGGCAAAGCCATGATCATACACACAAACAAGCATGTAATCAGCAAAGCTGAGTACTACATATCAGACATAAGTAATCCTAAACATGATACTACAAAAATAACATGCAGGAATAAATAATAATATAAGTATATAAAAATCTGCAGACAACTTTTACTGAACTAAACTTAAACCAACTTTTTATCACTTAAATGGAATAGTTATTGGGACGAGTTGTCTTGCCTACTAATGTGAAATGCAGGCGCGACTCCGCATTTCAGAGTGACCTGCGATATCGAGGAACCTTTGAAATAAAGAGGGATGGTGATCAATCCATTCCTAGAAAAGCTATGGCACGCTCACCATAACCCCAAGCCTTATGTCCAACTCTAGATGTGCATCAGTCTAAAGTCTATAACTTATTCTCGTTGCACTTTACATTAATTACATTTTATTACTTATGTTGACACAACCAAGCAAATAACACATAATTAATAATCACACAATCATAACAGAATTCCTTTTTATCTTTGGATTAACAAGTGATCACAACTTATCAACCAAGACTCTTTTTCCTTTTCAACCTTTACCAACTTACTTTTGAACCTAGCCAACAATAAACTTTACCTATATATAGGTACAACTTGAAACTTACCAAATAAGGTACACGGTCCTTATAAGATAATAAATAATACTCAAAGAATACATGTGATACATGATTCACTTTAACTTATATTAATTCACTCACGAATTAATAAATAAACTACTCAACATGCTTGCATCAATTATTCCATACAAACATTTATAATCTGATAATATAATCCCTTCTAAATCACATGCTGCACATAGGTACATAACATGTAAAATAAATTCCAGCATCCACATATATGAACAAACAAGTTCGTACACATGATACTAATATTAAAATACTCTTGGAGTATGCTTCTAAATCACATAGCACGTAAATAATGTACGTACCTTGAATACACTAGCCCGTAGGCCACTTTTAAGTCGTTAAAAGTCTCCTACAACGAAATCTTCGCCTAGAAAATAACGTAGTGAAAATTAATAACTTGAACTAAAAATTCCAGCAGCTTTAAAACGATTAAAACCCCATGAAACACATTTTAAAAAACATTTTTAAGTTCCATACTTACGTTATTTTTAATTCCTAGTATAGTATAACTATTCTAGCAATTAAAAATCCTTAAAACACCATAAAATCATTCTTTTATGAAATTACAGCACTTATAAAATTTAATAACCATCCTTAAAACATATAAAACATATTTAAAATTACGTACTACATAAATTTCATGATTTATAATATATATATTTAGTTTCTAGCAATTAATACCCTAGAAACTATTATTTTCATGATTAAAACTAAAAATATACTTAACATAATAAATCTGGAATTTATCATATTAATAAACATAATGACCAAAATTGTTTGTATAAATAAAACAGTAATTTAATTCACAAACATGCTAAATAATAATAAAATAACATAAAAACTAGTATTTTAATGGAAGCTTAGGAAGGAAGAAAGAAAACAACCACAACAATGGAGGAAAATGTGGCGCCGGACTGTAGTGGCAGCAAGGAGTAACCGGCGGCAGCAAGATTTCGGCTCTTGAAAAGTTTTGTGACGTTTCTTGTTGAACAAGAAACGTTACTTGAAGAAGAAGAAACGAACTTTTGGGGGAAAAACTAAAGAACGACGCACAACCAAGAGGAGAGAGAAAAAGTCCAGTTGAAGAGAGAGAGAATGACGTGAAAGTTGGAAAAGTAATGTGTAGGGTGAAAATATTTTGGGTTTCTAGGATATTTATATAAAGGCTTTTACTTGTGGGCTTAGGAAAAGAGATTTTAATTAATGAAACTTGATGACTAATAAGATGGGCTATTTAAGACTTTAGCCATCAAATGACTCTTTCCCTTTTTATCACTTTTGGGCTTTCGATTCCATTAAACTTCCTTTTCAATGTACTTTTGAATATTTAAACTTTTATTAAAACATGCTTAATTAATATATTTCTAATTTTATTAAGCTATGAAAAATAATTTCACTTGACTTTTAAAATAGTCAACCCTCTTTAAAAGTCAAACCATTTTCCAAACTCATTTGGATTTAAATATAACTACGTAAATACTTAAATATATTTATAAAAATTCTTTAAAATTGTGGGGGATTACAATGGGATGCAAATCCGCAAAGCAAATATGAGATTTAATAGAAGTGACTCATGAAGGAACTAATGAAGTCAAAAGATCTAAAATTGATTTACTAATGAACCAATATGAACTATTCTCCATGAAGACTAAGGAAAGCATACAAGAGATGTTTACTCGTTTTAGTAACATTATTAATGAGTTAGTTCTCTTAAAGTTATTTCATCAGAGGAACATTTCGAAAGTTCTTAGGAGCTTCCTAAGACAGATGGATGGCTAAGTCACTGCTTTACAAGAAACAAAAGACTTCACTAAGTTCAACTTTGGAACACTGGCTGGTCACTTATGACTCATGAGATTCACCTTGATACATGAGTATGGTGAAAGCTCCAAATCAAAATCCATTGCTCTCAAAGCAGATGATGAAGATGACTCTAAGTAAGAAGAAGATGAAGCAGGTCTCATGGTCCGAAAATTTTGAAATATGTATAGGAACATGAAGAATAAGAACTTCAAAGGTAAAACTAAAAAGTTTTGTAACAAAGCTGCTTGTCATAAATGTGGTAGTACATATCACTTCATCAAGGAATGTCCACTTTGGGAAAATGATAAAACAAAAAAAAAGGAACAAGGAATGCTTTGCTGAAAGGAACAACGAAACTGAAGCACCCTTCTCTAAGGTGAACGTTCGAAAGGTAATGATAGCTGCTTAGGAGATTCAGAGACGGAAGAGGAAGAAGGACAACAAACTAAGAAACTGCAAATCTTTGCCTCATGGCAAACATTGATGAAAAAGAAGATGAGAAAAGTTGAGGTAAGCCAACATGGACTTGATCAGACTTAGATTGCAAAACTAGGCCTGAAATTATGACTTCTTTATGATGCAATTCTTGAATGTAGAGATGAACGTGAAAAACGTGAACAAACTGAACAAGCTCTTAAAGTTTGCAAAGAACATAAGAATGGCTTAAGAAAATGAGACGATGTTGAAACTAGGTTGTTTGATTTGTTTGATAAAAACTTAAAAATCTTATGAGAGTGTGAAAAATGAAAATTATTTAATTAATTTAGAAATTTCACACTTAAAGGAATTTTTCCCTGTTCTAAGTTCCTTTGACATTAGATCAACCCTTTGAAAGGATACAGATTGAGATCAAAATTTGAATAAAGAAAATTGTTTTAAAGGAACAAATCTGTAATCTTAAGAAGGAACTGGTTTTTGCAAGGAAAGAGGCAAAACGATGAGGTTTCCTAATGGATTGAGACCACAGTAAAAGAAAAGAAGGTCTTGGTTTTGAAAACTACAAGAAAAGGAACAAGACAAGAAATATGTTGACCTACCTAGTGATAAATTTTGATGTATTGTGGAAGTAGGTCATTACATAAATCAATGTCAACTAAAAACTGAAATTATTGGCAAAAATGTGAAGATAAGTAACAAGAAATGGGTTTCAAATCAAGTCCTAGTCAAGAACAGGAACCCACGAAAAAGGGTTCCTACAACTAACAACTTAGTTGATTTTTGCAGGTTGGAGTGAGGGGAACAACACTGGTATCTTGATAGTGGTTGTTCCAAGCATATGACAGGAGACAAACTAAGTTTCTCTCACTCTCAACCTATGAAGGTGAGTGTGACTTTGGTGACAATAAGAAAGGTAACTAGTAGTCATGGGTAAGGTTGGTAAGTCACCATCACATCCATTGAAAATGTATTTTAGTTGAAGGTCTAAAACTAATCTATTAAGTATTTCCCAATTCTGGATAAGGGAAATGTTGTAAATTTAATAATGAAAAATGCTTGATCATTAACATTAAATTAAAGAAGGTCATCTTGGAAGGAACAAGGAAAGGAAACACATATATTGTGGATCTTGATCTTGTTCCTAAAAACAATCTGACGTGTCTTAGTTTAATTGAAGATGATCACTCCTTTGGCATAAGCGTCTAGACATGCTAGCTTTTATTACTTGACAAACTTAGATAAAAGATCTTGTCTTGGGATTACCATCTATAAAATTTCATATTGATCAAGTTTGTGATGCAGTGCCCGAGGAAAGCATGTTAGATCCTCTTTCAAATCTAAAACTATAGTAGCACCACAAAACCATTAGAATTAATTCATATGGATTTGTGTGGCCTATGAGAATTCAAAGTAGAAGTGGAAAGAGGTATGTGTTAGTTATTGTTGATGATTACTCTAGGTATACTTGGATGTTTTTTCTCTCTAGTAAAGATGAGACTTATGATGAGTTCCTTGTCTTTGCTAAAAGAGTTCAACATTTGAGTGGTCATAAATTGATGCATATTAGATCTGATCATGGTAAAGAATTTGAAAATTATAAATTTGATGACTTAAGCAGAGATCATGGCCTGGATCATAAATTTTCTGCCCCTAGGACACCACAACAAAATGGGTTGTAGAAAGGAAAAATAGAACTTTGGAAGAAATGCTAGAAATGCTAATTGCTAGTGAACTTCCAAGGAACTTTTGGGCTGAAGCTGTTAATATGCTTGTCACATAATAATCGTGCCATGATGAGACCTATCATTAAAAAATCCTTATGAGCTTTACTTTGGAAAGAAACCCAATATCACTCATTTAGAAATTTGGTTGCAAATGTTTTGTTCATAAAATGGGAAAGATAATCTTGGAAAATTTGATGCGGGAGTGATGAAGCAATATTCTTAGGATATTCATCACATAGTAAGCTTATAGAGTTTACAATAAAAGAACTATGTGTGTTGAAGAATGTTCACATAATTTTTGATGAATCTGACAAATTAAATCCAAGCAACAGGTTGATGACTATGAGATTGGCTTGGTACGACCAAATGGGAAAGATACATATTCAATTGAAGAAGAAGAAATAAAAGAGGAAAGGAACGAAGAAAATGAAAACATTCATAACAATGATAATCTTGTTCCTCAAGATGAAGGAGTTGTTCATGTTCCTCAAAGTGAAGGAACTGAGTCAACCATTGCTAAAGAGGAACAACATGATCAAGCTCCTCATTCACTCAAGGACTCAAGAGGAACAACCTGTTCCTATAAGGAAGTTTCAACCAAAACCTTGGAGACATCAAAAATCACATCCAGTGGAACTCATAATAAGTGACATATCCAAAGGTACGCAAACTAGATCTCAGTTAAGGAATTTTTGTGCATTTCATGCGTTCTTATCAATGATAGAACCACGAAATCATGAAGAAGCCCTAACTGATTCTGATTGGATCACTGTATGCAAGCTGAATTAAATGAGTTCGAAAGAAACAAGGTATGGCATCTAGTTCCTTCTTCTAAACAACAAAAAGTAATTGGCTTAAAATGGGTGTTTAGAAATAAACTAGATGAGTATGGAACATTGTGGAACAAAGCTAGACTTGTAGTAAAAGGTTATAATCAACAAGAAGGAATTGATATGAAGAAACCTTTGCTCCTGTTGCTAGATAGAAGCCATTAGAATCTAATTGCATTTGCTTTATATGGGATTTAAATTATATCAAATGGATGTTAAGTGTGCATTTCTAAATGGCTATTTAAATGAAGATGTATATGTTGAACAACCCCTGGATTAAAAGCAACGATCTCCCAAACCATGTCTACAAGCTTGACAAGGCTCTTTATAGGTTAAAGCAAGCGCCTAGATCATGGTATGAGAGATTATTAATAAAGTTCCTTTTAGAAAACAACTTTAAAAGAGGAAAGGTGGATAAAACTTGTTTCTAAAATCGAAAGGAACTGACATATTACTTGTTCAAATATATGTTGATGACATCATTTTCGAAGCAAAAATGAAACATTATGCAAAGAATTCTCAAATCTGAGTAATGAATTTGAAATGAGTATGATGGGTGAGTTAAATTTCTTTCTTGGGTTACAAATTAAGCAAACTGAAAAGGAATAATTTTCACCAACAAAAATACATAAAGGAACTGTAAAGAAATATGGCCTGAAAACTCAAAGATAAATCACACTCCTATGGGAACTTCAACTAGATTAGATGAAGATCCATAGGAACAAGTGTTGATCAAACAAATATAGAGGATGATTGGTTCACTTTTGTATCTAACTGCTAGTCGTCCAGACATAGCTTTAGTGTTGGTTTGTGTGCTAGATTTCAAGCAAATCCCAAGGAATCTCATCTAACTCTGAAGAGAATTCTTAGATATCTTAAAGGAACAATGATCTTGGACTTTTCATCCAAGAAGTGTACATTTGAGTTAAGAGGATATGCTGATGCTATTATGCTAGAGATTTTGTAAATAGGAAAAACACCTCATGTATGGTTCAATTTCTTAGTCATAGTTTAGTTTCTTGGAGCACCAAGAAACAAAACACACTTGCTTTATCCACTGCTGAAGCAGAATATGTAGTTGTTGCTGCATGTTGCTCTCAAATGCTTTGGATAAAACAACAATTTGTGACTATGGAATAAACTTTAATTGTGTTCCTATTTATTGTGATAATACTAGTGCCATTAGTATTTCAAAAGATCCAGTGCATCATTCAAGAGTTAAGCATATACATATCAGACATCACTTTCTAAAAGAAAATGTGGAAAAAGGTTTGATTAAACTTGAGTTTTGTCAAACTGAAAATCAAATTGCTGATATACTAATTAAGCCTATACAAAAAGATAGATATGAAAAATTAAGGCTTGAGTTAGGTTTAATAAAACTTAAGGAATTGTTCCTATTCCAATTCCTCATGTTGAATTGATTTGTCTTACTCTATGTGATATTAAGTGATTGTGATTGATTGCCTAAGACCATTGCAAATTAAGATGTTAAAAACATGAACATAGATTCAAAGGAATAAAACAACTCACAAATGTCACATAATACTCCCCTTATTGTTCCAAGTTAAAGAAACATGCATAATATGAAGAATGTTGATATTAGCATAAGTTGTTCCTATAGCACAAGTTCCTTAGAGTTTATTTACTTTCCAAAAATTAAAACATCCATAAAAATCAAAAATCCAAAAATCTCAAAAAGATAGGAATCGGATTTAATCAAGTCATGATTCTTTTTTATTTTTTCTTTTATTTTTATCTTTTATTTTGGTTTTTCTCCTTTTAATTTTCATGCGTGTAACTCCTCAGTTAGTGTTACATGCATCTTCTTCTTTTTCCTTCCATCCAAAACCGTATTCCTTAGTCGCTTCAACTTCACCATTATTCATCTCCTTCACACCCCTTCACACGCCATAAAACTCCAGTTTCTATTCACAAAATGGCAAAAACCTCTATCACTTCACCTTTTCCAAAAACAAAAACCTCCAAAACCTCTCAAATGGAAAACCCCTCTTCTCCATCCAAAACCCTGAAAATCGAAAAACTCAAGAAACAACAATGCTGGTAGAAGAACAAAAATTGGAGTCACCTAGGAGAAGTGTAAGAAGAAGAAAACTAATTGGGGAAGATGATGAAGAAGAATCCCCTGGAACAAGTTAAGGAGGAAGAAGAAACTACACCTATTCTTTCACTAGTAGAAAAACGACGATTTGCGTCTCACCATCTGCGTCGCACAACATCGCAGATGACTCATTTGCGTCGCATGCAATAAGGAATCGACGCAAAATATGACCTATGCACGTCGCATGAAGTCCACGTACGACGCAAATAGTCAATCTGCATCGTACCCCCCCTCACGTACGATGCACATGATTCTCCAATTTGCGTCGAACCTCATGGCCCATCCGAGGCAGATCCTCAGCCCATAATACTAGACCAACAAACATTTACCCTAAAATCTCAACCATGCCCCTTACTCTCAGCCGCGCCCCTTCTATTCTCCTCTCAAACTCTCACTCTCACACTCAAATTCTCCTCTCCTCTCAGATTTTGTCAAGCCTCACTCTCAAATTCTCCTCTCAAACTCTGTCGAGCCTTCTCACATTCCTTCTCAAATTCTCATCTTCCCTTTGATATTGTCGACTTCAGCAAACGACTTCAACGGACGATTTCAGCGAACGACTTCAACGGACGATTTCAGCGAACGAATCACATCATATTGGCGACTTCAACGGACGACTTCAGCGCATCTTAGATCCGATTTTCTATTTTCTGGCGAATCACATCCTCTTTTGTTTTCTCTCTCGCTTTGACAGGTTCGAAGTTGTTTCAATTTTTAAATCTGATATGTTTTTTCATTTTTAGATCTGATTTTCTTTTTAGTTTTCAAATCTGAAAATTCGTTTTTCATTTTCAGATCTGAAAAATAAAAATTTAGTTCATGCAAATGAAAATTAAAAACTTTAATCCTTTCGTTTTTATTTTTATTTTTTATATCTAATTTTTTTTGTTTACTTTTTGGTATTTTTATGGTTTATTTTCTGATTTATAATTTACTTTTTAACTTTCAGATCTAGAATTGGTTCTTCTCGAAGTTGTCTCCCTCAAACACATCGAAAAATGTCGGCCGATGCAATGTTCCTTTTTAGATTCAGTTTTTAATTTGTTTACATATTTACAATGTAATTTATTTTTTATATATTATATATATTTTTTTATATATGTTTGTATATAATATTTAATATATTAATGCAAAAATTTGTTCGTATCTAACATTTAGATATTAATGCGAAAATTCGATTGCTATTTTAAGTCTGTGCTACTTTGTTTTGTTTTGGAATTATTTGTTGCTATTTGGAATTATTTGTTTTGTATATACTGTGCGATTTTGCAAAAATAAAAGCTGAATTTTTTTTTAAAAAAATCAAATTTCAATAATTTGCGTCGCGTGTGGCATTAGGTGCGGCGCAAATTACTGTTGGATGGGCTGCTGAATGGGGCGTATCTCCCATATGCGTCGTATGTTGGGATATGTGCGTCGCATATTACTGATTTGCGTCGTACCATATACAACGTGCGACGCAAATAGCTAAAAGATCTGCGTTGTTTTCGCATACAACACAGATCAATTAGAGGTCATCGATCTGCGTCGACCTGTGCCGTCGGACCCAAGTCCGACACAAATAAGGGTCCCAGGTCTGATGCAAATCGACCTTTTTCTACTAGTGCTTCCAAAGGGCTTCTTCCTCCAAGAAACTAGTGGAAAGAAGTGAATCAAGGTATGTCTTAGGCTTTTGTGTTGATTTGGAGTGGGCCAAGGAAGTGAGATTCAAAGAATTAACCGACATACTAAAGGAACAGGGTACAGAATACCTGTTTGAAACCGCATTTAACAATGCCTTAGTTCCTTTAGCTATGAATGAATTTCGTACAAATTTCATCAACACTGATGGAAAATGTACTACTGAAGTTAGGGGGAAGAAAATAAAATTTTCTTAAGAAACGTTAGCAAAAATATGGGAAGTTCCTTGCAAAGGAACTGATGTGTATTTTAAGAGCAAAGGAACTGTCTCCTTTCCCAATTTCCCTCAAGATAAGATTGTTGAATCTTTTGGGGGAATTGCTGGCCAAAATAATATAAACCACAACCTTCTTTCTCCTGTTCACAAAATTTTGTTTAATCGTGTTTGGAGAGCACTCATTCCTCGAACTGAGAAGAGGAATGAGGTGGGTCTCTTAGATATGTGTTACATGTTTTGTCTTGACCACCACAATCAAATAAACTTTCCTCCTCTCTTTATCCAACTTTTAACGCATTGTATTGAAAATCATTTTGTTGTTGGCTATGGTGCATTGATCACTTCTCTTCTTACTCACTTTAAAGTAAAAATTACTGGTTGGCTAACATTGGGAATACTAGTAGAATAAATGTTATTTGCTGCGGTGATATTGCTGCGGTTTTACCCATACGCAACAATATATCACGTAACAAGAAAAAATAAAAAATAAAATAAAGATATTGCTGCGATTTAGAATTCATCCCCTCAAAAAAATTGAAATAATAAAATCTCTTAATCCATTAAAAGAAGCAAAAGAATAGAATTCCCCAAAAAAAAAAAAAAAAAAAAAAAAAAAGAACCGAAAAATCTCAAAATCAGGAAGATGCCGTTGCAATTAGGAAAGAAGTTCTTCTTCCCCTTATCTTCTTCCCGTATCTCGCACAAAACAGGTCCAATTCTCACGCGAAAAAATCTGCTATGCAATCTCAAAAAATCATTAAGATCTTCTAGAAAAAGGAGGGAATTATTAGCGGGGAATTTGAAGTGAAATTAGGTCGAAAAACGTAAGAGAGATTTCCCTCATTATTTTGGCGGTAAGTCATACTTTAGTTGATTGTTTGCATAATAATTCATTCAATTATACAAAATCAAGCTGTATTGCATTCGCAATTCATTCAATTTATTAGCCGGGAATTTTATTCGTAATTTTTCAAAATTCAAAGCTTTCTTGCAGATTCTTCAATATTCATTGATACTGAATTCGAAGGTAATTTCAGGTAATTCATTCAATTATACAAAATCAAGTTGTATTGCATTCTTAATTTTTCATTCGTAATTCATTCAATTTATTAGCCGGGAATTTCATTAGTAATTTTTCATTGATACTGAATTCGAAGGTAATTCGAAGGTAATTTTTCATGCGAGAGAGATTCTTTAACATTCATTGATACTGAATTCGAAGGAGGAGTTTGCTCAAAACACCCTGAATTGCACCATCTCCATATTCAGGTAATTTTATACTATCAATAATCCTTTACATTAACAGTGACTAAGCATCATGTTTAAGACTATCCAACATGCTTGGGTTCTGTTCATATATTATCAACTGTGACTACTCAGAATGGCTAAGACTACTCAGTTCTAGTTCAAGAAATATAATCTTATATATGTTAGATGGGTCTAATAAGTATCCCTTGTTTATTGGGCAAATTTTTTGTAGGATGTCGATTATATACTAATATTCTATACACAGAACTCTAGTTCTTTCACGAGTGTTCTTTACGTAGCTGTAAATAATTGAATAACACTTTGCCAGAATCCTTCTACGAAGCTCAAAAGACAGTGAAGAAGTTGTCTCTTAACTCCATCAAGATTGATGCTTGTCCCAATAATTGCATGCTATTTTGGAAAGAGCATGCTAATGCGGATGAATGTGTAAAGTGTCATGCATCAAGATGGAAAAAAAAGGAACAAGGGAATGGAAATCCCACTACAGAACCCAATCCCAAAAAGCTTCCATGTCAGACAATGAGGTATTTCCCTTTAATACACAGGCTTCAGAGAATGTTTATGTCATCTAAAACTGCCGCTAGTATGAGATGGCATTCAGATGAACGTCAGAGTGACGATGGGGTAATGACACATCCAGCCGATTCAAAAGCTTGGAAATCATTTGACGATAAATATCCATCTT
The DNA here is from genome assembly GCF_026745355.1 of Beta vulgaris subsp. vulgaris. Lineage (NCBI taxonomy): Eukaryota > Viridiplantae > Streptophyta > Magnoliopsida > Caryophyllales > Amaranthaceae > Beta > Beta vulgaris. The sequence continues at coordinate 5,476,617 of NC_079202.1, read as the reverse complement.
TTGCCTCTGAAACACGAAATGTTCGCCTTGGTTTAGCAAGTGACGGCTTCAGTCCCTTCAAGAATGGACATATTCCCCATAGCACATGGCCAGTGGTTCTAATACCATATAATTTGCCTCCATGGCTTTGCATGAAACAACATTCTCTGATTTTGTCCACGCTCATTCCAGGCCCTAAGGGACCTAAGAAGAATATTGATGTGTATCTCCAACCTCTAATTGAGGAACTTAAGTTGCTGTGGAATGTTGGTGTGGAGACGTATGATGCCTCAAAAAAAGAGAAGTTTAGGTTGTTCGCTTCTTTGTTATGGACTGTTAGTGACTATCCTGCTTATGGTGATCTTTCTGGATGGAGTACGGGAGGAGAAAAAGGTTGTCCTACTAGTAACAGTGACACATCTTCAGAATGGCTAAGAAATGGGGGCAAGTACTGTTACATGTGTCATCGCCGATTTCTACCCGTTGATCATGAATGGAGGTACGATGGGGCATCTTTTGACGGCACACATGAGATTAGACCAAAGCCAAAGGAGTTAACGGGTGAGGAAGTGCTTGAACAATTGGTGGATGTTGAATGTGTTACATCCTTGAGACTCCTACTAGGAAGAGAACTCAACGCAAAGATCAAAAGAACAAATGCAAAGCAATATGGAGAAAAAAGAGCATTTTCTATGAGTTGCCGTATTGGATAGTCTTCTAGTGCGTCATAATTTAGATGTGATGCACATTGAGAAGAATGTTTGTGAGACCTTACTTGCTACGTTGCTTGACATAGAAGGGAAAAGTAAGGACAATCTGAATGCACGACATGATTTGAAGGAAATGAAAATTAGAAAGTCCCAGCATGCTAAAGAACGAGACGATGGTAGTTGGGAGATTCCCCCGGCTCCTTACACGTTATCCTTGGAGGAAAAAAAGAAGCTATGTACCTTCCTGACGAGTGTCAAGTTCCCTGATGGCTATGCTTCAAATATCTCCCGAAATTCATTGCTGAGAGAGCGCAAATTGGCAGGTTTGAAAAGCCATGACTTTCATGTCATTGTGGAGCATCTTCTTCCTCTTGCTATACGTGATTGGCCGAAGTCACTGTCCACACCACTTATTAAATTGAGTTCATTTTTCAAGGAATTGTGCTCTAAGACATTGAATGTGAAAGACTTAGAAATAATGGACAAGGAAATAGCCGTCATCCTGTGCGAGTTAGAAAAGATTTTCCCACCGGCTTTCTTTGTGATTATGATTCACCTGTCGGTACACCTTGCAAAAGAAGCAATGATTGCGGGACCCGTTCAATATCGTTGGATGTACCCTATTGAGAGGTATGTAGCTTAATATAGTTTGGAAGATAAAAACATCAAAATTTATTATCTTCTTGACTTGCTTGCTTAGTTTAGTTGTTCCTCTTGTGTAGGTATTTATGTAAACTGAAGAGTTACGTTCGTAACAAAGGGAATCCTGAAGGGTCGATAGCAGAAGGTTATCTTCTAGAGGAGTGTCTGACATTTTGTTCAAGATACATGGAGGATATTGAAACACAATTCAATAAGGAAGATAGAGTCTATGACTGTGATGATCATGGTGATGCTGAGGGTCGATTACCCATTTTTAAGACAAGTGGTCGAGCGGTCGGGAAAGTAACACCTCGATCATTAACAACACAAGAATGGGAGGATCTCCATTTTTATGTGCTCAAGAATTGTGAAGAAGTGAAGCCATTCATTGAGTAAGTTTTAGTGTTCTGCAATCAAACCATCTACATATATGCTAAGTTTGTAATTCACCATTATTGTCCTATTTTGCACTAGTGAGTATGAGCGTGAAGTTTCAAACACAACAAAGATGACAATCGCTAGGAAGCGCAAGTTCATTCAATGGTTCAAACATCGAGTAAGTTAAAATAACAAGAAATTTGCCTCCCTCATATGACAAAGATGTCTACCTATTTACGTATATAAGTTGGAATAATGTTTGGTGCAGGTGACTTCTTTAGCTCAAGAAAAGCATCCTGCTGTGACTGAACATTTATAGGCCTTAGCGGATGGCCCAGGTCGTGTTGTAGCGACTATGAACAGCTACATGGTAAATGGTTGTTTGTTCCGCACAAAGGACAGCGAAATGGAAAGAGAGACACAAAACAGTGGGATTGTTGTGTTGGGGAAAATGATGTTGAATATTACGGTCTGCTGCGCGAAGTCATTGAAGTACAGTACACAGGAGGAAATCGTGTCACTTTGTTCATGTGTGATTGGTGGGATGTTCATAGTCATGGGCGAGGAATAACTAAAGATTGCTTTGAATTCATCAGTGTCAATATTGTAAAGGTGTTGGGAAATGATCCCTACGTTTTAGCTTCACAAGTTGGGCAAGTGTACTATGTTCAGGACGTTGCGAAGGCAAATTGGAAGGTTGTAGTGAAGGCAAACCCAAGGAACTTCTACGACGTTCCTGAAATACTTGTCCAAGATAGCATTGGGGAAACAACGAAAGTTTAATGCGTTTGGCTTTTTTTTTAAATTGATCCATTATAGGGATTTAATATTTCCATTTATATTGATAGAGTTGTTAAACAATTTGTATTGAAATTTTTATGGTAGTTATTATAATTTGTCTGTTTGTTTGAAATTTATGGAATATCAACTTAGATGTTTTTTACATTCTCTTTCGTGCTATTGAAATTTTTATGGTAGTTATTATAATTTGTCTGTTTGTTTGAGTAAGTAGTGATAATGTTTTTTGTTAGCGTGTTTTTCTTCGGTGTTGGGAGTTTTTCATGAGAATGTCCAAACCAAGTGGAAAGACATCCAGGAAAAAAGTTGAAGGTCCAACAAATGAGTACGAAAAGCTGAGACTTCAAAGGATTGAAGCTAACAACAGAAAGCTGGATAATCTAGGTGTGAAGCGCATTATGGCTAGCATGATTAGTCTAGTGGATAGCACGAAGCAGAAGAAGGAGGTGAACAGGATCAAGAGTAAAGCTACCTTAGATCAAGATAGTGACTACTCACCGGAGGATGATCTTTCGGATGATGGAAATGACGAGGAAGCCACTATTGCAAACAAGAAAAGGAAGGTATGTTGAGTTAGATTTTGAAATTTCTTTTTACTGATTGAGGTTGCATATGTGCTCTTAGTATTGCAAATGCCTTTTGATATGTTCTTATTATGTGTGACAAGGAAGGGAGGACAGGGTAGGGAGGGTATTGAGGGGGTGGGGAGTGGCTGTGAGAGGGCAGGGTGGGGTGGGTATAGTGTGTGCAGTGGCAGGGTAGGGAGGAGGTCTGTGCATGGGATGGGGGTGTGTGTGCAGGGGTTGTGGGAGGGGGGTGTGTGTTGTGGGAGGGTATGTGTGTCAGTGTGTGTGTGCAGGGGCTGTGGGAGGGTGGGTATTAGTATTGGCAGGGTAGGGAGGGTATTGAGGGGGTGGGGAGTGGCTGTGCATGGGATGGGGGTGTGTGTGCAAGGGCTGTGGGAGGGGTGTGTGTGTTGTGGGAGGGTATGTGTGTCAGTGTGTGTGTGCAGGGGCTGTGGGAGGGGTGGGTATTAGTATTGGCAGGGTAGGGAGGGTATTGAGGGGGTGGGGAGTGGCTGTGCATGGGATGGGAGTGTGTGTGCAGGGGTTGTAGGAGGGGGGTGTGTGTTGTGGGAGGGTATGTGTGTTAGTGTGTGTGTGCAGGGGCTGTGGGAGGGGTGGGTATCTGTATTGGCAGGGTAGGGAGGGTATGAGGGGTGGGGGTGGAGGGCTGTGCATGGGATGGGGGTGTGTGTGCAGGGCTGTGGGAGGGGTGTGTGTTTGTGGGAGGGTATGTGTGTCAGTGTGTGTGTGCAGGGGCTGTGGGAGGGGTGGGTATTAGTTTTGGCAGGGTAGGGAGGGTATTGAGGGGGTGGGGAGTGGCTATAAAATTGATTAATTTGGATTCCCTGAACCATGCTTTCTACATTAATCTTTGTGATATATATGCTAAAGGTGGTAGATTTAATGATGTAAAGAAAATAAGAACCTTCATGCAAGAGAAGGGATTCATAAAGGATATGCCAGGATGGTGTTGTTCATGAATTTTCTGTTAGAGGATCACTTGAACTTGTGATGGATGAACTAGTTTGGTTACTTCATAGACTAAATAATAAGATGAAGATAGGTTCTCAAGGAAATGATCTGGATGATATATAACCAACTACAGAAGTTATGAATGTTTACTGATGTTATGGAATTTGTATGACTTCAACGGACTTAATTCTTTATATACGTGGTGGCATGGTCTTTGCCATGGATTAAAGCATTCCCGCAGCCCACAGGATATGGTGCAGCTCTGTAGTTAGTAGGTTCAACTGTTCAAGTAGTGAAGTGATTCTTTGCCATGGATTATAGTGTTATAAATTGAACTTCCGGAGTGCTTATCTTGGAGTTTGACTGATGGCTAACTGCAGCTATATCTGTGTTGTTTAATACTATTATAGTTCTTTTAACAGCCTGAGAATTTTAATGTGCTGGCTACAGAATATTGATGGACGAGTTATAATTGGTGAAGCTTCTGATTTTCATGAAAATTCAAAGCATTTCCTTGTGCTAGGTCTACTAGTGCTGATTCTAGTTAACCTGGACAGGCGGACAGCAGAGAGAGTATGTAACACATGAAGTAACACTCTAACAAATGGAGCAGGTCATTCTCTTTACAGCATAATCACTTGTCCTAGACTCAATCACTCAACTGCATTGAGATTTAAAAATGTATCTCTCTCGCATTCTCAATATAAAATTTACCTGAAACTTGCCGTTGATCTCCTTTATGTTAGATGCATCTATATTTTGCTATTTGAATTGTTCTCTTCCCCTCCCCCTTCCTTAGACGAAAGTCAACCCTTTATTTTGCTAATGAATTTCAAATGCTTTCTTTTTCTTATACGAAACAAAATGGCAGGCACATAACCAAGACTGTGCAAATAAGGGGACGAAAAGGAACTTCATTTTACCGGGTGCAATCGGCTCTTTGTTGACGCAGAGCAAAAACGTGCAAGGGAAAGGAAACAAAGGGGGAAATGTGCAGCTAACAGCAGCCCTCAAAGTCATACAGAAAGGTTCACCTTTTAAACCACACTCATTCCATTTATGAAAGTCATTAGATTTAGTTTCATTCTAATATCTTAGTTGCGAAATAACTGCAATACAGCGATCAATAGTCAACAGGAGGCGGAAGTTCAAGACAAGATGGACTTCGATGAAGGTATAGTAGTCCATATGTATAAATATAGGATTTAATAACAGAATACCTATGACAAATGAACTTATGTACTTCTAGGCATTATAGTGTCTGAGATTGTTTAATTTCTTTACAGAAATGAAAGAGTCCGATGAAATTGGGAAGGCTGATGTGGGAGATAGTGAATTTCATGAGCGAGAAAGTGATGGAATCAATGCAAGGGAATCCCAAAAAGCAATTGACCAAGAAGGTTTGTTTAAAGAGCCATTGCGGTTCTTTCCTTTTTTTTGATTGACGAATGTGTTAGCTTCCAAGAGAGTTGATTTGATCATGTAAAGTGTGTTTTTTGACGGAAAATTGAAATTTGGGTCAGATGGCTCGATGGAGAAAAAAGGCGAAAGCATGCTAACAGGAGAAAAGGAGGCATCTAATGAAACAGGTATGGTTGGCTCATTTATTTAAAGACATACCCTAAGCCTATTTTTTAAAGACAATATTTATTTTTTCAAATTACACATGTCAGGAAAGGAAAAAGAAGAAGTCATATAAAACCAAAACACCAAGAGGTCCTACAAGAAATTTACAACTGGCTAAAATGAGACCCGGTGAGAAGATAAAGGTAGATTTTGATGTCAGTGGTCAACCAATAGGTGTCAACAGAGCTAAGCTGTCAAGTTACTGTGGTTCCCTCGTCAGAGATCCTCGAATGCGCCACTTTATCGTATTGAAGAATTTTCACAAGTTCCACAAGAGAATAAAGAGAAGATGTGGAAGCTCATTTTGGTAGAACAATACTTCCACAAGCATTGATAATTCTTCAATATCTTTTACGAACTTTATTTTCTAATTAGAACATTTCTCATGTGCAGGACAAATTTGATATTGGGCTGGATGATGTTAAAGATCAAGATGAACGTGAAAAGAAAATAAAAGATAAGAGGAAGTATATCATGACATCTTTGAACAAGAAGTATCGGAATTTTCGTGCACGTTTGAAGAGAGAATATTATGACACTGAAGAAAATGATGACGACAGACTGAAAGAAGATAATAGGCCCCCAAGTGTTGACGAAAAAGACTGGGAGTGGCTTGTATCATACTTTGGCACTCCAGACTTTCAGGTTAATGCACCCTCGTACATTGCATAGATTTCTTTATTTATTTTCAATTTTTATCATTTCACACAATTGTAATTTGTTTATATTTGAATTTAATAGAAAAAGAGTCGCAGAAACATTGAGAATAGGTCATACCTTGATGCCGGACATACGGCAGGAACAAAAAGTTTTGCACAAAAAGCACAAGATATGGTAACGCGTGTTCTTTCACCATTCCTGTCCTAATTTTTGGAATAGTTACTTAGGTTTATTGTTTCCATTCCTTCAGTTTGAACGTGACAAGGTAATGCCAGGATTATTGGAATTGTACGAGGAGACTCATACTAGAAGCGACAAAACACCTGTAACTCAATCGGCACAGGACACACATGGTAACGATTATTCAAACTGGATTTTTTTTGGTTGTATTTGAAAGTATATTCCTACTTGACAAGATCTTCTCCCGTTACTGCAGAATGAAATTAAGCAGCTAGTTGAGCAACGAAACAATTTGGAAACAAAAATGACTGATGAAGAAATCTATGCAACAATTAAGCCAAAACGCAAGCCAAGTGCACGTGATCGACAAAAAGGGATAAGTCCCTCAGTGACATCATTATTTGGGTCATTTAGTGAAGGAGAAAAGTTTCGCAAAGAGGCTGAAGCATCCAAAAATGAAGCTAGTGAGGCAAAGAAGGAAGCAAACGAGGTAAAGGAGAAGAACGAAGCTCTAAGTAATACAGTGAGAGGCCTCGAAAAGAAATCTAGACTTATGGAACGCGCCCTAGAAGCCTTCATGAATTTGGCTGGATACAACATGTCCGACTCAATATGGATGCGGTATGTCATAGATTATACCTTCAATTTAATGCAAAACAGATTAACACATGTGCATTATTAACAATTACAAATATTAACAGTGGACCGATGAAGAGGATGAGGAAGAGCTAATTCAAAAGTCTGAGAAAAAACACAATGATGTTGAAGATTAAAGATATTTGTTAGATATCAGTATTAGAGGTGACCAAGGTTTCTCCTTATCTTTTCTTTTTTTTAAAAAATCATTGGTGACTCTATAATAATGGTTATTCTGCTGCGTTGTTGTTCTGCTGCTATGCTGCTGTTGTTCTGCTCCTATGCTGCTATGCTGCTGTTGTTCTGTTGCTGCTGCTATGCTGCTTGTTTTCTGCTGCTGCTGGTCTACTGTTGTTGTTCTGCTGCTGTTCTGCTGCAGCTGCTATGCTGTTGTTGTTCTGCTTCTGCTGGTCTGCTGTTGTTGTTCTGCTGCTGTTCTGCTGCAGCTGCTATGTTGTTGTTGTTCTGCTTCTGTTGTTCAGCTTATGTTGATCTGCTGGTGTTCAAGTTGAAGTTAATATACTGGTTTTTATATATTCTATGTTCAAGTTCATATACTGGTTTTTTTCCAATAATAATGGTTATTGTGTTCTAAGGATTATGGTTTTGTTAGTGGTTATTATGGGTTTGTGTTCTAAGGAGTATGGTTTTGTTAGTGGTTCATATACTGGTTTTTTTCCAATAACAATGGTTCAAGTTCAAGTTCTGCTGTTATGCTTCTATTCTGATGTTGTTGATCTGCTGCTGCTGTTATTCTACTGTTGTTGTGCCGCTGTTATGCTTCTGTTGTTCTCATGTTGTTGAGTTTGTAAATTAAAGTTTAACCTTGTTTGAGTTACTGGATTTTGAGGATACAGGATTATGAATCGGACGCGAGTCCTAAATTAAGTTTTAGGCGGTCCGTATTACAAAGGAAACTCTGCCGAATTTTCTGTAGAATTTTAATAACATATCTTGTTGTTTAAAATATTTGAGGATCACTTAATATAGTTTATTAGAGTTAGAGGTTCTAATATATTCATTGGATTCTAAAAGTTTTGGTAAGTTAAGCGTTAGAGGTTCTAATATGTTCATTGGATTGTAAAAGTTTAAATATTCGACTTTCCATGACTTCTTTCTCCTTTTTTTTATTTCTCTTTTCGCAATAATCTTAGAAATATAAAATCAGTCAGCTTCAAAATGTTAGTTCCGCTCCAAGCACAATTCAAGTGGCACTAAAAAATATCTTTAGATACAACAATAATTTATGTGATGCCGAAAAAATGGCTATAGAGACAACTAAATTCATGTGACACTAAATACATGGCTTTAAAGACAACTAACTACAATTGATGCTAAAATTAAGGGCTATGGAGACAACTAAATTCATGGGATGCTAAATACATGGCTTTAGAGACAACTAACTACACTCGATGCTAAAAAAATGGCTTTAGAGACAACTAAATTCATGTGACTTAAATTCATGGTTTTAGAGACAACTAACTACAATTGATGCTAAAACAAATGGCTTTAGAGACAACTAAATTCATGTGACTCTAAATACATGGCTTTAGATGCAACTAACTACAGTTGATGCTAAAAAAAATGGCTTTAGAAACAACTAAATTTATGTGATGCTAAAAATATGGATTTAGAGACAACTAATATTCATGTGATGCTAAAAACATGGTTTTAGAGACAACCAACATACATGTGATGCTGAAATGTATCTTTAGAGGCACCAGAATATATTTGACACTAAAAACCATATAATTTAGAGGCAACTATGGTTATGTGATGCTAAAAGGGGGTTTCAGAGGCAACTCAGCCAGATGATGTGCCTCTATATCCAAGTTTTTTTGTAGTGATTCATCATTAGAAATTAGAGATTTAGAATATGATTTAGTGATGTCGAGTTTGATTATTCTCGTATTGATCGGTTGTAATTCCGAACTTGATGTATTTTATTTTTAAGCAATTTAAATTGGTTTTTTTTTAACGGCTCATTAATTCCGAACCCACGTGGATGAAATCCTGGATACGCCACTGGTTAATGTTGATGTTTGAGATTTGTGGAATATTTTGGCTCTATTACTAATTTTTTGCACGACCAGCTAATTGATTGTTGATTGTTCTGTTGCGGCCATTGCTCACTGCTTCTATTTTTTTGCTTATTTATTTGATCCTGCAGTCACATTCAGCTCTTATTCCCTTCTTAAAAGTTGTAGAACTAGAAAAGTTAGTAAATTTAGGCCTAAGAATTACTTGTTTCGGAGTTGTATATTAGGACTTATGCCTCATGCAAGTTACAGTGATTGTGTTATATATAGGATAGTCTTGTATATTGATGATCAAAATGTATGAGTAAAAGAAGACGTGGTTTGGGGTGGTTATGATAGGTACCAAGCTAAGATGCCTCAAATTAGACTTGTTTTGCTTACCTATCTACAACAACTATGAAAATAAGTATTAATTCTAAATATATGTAATAATTACTGGTTATTATCATTTATACATCTTTAAAAGCTAATCTTTGGCCTCACGTTTCATTTGAACAGTTGAAATTTAACGGTTGTAAACGACTCAATTAAACGACTATCCTTTTGTTTAGATTATCGATTTAGCCCATCGAAGCTGTTTAGATGATTAATTTCCGCGCAGCTGCAAATTGTTAAGGTTAGTACCTCTCAGTTGACTTCAGTTCTCTAATTTTGCTGTGTGATTTTGGTATAGAGTACAAAAACAGGTTTCCACTGTTAGATTAAGTGGTATAGAGTTATGCTTATTTTATATGCATTTATGATTGATCTTATCTTTGGGTAACAAATGTCTTTTCTTTTTTTCAATCTTTTGGTGCAGATATTTGTTCATGGTGTCATATCGGAGCTGCCAAATTAAGGAAAATAAGGTGGTTTTCATGTAAGTTTCTAATTATTTTAATGAAGTTCAAAATTCAAGATATCATGAATAGATATTTATAGTTATTTTAATTATTTATTATTATTATTATTATTATTGTTATTATTATTATTGTTATTATTATTATTGTTGTTATTATTATTATTTTCCCCTTGATGTATTTTGCTTTATAAGCTGCGAAGTTAATACTGTCATACTTGCTTCCAACTGATTTGGGATTTTTTTTCCGAGGTTATCGCATCGTGTCAACAAGCCTTGGAAAATAATCTATAAAGGACTCTTTGACTTGTTGAAAATAATCTTGTAGTTGTTCTCTGTCCGCTCCTTTTGTTGTTGATGTTGTTGCAACCCTATAACTTGCTTACATAGTTGCTACCTGAATCCTTCTAGTTGTGGTTGTGTTGCTGTTGTTGCAAATAAGTATTTTTAGTCAATCTGGAAAGGTTTGTGCTGCTGACTTGCTGATGTTTGTTTTTGCACGATCATTGTTGTTCATGTACTTAATCTTGTGTTATTGCAGCGGTTGCTATGCTTTTTAGTTGTTTCCGGTGCAAGTTGTCGTGCCATTGCGTGCTACTACTACCGGCTAAGCCAATTTTGTACAAGTTATTACAGCTTTGTTAAACTAATATTTGTTATTAAACTAATATTTACTATATGCATGTGTTGCAGGTGCTTGCGGAATCCAACTATTCAAACAATTGAAGAATAATATGAGGCAAAGACTGAGGCAATTGAAAAATGAAATGACACTATCCAAACTATTAGATACCTTTTTTTTCTCTCTTGTAGTTTCCAATTTTTTTTACTGTAACAATTGTGAACAACCAACTAGACATGTTAGTTGATTAAGGTGTTTATATAAATGACAATTATTTTTTATCTATATAGTACTTTTTATTGATTCATTAAATTGTTTTGTTTGTTTACTTTTAGTATTAATATAGCATATATATGTATTAATTCATAAATCTTAAACTGTAAAATGTGTAGTTGCCCCTAATAGTTTTAATAAAAATGTCAAAATTACACCTAAAAACATCCTTTAGCGACTAACTTATGGTTGCATTAGAGGCAACATATAATTAGAGATGGATTTATGGTGCCTCTAAATATAAGTGGTCTTATCAGCAATATAACATGTGTGCCCAAAAAGGTGGCATTAGGGGCAACTTATAATTAGCGACAATATGGTTGCCTCTAAACGTAAGAGGCTTTAGCAGATGTAACTTGTGTGCCTCAAAAGGGGCATTAGGGGCAACCTATTATTAGCGACAGCTATGGTTGCCTCTAAACGTAAATGCTTTTAGACACCATAACTTTGTGCCTCAAAAGTGGCATTAGGGGCAACCTATATTAGCGACAGACATATGTTGCCTCTAAACTAAAGTCTTTAGCGCACCATAACTTGTCTGCCTCTAAATGACGCATTAGGGGCAACCTATAATTAGCGACAGTCATATGTTTGCTCTAAACTAAGAGTCTTTAGCAGATACCATAATTTGTCTGCCTCTAAAACGTGGCATTAGGGGCAACCTATAATTAGCGACAGGCATATGGTTGTCTCTAAACATAAGATTCTTTAGCAGCACCATAACTTGTCTGCCTCTAAAACGTGGCATTAGGGGTAACCTATAATTAGCGACAGACTAATTAGAGGCAACCAAAAAATTATTTCTAAACACCATTAGAGGCTACAAATATATATTTAGATGCAATTTTGGATTGCCTCTATATGTAGTTTTTTTTTGTAGTGGACGCAGCGTGCTCGACCGAGCGAGGGGAGGAGCTGGCGAGGGGACCAGCGGACGCTGGGATGGCAGCGGGCCAGGCAGCGTGAGGGGTTGAGCGTCCAGCAAGAGCTGGAGCAGAAGCTGGCGAGGCCGACACACAAGGGGGGAGGGGGTAGTCCCAGCGCGCGCTAGACTGGCGCGGGCCAGACAGACGCGGATGTGGGCTCGATGGGCTGATGGTACGTGCCATCGGTGGGTCCGGGAGAGGAACAAGACGGTCCTATGACACTACGACTGAGAGGGGGCGCAACATTGGTGGGACTCCAATCAAATTCTAAGACTAGGGGCGGCGTATAAGACGTTGTGGATGTAGAACCCACAAGAGTACGATAAGGAAACTTATGTTATGACGACTAGTAAACACTTTGCAGGTAGTAGGATCAAAACATCGATAACCTTTATAATCCAATGCATATCCAAGAAAAACACAAGTTTTAGACTTAGGTTGCAGTTTGTTTTCAAAAATTAATAGGAAGGAGGACGATGAAATAATTTTTAAAAAGGAGAAACAGCCCCTAAAACCGAGCTGGGTAATCTGTTAATGGTGTAGGTGGCAGTATATGATGCATCAACCCAAAATTCAGCTGTATTATGGGGACAAGATTTTTGAAAAATTATGCCATTGTCACGAAAATGTTGTAGAAGCGGAGAATTATCAAATTCCCTACCTCCATCACTTTGAAAATTTTTAATCTTGCAATTAAAAAGGTTTTCAACCATCTTTTGAAACAGGAATATCACGTGAAATTATCAAATTCCCTACCTCCATCATTTGTTCAAAAGGATTATTATTGTTGTTGTACTTATTAATTATTAATATTGGTAATTATTATTAATCTCGTTGTTATCATTATAAATGTCATTGTTATCATTATTTTAAGTTATTTTGTTGTTATTAAATAATAGAAAATTAAAAGTCTCGTGTTAAGAACATAAGATTGACGCAAAAATAAAAAATATATAAAACATGATATATAGCTCAAATTCATGACAACGAAACTACTAAGTTTGGATTACATTTCAAAATAAGCTAAGTGCGAGATACAAATTATAAATTTAGATCCCGTATAACTTTTCCTACCAAATTCCAAATCTCTCTAGCTATTTGAAGTTGCACCCTATCCATTAGTAGTAAAAGAGAAATTAGTGTAGTACTTAGGTAAAGTTTAGTAGTTGTTTGTATATTTTATTTTATTTTATATGAAAAAAAATGAGTTGAGTCTGCCGACTTCTCAAGTGTGAAATATTTTTTTTAAAGGGAAAGTGTGAAACATTTTAGAAGTGCTCTTATAAACTAAGGACTTGGGTTATAGAATTATTTTTAGTAATAATAATTACTATTATGATTATAATTATTGTTGTTGGTATTATAATAATGATAATAATAATAAAAGACAGAAAAAATAAGTTCAGTTTAGATCAGGTTAGAAAAAATAAGTTCAGATCATATCAGGTAAGTTCTGAATAGAAAATTTCAGGTGAACTAAACATAGCCTAGATGAATCAACAAATCGTACCTGAATTTAGACTAGGTGGACTCATACATTCATATTTAATAGGTATAGTATTTTACAGTAGACATAATCCTTATAAAAAAACACAGTAAACATAATTACATAATACTTCCTTCGTTTTTTTTTAGATGTAACATTGGACTTTTCACATTTGCCGAGACACAACTTTGACCGATAATATCTCCAATTGCATAAAAGTAAAAATTATAAAAAATATATATTTGGAAAGTGTATACCGTGACGAATCAAAAAAGATCCCACATGACTATATTTTTTCTTATGTATAAATAACAATTAGTGGTCAAAGTGTATTGGATGAATAGTGCCCAAAGCCAATATATTACATAAAAAAAACGGAAGGAGTAATAAATATATAGTCAAATCTGCAAGACTAAACAAATCCTAAGTTTTTTTTTGTCATGTATAGTATGTTTTTACGTGCATATACGAATCCAATCCTTTTATATATACATATTTTGACCAATATATTGACTATACTTGCAAACTTGTGGTAGACATCAAGTGTTGTAGCCTACGTCTGCATGTAAATTAACTGAACTGAACTTCTATACATCGCCCAACAATTACTTAAAATCGCCCAAAAAAACAATGTAATTACATTTATAACGTTCCTCATTTTTTTCTTAAATCAACACCACCCACCTCACTTCCTAGCTGCCTCGCTGCCGCCACCACCATCTCCCTCACCTCCTGCCTTCCACCACCACCCACGCACCTCACTCCACCACCCTCACCTCCATTGAAATACCCCTCTCTCTCCTTCACTGTTTGCTGTCGAAATTTTTTTATACTGTAGAACGTCCAGCCAGGACGTTCAGCCCATGGGGCGATCGTCCGACCAGGACGTTCAGCCCATGGGGCGAACGTCGGGCCAAGACGTTCTGCCCATGGGCTGAACGTCCTGGCCGGACGATCGCCCCATGGGCTGAACGTCCTGGTCGGACGTTCTACAGTATAAAAAAATTTCACTCGAAGGTGGTGGTGATGGTTAAAATTTCACGGTGTTGGTTCTTTTGGCAGGAAAACACAAACATAGATGAGAACTTCTAATTTTTATTTTGACCTTTTAGGTTATTGCGATATTGGATAAGTTAAAGAATACAAAAACGATGGCCAAAGTTCTGATGAAGAGGAAGAATCATCCGACATGTTCTCTGAAACACTTCATTTTTCTTGGAATTTCTTTTACAACATTGACAATTGCTCTTTCCTTCTATTGATTCACTTATTATTGTCTGTAATACCCTACCCTTCTCATTGCTACTTCCTAATTTTTATTTTTGTGACATATGATGCAGGGTCACAATGAGGAAGATAGAATTGACCTGTTTGTTGGTGGAGGTATTACTACGATAGTCATGGAGTCATGGGCTGAATGTCCCGCCAGGTGGTTCTATTGATTCATTTATTATTGTCTGTAACTACAGTTGGCTTCCCAAAATAACGTCTCATAGTATAAAAAAAATTTCACTGCGAAGGTGGTTGCGGTGGAGGTTGACGGTGGTAGTGGGAAGGTAGGTGGTGGTGGGGATAAGAAAAGGTGAAATGGCAGTAGGTTTGTGTTGGTGGGGATGGTGGGTAGTGTAGAAAAAAGGAAAGGATAAATTGGGCTATAAAAATATATTTTGGGCGATTTTAAGTACTTTATGGGCGATGTTTAACAATCCTCTAAATTAAAGGGGCAGTGGGGCACGTATGCATTCGTAAGTTCAAGTGCTTTTGCCTATTTCTAGTAATTTGACACTGTACCGGAAAGATAAAGTTTTAAACATATGTTATTACTTTTTATTTTTTGATTCTATAAGAGTTGTAATATGGAGAAGAAATAAAAATTCAAAGGATTATGAGACGAGGATAGTTTTGTGATATTGTAAAAGATGAGTTTTAGGTTAAATGTTTTGTGTTGACTTTCTCATTCCTTCGTTTGGCAGTATATAGTTCATACAATACAAAGGCTCTCTAAATAAGGAAATATACAAAGCATATTCTGTTGCCTAATATATGAGAAATCTCAATACCCCCTCAAGTTAGAGCATGGGGATCATAAATGCCCAACTTGGAAAGCAGTGTGTCAAACTGAAATTTGCCGAGAGCCTTAGTGAAAATGTCGGCCAGTTGCTCCGTGGTATGAACATAGGATGGAGCAATAAGACCATCAGTGATAGCATCACGTACGAAATGACAATCAACCTCGATGTGTTTCGTACGTTCATGAAAGACAGGATTTTTAGCAATGTGAAGAGCCGATTGACTATCACAGAATAAACAGATGGCAGCAGGATGGTTGACACCCAAACTCAATAGTAAACCTTTCAACCATTTTAATTCACAAGTGAGAGCCGCCATGGAGCGGTATTCAGCCTCAGCCGAGGAACGGGACACAGTAGCCTGCTTCTTAGTCTTCCAAGAGATGGGTGAAGCACCAAGAAAAACAAGCCAACCCGAAAGAGAGCGGCGAGTAATAGGGCAGGCCGCCCAATCGGAATCACACCATCCCGAAAGAGATAAGTCACTGTCAGTACGTAGTAAAATCCCCTGACCAGGGGTGCCTTTCAGATAACGAATGACTCGTAAAGCAGCGTCCCAATGATCAATACGAGGCGCCTGCATAAATTGAGATAAGATATGCACAGAATAAGCCAAGTCAGGACGAGTAACTGAGAGATAGATAAGACGGCCAACAAGGCGACGATATGACTCAGGATCATCGAGCAGGGCACCAGTAGCAAGCCCAAGTTTGTGATTTTGCTCAATAGGAAAGCCAGCAGGCTTAGAACCCAAAAGACCGGCTTCAGAAATAATATCCAAAGTATATTTGCGCTGACAGAGAAATAAACCAGATGAGCTACGAGCAACCTCGATACCAAGGAAATACTTCAAAGCACCCAAATCTTTCATTTTGAAACAGTCGGAAAGATAGGCCTTAAAGGCCTTCAAAGCAGCGAAATCATTCCCAGCAACAATAAGATCGTCCACATACACTAACACATTAAGCTGAACAGGGCCCTGAGTGAAGGTGAAGAGAGAGTAATCAGAGTATGATTGAAGAAAATCGTACCCTTTGAGAGCCGTGACAAGCTTAGAAAACCAACACCGAGGAGCCTGTTTAAGACCATAAAGGGACTTGTGGAGACGACATACCATATTGGGTTGAGAAGCTTCAAATCCAGGAGGGAGTTTCATGTATACCTCTTCCTCCAAATCACCATGAAGAAAGGCATTGTGAACATCCATTTGATGTAGTTCCCAATTCTTAGTAGGAGCAATAGCAAGAAAAGCGCGAATAATGACCATCTTAGCAACAGGGGCAAAAGTTTCAGAGTAGTCAATGCCCTCCTGTTGATGATTCCCAAGAACCACCAAACGAGATTTATGACGATCAAGATTTCCTGCAGAATCAAACTTGTTGCGATAAACCCACTGACTACCGAGAGCTCGTTTGCCCGGAGGCAGAGGAACCATAGTCCAAGTACCATTTTCTTCTAAGGCGTGAATCTCATCATTCATAGATTTTCGCCACCCCGCATCCTGCATAGCCTCTTTAAAGGATTTCGGCTCTGAGATAGAGGTTAGAGCAGCAATAAACTTTCGATATTTCACATAAAAACTTTGACAGTTAATGTAATGAGCTATAGGATAGGAAGTACCTGAAGAATGTGAAGGAGCAGGAGTAGAAGGAGATGGACTCTCTACCTGGATAGTGTGAGCAACATAATCACGAAGAAGAACAGAAGGAGTTTTAGTACGGAGACCACGGCCCAACTCATGAGAGGAAGCTGGCCCAGTCGTAGAATCTGGAGAGAGTGTAGGAGAGGAGGTGGAAGCCTCAATAGATGAACTGGGCTGTAAGACACACGTGGGCTCAAGAGGAGGCCCGGACCCAGCAGCGGTAGAAGGAGGAGAAGGCGATGTTATCGTGCCATCCAAGAAGACAAACTTGCGCCTGGCTTCAAGAGCCATTTGTATATCCGATGACCATGTGTCATAGTTATCGGCCGTAAGTTTCGTGGGAGTGATGAAGTCACCAGGTCTATCCTGGGGGCCAAGAAAAAACGGAGAATAAGAGAGAATAGGTGTTTGTTGGGTGTTTGTAGGTGGCGGGTTTTCATCACCGGCCATAGATATGTTAGTGTGGTGACTGTAAGCCTGATACCATGTAAAAGATGAGTTTTAGGTTAAATGTTTTGTGTTGACTTTCTCATTCCTTCGTTTGGCAGTATATAGTTCATACAATACAAAGGCTCTCTAAATAAGGAAATATACAAAGCATATTCTGTTGCCTAATATATGAGATATCTCAATAGATATGGAGAAGAAATAAAAATTCAAAGGATTATGTGATGAGGATAGTGAATAAATATGCATGTGACATACATATAAAAATGAAAAATATAGAGAGAAACAAAAAGAATGATTTTGTGATGAGGATAAGGGATGAGAAATAAGAATACATGTAAAAATGACAATTTTTAAAATTCATGAGACAATGGTTAAGTACCCCTCCGATCTATTTGTGATTTCTTTTCCAATTTTGATTATTTTTGTGAAAGAATTTATGTGATTTTATGTTCTGCTTGTGTTTTACTCCCCTTTTTTTTTTTTTTATCTTTCTTACTTTTTTGTGCACATCTCCCAATGCATATTTTTGAGTTTAATATTATATATTAGTAAAAGTTATAACGATTGAATATTAATAATGTACTAATTGAGACGAATCAAACAAGACTCCACAGTCCACATGACTATATTTTTTCTTATAAATTGAAAAAATTGAGAAAATTCTCTCTAAGTATGAATAATGTCAAAATTCTAAGTGAGAACGATAAAAAACAGAGGGAGTACTTAAACCGTTCGTATTCAATTATACGTAGTATGTATTTTTTTTTTTACTTATTTCTTTTCTGATGATTGTCATATATACCTGACTTTTGATTTGTTTCTAAAAGTTGGTAATTTCTTGTTTATTTCCTTAATCTTGCTTATATTGTCATTGTTTTGTTGATTGGGCCTTGTTTATTAGTTGTTGATTTCCCCCTTTTCTCTTTCCTCCATGTTTATGGTAATGGAGTTCTTTAAGCTTTATTTTGCTTTATTTCCATAATGTGATTAGTAACTGGAAATTAGTTCTGATTATTAAAAAAATTTAAACACTTGCTAGCTTCATCTTAATTTTATTAAACTAAAATTATATGTAATGATTGAAACATGTAAATATGATTACTAATTAATGTTTAATTTGCTTGATTCTCTATAGCTTTGTCTTATAATACTACAACACTTGGTAAAAGTTAGGGAGTGTTTGCTCATATCATTCTGGTATGACTATAACCGCTCGTTTGGTTAGTGGTTATAAATAGTGGTAATGTTAATGAAATTTAGTGTATATGTGTAAAGAAGTTTTCATGTCAATGACCATGGGAATAAAACTTTATCACAAAATATAGGTTTCCTATAAAGCCTATAATTTTACAGAGAACAGAGGAAGTATAATAGAGATTATATAAGTGAAGGGGAAAGCATTTATCCCCTTAATTATAAAATTACATATTTACCCATCAACTTCAATATTATTAAATATTCAATATATAACATTCACCAACAGAAACATGCACCATGTAACATGCAAATACTTGTCAAAATAAAAATTCCATCAAATTTCATTCTTTGACCGAAAATATTGAAAACTACTCCTTATATGCATAAATTTCTTTCTAAAAAAAAAAATTAATCAAATTAATTCACACCTCAATTAACTCATATTTGACCGAAAAACTTTCGATAAAATAATACAAAAGCAATAGCTAAAAAGATACACAACACTAATACATACACAACTTATGTTCAAACTTAAAGATGTTTCCTCATAATGCAATATCGGGGGACACCATGCTCCCCCTTTATATGTATTATAGAGATTACAAACACAAAATAAAGAAAAAAAATAGTGGTGTACATTGATTAAAGCTTCACAATATTCTCAATTTGTGAATACTACATTGTTAATTTAGACTATCTAGTACACAATATATATGTTAATTGAAAATTAAAAACTGCTCTATGAAAAAATAGTCAATTAGATGAGAATGATAATCTACAATTTGAATAATAATATAATACATTCTCCTTTGTAATTGTAATACACTATTAAAGTTACGTAATTTTGTGTAACTATAATATCTATTTTACTTTTCGGTTTGTTTACTACGTAGTAACAACTATGCCCTAAATGTCGCCGCACGCATAAAGTGCATGAAAAGCTAGAAATAGATATTTATCAAATACCCTTTTAATAAAAAAAATTGATATAAGTAACAAATGTGTGTAACGTGGCGTAGTGGTACAAGACTATCTCCTATACGCCCAGAAGTCCCGGGTTCTAACCCTAACAACTCCCCCTTTTCTTTAGTTTTCCCCTTCATCCTCCCTCTCACTCTCAGCCCACCGATCTCACAAATCATCGGCGGCCACATTGTCTCTCTCGTCGGAATACGTGAAAATTGAAGTTGATCATCAGCCACACCATGAATCCTCTGAGCAAAATTAAGTTCACAAAACAGCCTTACATCGAAGAAGATGACACTCGTCAAATGTAAACAATTTTTTTTTTTTGTTTTCATGAATTGTTATAATAAAACAATGTACCTTTCTTTTTCAATCATAATCTTTGAAAGTCACTGTCATCTGAGATTTTAATTTTGTCTTTTGTTGGTTGATTTTAATTTACATGCAGAGAAAGCATCAATTTTTCGATGTTTTCGGCATCGGAGATGAGTAAGATTGCAGAAGATGAAGTGTTTCGTGGCGTTTACTATGACAGGAACAAAAAGCCGGAGAATAACGGTCTTTTGGACCCCAAAATGGTGCACTTTCTCACTACTTGTTTATGCAATTTCGCTGTTTTATAAGTTTAATTTTTAAAGATGTTCTATTGTTCAATGCCTGGATAATTTCCTTCTTTCTTTTGGCGTGGCGTGGCGTGGCGTCGGAGGAGGTTTTAAATTAGAATCAATGTGTGTCGTTTTAGCGAGTGTTTGGTTGCGCAGAAAATATTGTTTTTCTTGTTTGGTTGTTAAAAGGATAGAAAAGAGCTATCTAGATTCTAGATAATCCAACAGTTTTCTCAATTTAGTAAATATTTTAGGATTATGCCACATGTATCCTTTAGGAATGTATATAAGATATAAATATACTACTTAAGATGGAAATAAGTTTATGAAAAAATTATGCATCAATCGATGCACTAAATGAGTCAGATAGTGAGCATCTATCCCTACTTGCCCACAATTTTCGCAAATTAGTCAAAATCCGATCCAAGTACAACTCGACCTAAATATAAAATCTCATCTAAAGCCGAAAATATGAAGACCTGATCTAAATTCAATGAAAGGTGAGTTTTATGTACAATCTATCCCAAATAAGATTACTACTTCCGTCTAATTTGGTGCAAATAAACAAATACTAAGTACATATAATTAAGTTGTGTTTAAAAAGTCTTATTTTGGTATTTTTAAGTGATAACGTAAATTGAGAAACTATCCTAATCAATTCCCTAATAAATTTTCACTACTAAATTAATCTAAATAAATTGAGAAAATTGTGAGCAAGTAGGGATAGATGCTCACTATCTGACTCATTTAGTGCATCGATTGATGCATAATTTTTTCATAAACTTATTTCCATCTTAAGTAGTATATTTATATCTTATATACATTCCTAAAGGATACATGTGGCATAATCCTAAAACATTTACTAAATTGAGAAAACTGTTGGATTATCTAGAATCTAGATAGCTCTTTTCTATCCTTTTAACAACCAAACAAGAAAAACAATATTTTCCGCGCAACCAAACACTCGCTAAAACGGCACACATTGATTCTAATTTAAAACCTCCTCCGACGCCACGCCACCAAAGCCTGGATGGTGGACCAGAGACCACCTTCCTCTACATGGTCTTACTCCAAAACACATCACTTTAAATATAAAATGCAAATTTGAACTATAGGAAATTAATTAATTAAAAAAAATTGTAAATTCCAAAAAATCCTGCTGAAAACTTGCTTTGAATCCCGCGAATACTGCTCCATGAGTTGAAAAAAAAAAAGTAAATAGTAAAATCCTAAAAATAACCAAACCGCAAATTCTTCCTGCAATTTTGGTAGTTGAATTTCGTTTTTTCGTAATCAATAATGGGTGTGAAGAGAATAGAATAGAATAATAGCATCAAACTCTCATTTGCATATTCTCTCTCATTTGTTATCACAGATTTTTTTTCAAAAACAAAAATATAAACTACTATTATTTATTATTTTTTATTTTTGAAAACATTGATATCTTTTATTTTAGTTTGAATTATTATTGACACAAATCTAAGAGGTAATGGATTAACTTACTTTGCTAAAAAAAAATATCAATAATGGTTGATTGTGAATTTCGAGATAATTCGGATTGTCGTTTCGCTTCGGATGACATTAACAATGACGAAGATATATTGGATGGAATCGACATACAAGGAGAAGGTATTTTAATATTATTTCGTTGATCTCATTTTTCCTATTTTTTGTTCTTATTTGTTATAGAAAAATAAATGTGCTGACGTAGAAGATGTAGTTTTATTTGGTGTTTGTGTATGTTCTTTTAAGATTTTGATATCTTTAATTTATTTTCATGTTGTAAATTTCAATTTTTTCTGAATTGAACTTGTGTAAATAATAATATATGATGTAAAAGGAACATCTGACTCATGGAATTATAACACAGTAGTAATTTGTAAAAATCCTCCAATAATAATATGAAGATTATATTGCCAGTTCAATTATAATATGGTATCGACCTGTAAAAAAACATTATATAGTTGTTTGATAAAAGGTACATATGAAACCATTAAGAGAAAAAAAATGTATGACTCACGGAATTATAACATCATAGTAACTTAAAAAGAACATCTAATAATAATATAAAGAACATATTGACAGTTCAATTATAATATGGCGTTGACTTGGGATAAAATTGTATAATTGATTGATAAAAGGTACATATGAAACCATTATGAAAAAAAAGAACGTATGACTATGGAAATAGAGCATGATAGTAATTTATAAAGAACATATAATAATAATATGAAGATCATATTGACAGTTCAATTATAATATGGGATCGACTTGTAAAAAAAATATTATATAGTTGCTTGGTAAAAGGTACATATGAAACCATTATGAGAAAAAGAACGTATGACTCACGGAATTATAACATCATAGTAACTTAAAGAGAACATATAATTATAATATAAAGAACATACTGTCAATTCAATTATAATATGATGGAATTGGGGTTGGCAAAATGAAATTGGAAGCTCAAATATCAGTAAAGGTAATGTCACATATAACCTTCATATTTTTTTTTTACCATTTGTCTATCTTTATAATCATTGTGTAATAATTTACATGCATTCTAAATTATTTCAGGAATATTTGGATGTACCTGAGAATAGCTCTGTTGCGCACCCTACCAATCCTGAAGCGCAATTGCAATTTCATGGACATGATGACTACTTTGGAATCAATGTTACTCATTTTGGGAATTAGAATATTCAGGTTATTTAGAAATAAGTGAATGAAAAACTATTAGAATTTATAGTCAACTTCTGTATTTCATGTTGGTTTGTGATTATTTGACATTACTCTTCTAAGTCGTTTGAGCAATGGATGAATATTTAGCATTTTTTTTTCGGTGTCTAAGTTCAAATTGTGATTTTTTATTTTTTGGATTTTATAATTTTAGCGTGGATAGGTGTATTTTGAGGTGTTGGGTTGTAATTGTCCTCACAATAATTTTTAAATATTTTTCGAAAGAGATTATTAATACACATGGATGTATCTGTAGTGTCTAATTATAAAATAATTAGAGCATATAATGATTGAGAGCAAACAAGCTACACACACAAAAAAAAACGAACAAAACAAAAAGGAAAGAACATGAAGGTAAACACCAAAGAACACCATACTAATTTAAAAGGAACATTTGCAGATGAGATTTGAGAAACCAAAAATTATAGACAATCACAAAAATTAATGATCATGGAAAAAACATGAAAGTAAAAAAAGGAACACCATAATTATTTAAAAAGAACATATTCATATAAGACTTGATACTACATATTAGTGATACTAAAAAAATCATAAAAATGAAATGAACATGATAAGATATAAAAAGAACACAACACATACATTAAAAGAACATTCACATTAAAAACAGCAAAAATGAAATATGAATATAGGATTTGTTAAATATAATATATAAGTACTAAAAGAACATACAATTATAAAACAAAGAACACCCACACTGTTTATGAAAGAACATAAGGACATGAAAGTATATTATATAAAACATAAAAATATATTATGTATTTTATGACGGAGTATAATAAGAACTTGCAAAGAACATGAAAGTATATTATATAAAGCATAAAGTTTATTACAAAGAACATTAAAGAATTTATAAAAGAACACAAGATCAAATGTCAATATTATTAAAAAATGAACATAATTATACGAGAATACCATTTAAAACAATTAACTAAAGCTATTATGTGCACCACATGCACACGAGTCTTTAAATTTATTCAGTGTTTTCAAGCTTCTTAAACTTCCTTGCCAAGACCTGGAGTTCGACCCTTTTGACATTAGCATTGTCGGTGAGTAAATCAATGCAATATTGTATATATATCCTTAGCTTCTTCAAACCTTCAAACTGTTTTAATAAATATAATTATTAGAATAAAATAACAATCTCAATTAAAAAGGAAAGAACATGAAAGTAAACACCAAAGAACACCATACTATTTTAAAAGGAACATTTGCAGATGAGATTTGAGAAACCAAAAATTATAGACAATCACAAAAATTAATGATCATGAAAAAGAACATGAAAGTGTAAAAAAAGGAACACCATAATTATTTAAAAAGAACATATTCATATAAGACCTGATACTACATATTAGTGATACTAAAAAAATCACAAAAATGAAACGAACATGAAAGTATATAAAAAGAACACAACACATACAATCAAAGAACATTCACATTCCATACTGATTGTCAGAGTATGCACATACAATAATTGACATAACTAAACTACAAAAAATAAAACAATTCATGCAATTAAAATTATATTATCACATAACAGGTTAAAAACAATTCCTACAATTAAAATTTATTAATAGTTCAGGCAATTTAATTTTACTAACAATTCATGCAATTAACACAATTATAATTCAGTAACAATTCTTACTACCAATTCAAATTCACTATTCAATTTATACCATTAACAACATACTAACAATTTACCAATAAGTATGAATTTATGAGAGAAAAATAAACCAAATTCTAAAAGAAACCATAGCATAGTTTATATTCTAAAAAAAACGCATCACTGTATGTCTTCTTTTCATTCAGCTTAAGTCATAGTACAAGTTGTTTCCCAAAAACCTCCAATTGTCACTATTTCCCTCAATGAGCAAAGCTTCAATTGGAAGCTTGAAATAAAAACTCAAAATCATCCAATTCATTTATTCTCTCTTGCGAAAGTCATGAAGATTAACCCACCAAAAATTAATTTGACCCACTGGTTTGATTTAGTTGCTTTGTTCTCATCCATGGCGTCAATGGTGAAAAATCAATGTGAAGAGGGCATGCAAAACCTTGAATGAGATAAATATGAATTTTGAAATTTCACAGGTATTTTATCAAAACCGGATATCAAGGGATTTCTATATATATATATATATATTTAAATCTGTTTATATTATCTGATTTATAGATATTAATTTTTATAATTTTTTTTCCACAAAACATGGTTATTATTTTTTAAAATCAGTTATTTTCACAAAAAATTAATAGATAATATTGTAGCATTTAATTTTTTTTTTTTAAAAAATTTACAGCGATGAATCTGGAGTTCTACCGCAATTTCTGGGAGAATTTTACTGATTTCTGTCATTTTGTTTTTTTAAAAAAAGTTATTTATATAAATAGCGTTTTGTCAATTTTTTTAAAGTTAATTTACATTGCTTGCGTTTTGTTTGTTGCAAATCGCGTTTCAAACCGAGATCACAATGTACAAGGTGGTCTCGGGTCTACCTACAAATTTGCGCCGCGCCACGCCACGCCAAAAGAAAGAAGGAAATTACCCCCTTTTCTTTAGTTTTCCCCTTCATCCTCCCTCTCACTCTCAGCCCACCGATCTCACAAATCATCGGCGGCCACATTGTCTCTCTCGTCGGAATACGTGAAAATTGAAGTTGATCATCAGCCACACCATGAATCCTCTGAGCAAAATTAAGTTCACAAAACAGCCTTACATCGAAGAAGATGACACTCGTCAAATGTAAACAATTTTTTTTTTTTTGTTTTCATGAATTATTATAATAAAACAATGTACCTTTCTTTTTCAATCATAATCTTTGAAAGTCACTGTCATCTGAGATTTTAATTTTGTCTTTGGTTGATTTTAATTTACATGCAGAGAAAGCATCGATTTTTCGATGTTTTCGGCATCGGAGATGAGTAAGATTGCAGAAGTTGAAGTGTTTCGTGGCGTTTACTATGACAGGAACAAAAAGCCGGAGAATAACGGTCTTTTGGACCCCAAAATGGTGCACTTTCTCACTACCTGCATAATTTCCTTCTTTCTTTTGGCGTGGCGTCGGAGGAGGTTTTAAATTAGAATCAATCTCCGACGTTTTAAATTAGAATCAATGTGTGCCGTTTTAGCGAGTGTTTGGTTGCGCGGAAAATATTGTTTTTCTTGTTTGGTTGTTAAAAGGATAGAAAAGAGCTATCTAGATTCTAGATAATCCAACAGTTTTCTCATAGGAATGTATATAGTAGATAAATATACTACTTAAGATGGAAATAAGTTTATGAAAAAATTATGCATCAATCGATGCACTAAATGAGTCAGATAGTGAGCATCATTTGGGATAGATTGTACATAAAACTCACCTTTCATTGAATTTAGATCAGGTCTTCATATTTTCGGCTTTAGATGAGATTTTATATTTAGGTCGAGTTGTACTCGGATCGAATTTTGACTAATTTGCGATTACCACAATCAATAGGTTAAGTCCTTGACGATCAACATGGGTATGGATTCGTGACACTTCATTTTGGGCTAAAATCATGGAAATTTTCGAGGAAATAGTCGAATTGAACCCTTAGACACTACCTAGTCTTGTCTAAGCTAGTCCGTTTAACATGTCCTTATACCACCACTAATATACTCCAAAACTTGCCACAACTGCCAAGGTTGCAGTGTTTACTATTGGTGGCATGGGCTTGGTGGGGCTAGAGAGTTGGAGGAGGCAAGCGGGTAAAGGAATTTTTTATTGCCTTTATTTGGGAAGTTCGTTGAGTTTTGTAAACTAAAAGCCATAGTTAGTGCAAAAGTCCCTTCTTTGATGGATCTGACAATGGAAGTGGTGATGGTTTCATCGGAGTAGGGTTGGTTGGGGAAGGCCGAAGGGTGGTTGTAGAAATCTTTGTTTGATTTACCTCTTATCGAATGATTAATGAGAATGATTAATGAATATGTGTACCTTGAGAACTTTTAGGGCCTGGTGATAGAATTCTTGCAAGTTTATTACTGGTAATGAGGATATGAGGAATTTCATCCTAGTCACAATTTTTTTTGAAGAGGCAATAAGGAGTAAAGAAGATTCTTGATACGCTTCAACGTTTGATTCTATTTACATTATGTGTGTTTCTCTAGTCAGTCATTGCTTAATGTGTTATATTGCTTCAGGGGCCTCCAAACAAAAGTGCTGGTCTTTGTGCTACCTGTCATGCAAAATTTGAAGATTGTCCAGGCCATTACGGATATTTACCTCTTGCATTACCTGTTTTCAACATTGGATATATCAACGCCATACGTGATATTTTAAAGTGTATTTGCAAGGTATCTTCTTCAATATATTTATAAATAGATTGTGCTTCTTTGCCTCACGCATTATTTTCATTTTCCTTTGACCCTTTGTGCTAAATCTTGATATGTGACTTTTATTTTATAAAGTTTGTAGATTTTGTTTTGAGTGACAAGGTTTAAGTATTTGATCTACATGCATAGTCTAATTAGGTATCCTGTCCTAGCATTGGCGTCTTAATGCATAATCCACACTATAGAGTCTGAAGTGCACAACTTTTTAGATTTTAATTTAGGGGAATTCTCATTTCTAGCATTTTCATTTGGCGTTTTACATATTTGCATTTGGTAACCAAAGAAAAAAGAGTAATATTGTTGGTAATTCTATACTTAAGTTATTTTCCAACGTGACATTAACGATATTGTATGCTTAAATCTCCAATAATATATTCTTAGGCTGAATCTGATTAACCATGGTCTCTGAATTGTAAGTCCCTGTTCTTTTGGTTTTGTTTTGCATTTCAGTTCACTTTAGTTCGTTTCCTTTACAAGTTGGGCTTAGATTAGTTCAGCCACTTTAGTTCAAAAGGGTTGGGCCTAAGTTGCCCTATAAAATATTGCCCTTTTATATCTTTGGGGTGAGCACAGTACACAAATTGTATATGAGGGAAGGAAAATTTTGGTCGGGTAAACCATGGTCATATAAAGAAGAAAAAAATATAAGGGGTAACTTAGAATTCTAATTATGAAAAAAATGGTTAACGAAACCTAACCCAATCTTTTTTACCTGATATTTAACCATAAAGCATCGTTAATGTCATGTCTGGGAAACATTATGGGTGTAGGCCTATCGATGGTATTATTTTTCTTTGATCATTAAATGTAAAATGCCAAAACACAGGGCTACCAACAAGAATTTCCCGTAAATTATGATATTATTCTATTATGCCAGATTAAAATTATTATGCTCTAGATGGAGGAGTAATAGATAAGGAGAGCAAAAGAGTTTGGGAATCCTATGACATAAAAGATGCGAGTTAATTGTATTAACATGAGAGATATGCAGGTATAAGTGAGTAAAAGAGGAAACCAAGAAGCTTGCCATGTTTCATTTTGCATAAACTTCTTTTTCGAAGTTGCATAAAGCGAAGTTGCCTCTTTTAGCTGTAAACAAGATCGACTTGGATAATTAGCTGATTGGCTCATACCTGGATTGTGTTAAAATACTATTTTGTCTAGTTCTATGATTTGTGGATGTTTTGAGCTTACTATCCTCCTGGATTGGTTTAACAAGTTTAGTGGCACTAAGTATCTATGTGAGTCTTATGTGATTCAAATTCCAATTCCTGTTATCGAGAATTTGCCTTAGGTCTTAATCTTATTGCCAACTTCTCTTAGGACCCGTAGATCAAGATGACATTATCTTCTTCAAGAGGATATATGATAGAACAAAGCATAATTTTCTTGAGGGGGTTAGGATGTTGTGTGACTTTTTTTTGGCAGTCCTCTGTGTCTAGCATCCCTTTTAATGAGTTTAAGCTTGAGGAAATTATGAAGGGAGTTCTTCTAGTCAAATGTTGCTGGGAAGACGTGTCATTTAGTGAAATATGAAATGAGTGGGATTAGATTTGGTTTTATTTTGGAATTTTGGTAAAGAGCTCCTGCACGAGAAACTGGCACTATGTACTCTGGCATCTGCTAATCAAGATTTGGTGTCCATTGCAAAGAAATTTCTGGGTACGGGGATGACGTACTGGACACTCGGATTCGTACCCGTATTGGATACTTTTGATCCATCTCTATCTCTCTCCTCTTCACATAGCTTTCTTAAATAATGGAATGGAGTAAGTATACACTAGTGATCTACAAAGTACGAACCATTTATGGATGATACCATTGTACCATTGTTCCTATGATTTTAACTCAATGCCAAATTGCACTGCGAAGACCGACTTGGAACGAGATTGGAGCTTGCCAAACCATTATTGCTCGAATTGTTAAGGTTTATTACTTATTGGAAATACGATTGCTAAAATGGCCATTATGGGCAACGACAAGGCCATTATGGACAATATTGGGCTGATAGGACCACTATCAAGACCGTACAACCAATATTAGGTTGTTAAAGCTAATAAAAAATTCATTTCACATCAGCTGCAACTTTATCGCAACAACATGATAGAGTACGCCTCAACAATACGTTGCCGTTTCCGTGCTTGCTATGGAAATCCAAAACCTTGGCCAAGGAATCAAAATTCGGTCATTCCTTATGTAATGGTCGTTATGTAAAGCATTTTGAACTTGAATATGACCATAACATAACGCCTCAATAAAAATCACATCCTGTTCGCTACACCATCCGTTTTATAATGGTGACTCACCATGTTAAAACATTCCTTTTCTCGTAATGCGTGTTGTGAATCAAAATTGGCCCAAATAAAATTAAAATGGGAAAACATACTTTGCAACACAGAATTGACGTGCACCAATTACATTTACAATATGATGGAGTATTCATATTTTAGGTAATTATTTTTTCATCAAACATATAACACCAATCACATGATAGGTTTGGTCATATTATGTTGAAAATACACTTCTGTAACAACAAAATTTTGAAATTGAAGTTTAAATTCATTATCACACCACTTCTACTGCTATCCGCTCCATTCACCCGTTACAATCTACTTCCGCAGTTTTTCTTCTGCTTTGTGGCTTACATAGTCTTATATCAAAGTTGTGCTAAGCTCAAAAACCTGTGCCATTTGTTCACAATGCAGTGATGCTGAGATTTAACACCTATGTGCCCAAATAAAGACCTTTTGATGTGTAAATTCAAATACTATTGATCTTGTTTCTAGAGATTCTTCTCTATGAGTCTTGATTAAAGAGATGGTTATTTTTATCTTTTGCAAATAGAAGTGCAATGGCCACTAAGAAGATTAGATATATATTTGGAGCTCATTCTCATGCTTATTTTGTGCGTATGTTTGTTTGATGATGGATCATGGATAGACAGTGGTGGTCCAACAAGATATAAAGATAGAAAGTTATTTGGTAGAACTATTATTTACTTGATCTGTAATTTTTTTTTATGCTTTGTTATGTATGTCATCTGAACTTCATATACTTCTTATTCTTGTGCCAGTCTTGTTCACGTATTCTGTTATCAGAAGAAGTTTGTCGTGAATATTTGAAGACGATGAGGAAGCTAGATAGATTGCACAAGATTGATCTGACAAAGAAGATTATGAAGATGTTTGCCAACAAAAAAGAAATATTGTGCTTCAGATGTGGATACGTGAATGGTATGGTCCTACTATTCTTATGAATAGCTTGTAGATGAATGTAAATGGCCTCGGTTTTTTCCCTTTCCTTTTGTTCAGGTGGAAAATTGTTGAAAAAGATCTCCAAACATTTGACGATCAATTTTTCATAGTATCCATTAGCTTACTCATTGGGGTTATGTGTTTATTTAAGAAGAGAGGGGATGTTTGTGTGCTGCTATGTTGCATGCTTACTGTGGGTCTTCTCTATCTTTTAGGACATTCCTTAACCAAGCATGACAGAAAAATAAATAAAACTATATAAAAGGGGTCACTGTCTATAATGTCCAGACCTTATAGAAACAATGTTCATACAATGCACGGGTTTTGGAAAAAAGCGATAGCCAATAAAAAATTGCGTATTTTCATACTTTTTGTCAATCTGTTCATTGTGGGAGATGGTGATCATGTATTCATATTTGCTTCTGTCTGCACCTATCTTAAATGAGTTAATTGTGCAAATTGGAGAGATAAGCAGTCCTACTTTGCCACATGGTCCTCTTCCAAAGGGAGCCAATTGAACTTCTAATTTGATGCTTTCATGAACTCT
Organism: Beta vulgaris subsp. vulgaris; assembly: GCF_026745355.1. Taxonomy (NCBI): domain Eukaryota; kingdom Viridiplantae; phylum Streptophyta; class Magnoliopsida; order Caryophyllales; family Amaranthaceae; genus Beta; species Beta vulgaris. The sequence continues at coordinate 5,445,454 of NC_079202.1, read as the reverse complement.
TTAAAGTTTGAACTCCACTTGTCTAGAAGCCAGTCTAATTAATTGGATATAGAATGACCGGAATCGGGTGCCTCCTATTGGCCTTTGTTTTTTTTTTTCAAATAAAGAAATAACAAATACCTTATGGTTTCCCCAATATCTCATAGATACCTTTAATCTTTGATCTATATTTTTGTTTTATTCTTATGGAAGACAATGTGGTGGGAGGAAATTTCCTTAAAAATTGTCCTTACATCTAGTTTGATGCCTTATTTCCCAACGAAGTGTTGTCTGTAAGCCCAAGAATGACTCAGAAAGATCACTATGGAGGCTATTGGATGGCTGAATCTGGGATTGAACTTTGATGCATTCATGTATTTTATCCTTTTGTTGTATGGGGATGAGGGGGGGAACACATGGTCACAAATAAGTTCCATCTTGTCCTTATTTGGGATTAGAGGTGGATTTTTATTTGTAATATTTCTAGAAACTACCTAAGAACATGTTTTTGTGACAACTACATTATACCAAATGCTGTAAGAAACTACCTTTTAATGCAAAAATGTTGTAAGAAGCTACCTTTTTGCCGGATTTCAGCCATTGACCATTTTCCGGTTTTTGCTTTTTATTTCCCTTTCCTTTCCACCAAAATTTGCAAACATCCACATCTAAATACCAATTTTCAAAGGAGAAAGGAGATTTTGGGTGAAAATGGAGGAAAAAAGAAGGGAAAATAGCTAAAAGAGAGAAGACCAACGTTGGAAAAGGAAGTCTACGGCCGGCATGCAGCCAAAGGTAGCTTCTTACAACATTTTAGCTTTAATAGGTAGTTTCTTACAATATATTTTTATATAAGGTAGGTTTTCGTAAAGAAATATGTTTATAAGATAGTTTCTCAATATTAGAATTTGAGAGTATGACACAAAACTCTCCAGGATCATGTCATCGGATTCGATGTCTAGCAATAATCATGGAATGGTTGAACGGGAGATGATATACTGGCAAATTCTGGTGACCCTGTTCAACTTGCCATTCATGTGATAATGCAGGCACGGAAGAAATGAGTGGCAGCAGCTTTTCTGGACAATCCAGCTTAATGGTGGTTAAAAAGTAGGAAAAGTGTTAAGGATTTAAGATCATTCTCTCAAGTATATTCTATGACAAAGGACTATTGTAGGGTACTAGGACATATTGCATGGGGTTCTTTATGATGAACATGGACTAAAGAAGGGTTGACTTATTCTGATTTATGAAGGTCACTTATACTGATGAACTGGTGATGGCTGGTCCTCGGCTTCTGCTCAGTCACTATCTAGATTGTATTTATTTTGTTTTCGATATGGTTGGTTGATTACTTCTGCTAATTTCAATGGTCAAAGGTTTGTACTTGGTTTTTCAAATCATTATTCCTTGTTTTTGGTGCATTTCTCTTTCATGATTGTGAAGTGCATATTCAGTTATCTGATTTTTCTTTTCAATTCTTAATTGTCAGTTGTTGCCATATTTGTCTCTTATCCCCCCTCTTTAATTAAGAGGGGAAGATTTCTGTAGTCAAATTTGGTCTAAGATGTTTATCATAGCTGGCAGCGAAGCATTTAGGCCATAGGAGAAGGGGGGGGGGTTGGGGGTATTAGGAATGAGGCTCTGGCAGTCTGACTGCACCAACTCTATCTGAATAATTTAAAATTTGTCAGTTCGAAGTTTAAATCTTATGCAATGAATTAGTGTCTATTTCAGCTTTTTTTCCGTGCGTTGATTGTCATATTCTATCTTCCCCGGCATGAAAAGTTCACTTATAGCTTCCAGCTAATTTTATATTTCAGGAAAAGTGAAGAAGGGTGGATCTCAATTGGCGATAGTTCATACTTTGCCAAACCAAGGTAGAGTTAGTGATGAGACAAAAAGTACTCTTATACAACCACACGACGCACTTCTATTGTTCAAGCAAATGCTGAATCAGGCGAGTCTTATCTTTATGAGCTTGGCACCTTTGTCCTCTTTTATATTATATATATATATATATATATATATATATATATATATATATGTAAATATAGATTACAAAATCTACCAGAATGTGTAAGCAGATCCTCCGGAATACTGCTTCCTTTTCGTGTTGGAGTTATAGCCCTTTGTAAAGTTTGTTGAAAGTAACAGACAACTTATACTTGCAATTCGTCGCTGAGCAGTGAGTAAGAGCTGACATTTGAAATGGTCAACTGAACCTAATCTAAACAGAAAGCAGTTAAATAGTTGTGTAACGAAGGGAATGGACTGCAAAGACCAATAAAATTGATAGTAATGATGGTGTAATAAGTAATAACTTTTTTATCCTAAGTTTGTTTATACTTGCAGGACTGCGAGCTACTCTATCTTGCTGATCGACCTGAGAAGCTTATATTTACTAATATGTTAGTTCCTCCAATGGCCCTTCGTCCTTCAGTTTTCATGGATGGAGGAACGCAAAGGTTGGCCTTTTAAGTATCTGTCTATTCCAATGCCTCGTGTCTTGCTTTTTTTCCCCTTCCCCCAAATAATTTTTGGGCCAAGGCTCACTTTTGCATTCAAATGGCATTTCAGTTTTTTCTATGGAATTTTTCATGAGATACTCCTAAGGTTTTAGCGTTTTGAAAATCACACCTTGTACCCCTAAGATTGTAACAAATCCACAATATACCCTTAATGACCAACAATCGTCAAATATGTAGTTGATCAACCCCTCAAATAATTAACCAGAATGCCATAATCACTTACTCTCTTTGTTTCCATAATCCCTTGCGTCAATTTTAACTAATTTGGGCATTTCGTTTCAGTGCTCTAAGGGTTAATTAATGACATCTTTTACCTTTAGTCATTGAGGGTATGTGGTGCAGTGCTGGATTCGTTACAAACATTGGGGGTACATGGTGTGTATTTCATAATGCGAGAGTACCTCATGTATTCTTTGAAATTATAGGGGTACCTCATGGATATTACCTTTCTCTTTTGTTTGTTTATTTAAAGTGTTTCCTCTACATTGTCAACACTTGCAGCAATGAAAATGACATTACTGAGAGGTTAAAGAGAATTATTCAAGCCAATAGTTGCCTTCGGCACAAAATGGAAGAATCATGTAACTCACTCAGATTTTTGGTAAGATAACTATATAGTCCATTTTATTGTGTCCATGTTTTGTTCTTATTGAATGTGGGTTGCCGATTTGAGAAAGACTGCATCTTCATGTGGAGGATCTGAAATCAGATTTACCAAATTCGACTATAAAGTAGGGTCCATAAAGCCCTTCGTTACAACAAGGACTCTGGATAGATAATATTTATTAATAACGACTTGACATAGGGCCTTACTTCAGTGCTGTTGTTTTTATTTGTTTCAGTTTCTTGATCGAATTCTAAGACTTCCATCTTCAGGATTTCTTTGAAAAATTTGTTAGGACTTGCGAGATATTTTTGAGTATTTTAATCTGGTCTGTGGTGGGCAAAAAACGGGGACCGTTACCTGTTTCCCATCTTTATCTTAAGACGAGGCACCTTAGATTTTGGGACTCTGATGTCCATTTCTAAAATATTTGAGTACAAGGAAATAAAGACAAGATATTTGATTCTGCAATAACTTATTGCAAGATTGACTCACCTTTTTGTTCTCCTTTCTTCTGATTTCTTGGTTGGGTTGAACCGTTGAAGAAAGCTATACAGCGGAGGAAAGATATTCAAGGAGAGTACTTAATCATAATCAGAACAATTGACATCATGTGAATTGAAAGTGTCAGACCAAAAGTGGGGGTGTAGAGATAAGAGATTTCCCTCTGTTTGATCAAATGCTTTACTATAAATCTGCCTTAAGAAATTCTTTCTTCTAACCCAACTTCCTGCAGTAGATGATTGGTCCTAAGGCATCTATCAAAGTAACGTATATTAGTAACCTACATGCCTCATATCTAGAAACATTTTAAAATTTGCATGTTCTATGAAATCGGCTGGTCGATGCCGCAAGTAGAAGATGGTTATTATGGAGCAAGTAACACGGTGGAAGCTAGAAGAGAGTCTGATGACAATGGGTGAAGGTTGTCTCATCATGATTATAGTGTAATTAGGATTAACTGGATATGTACCTAGAAGATTAGTTTCGGAAGTAGGGGCCAAGATGCTTGTATGAATGTTTAAGCAAGAAACTAAAGGTGAAAGGGTGAAATTTTGTTTGAAATTCGAGTTTGTGGCTCAAACCAAACATGGTCTGGCACCATAATGTCTGAGGATTGTGGAAGACCCCTGCCATCTTTGCTATTTAATGTCATAGGGTGAGTAGCAACTAGCAAGTAAACATTCTTCATGTAGCATACTTACATCATTCATGGTAACTATGCTGTGACATATAAGGGCTCCTAGCTTTATTCAAAATCTTATGGTTCCATGGCCCTCTTGGATGAAACCAAATGTTCGTCTCTTTACAATCTAAACTCGTATAATGGAGGAAAGTTGATACTTTCATGATTCCTGAATCTAGAGGGAGTTCAGCAACTTCTGAAATTTAGAAGTTTTATTTAATTCAAAGTATTGGTTATGTAAGCGCATGTGAGCATATCTGAAGTTGTACTGACAGAAATTGTTCAGGATGACTGGAATTACCTTCAAGTTGAAGTTACTCAATACATAAACAGTGAAGTTCGTGTTGCTTCACAAGGTCCGCAACCTACAAAGCCATTGGCCGGGTTTGTTCAACGCTTAAAGGGAAAGCATGGACGTTTCCGCGGGCACTTGTCAGGGAAGCGTGTTGAGTTCACTGGAAGGACTGTCATATCTCCTGATCCAAATCTGAAAATTACAGAGGTTCATTATTTTATAACCTGTTGGTCATACATTATTTAATTAATTTTGGTAGAAACTAAAAAACAGTTACTTTTGTGTCTTGCAGGTTGCAGTTCCACTACTAATGGCGACAGTCTTGACGTATCCTGAACATGTTAACCATCAAAATATAGAAAAGTTGAAGCAGTATGTGCAGAATGGGTCAAAGAAGTATCCAGGTGCAAAGTTTGTAGTAGAGTCAAATGGTGATCGGAGGTAAGCCTTCTGGAAATCTTGCAGGTTGTAATCATTTTATAAATTGTCATTGGAGTTTGTCTATGCTCTCTTGCAGGGATTTGTCATTTGGTAACCGGAAAACGATAGCTGATGGACTGAAGTTCGGCTCTATAGTTCATCGTTACTTAGAAGATGGCGATGTTCTTCTATTCAATAGACAACCAAGCTTGCATCGGATGTCTATGATGTGCCATAAAGTAAAGGCTAATTTCCAACTTTATGTTTAATTATGTAGTGAAAGCCCAATATTGATGTATAACTACAATGCTTGTAGGCTAGAATAATGCCATGGAGAACATTGAGATTCAATGAATCTGTTTGCAATCCGTACAATGCTGATTTTGATGGTGATGAAATGAACATTCATGTTCCACAGACTGAAGAGGCTCGGGCAGAGGCTTTGATGTTGATGGGGGTAAACTTAATTTCCATTTTTCCTTCTTTTAAATCTCCCATTCAGGCCTAGGCACCATCTTATCATGTACAATTAATTTTGATTCTTGAAATAGCTATTGGTGTGCCTATCTTACTGCCTGAGTTTGTGCCATGTAAATAGCTGTACAATTTTTGTTGTTTGTCCAGCTTGTCTTCTTGGATCCTAATTATCTTAGTACCTTTACGAATGACACATGAATTGCCTAATTATCTGTGTCATTCTGTTTGAAAAACTCTGCATTTTGTGTTTTTTGGTAGTCACATTAAATTTTAAAATTAATTGCAGGTGCAAAACAACCTATGCACTCCTAAAAATGGTACCCTTTTGGTTGCTTCGACTCAGGACTTTTTGACGTCGTCATTTCTAATTACGAGGAAGGACACTTTTTATGACCGCGCAGCCTTTTCTCTTATGTGTTGTTACATGGGAGATGGAATGGACGCGATTGATCTACCAACACCAGCATTGATCAAGGTGTACTGTTAATCTTGTACCAACAAATGATAGTATATCGACTATCCTTTTGCAATCATATTTGCTTGGTAGAATTTATACGACTTTGCACTTTCAGTGCGTGACAAGGTTATGGCTTTGTTACTTGGAAAACGAGCTTTCCTTTATAAGGAGCTTTCCCGAGAAAATTGCATTGTTATATTTTATGGCAGACTTAAATCATTTAGCAGCTCAGGTTATAATATTTTTTATGAGGAGTCCTCGTCTTTTACATCCTCCCCCTCCTCAATAAAGTCCCTTGCCATCTCACCGCAGTGTCAAAAAATAAATTTACGGCAAACTTCTAGCTGGAGTTGGTTCCATTTTGTTCCACATTATTTGTGGTCATACATGTTTGGAGACCAAAAGCAATGACCTTGATTAAAACAAAGACATGCTTTCATTTTTCGAAGGACCTATGATGTAAATATAAAAACAATTTTCAGGTACACTGATGTTAGGTACGCCGCATACTCCTTTTCTTCCGTTTACTTGTAGGCTCTGCTATTCTCTATTAGTTGAGTTGATGCAAGCAGTTGTTTGTTAAAGGCTCTGTGTTCTTTTTACACTGGCTGCCCAAGCAGGTCTAGACTAGCCAAGCACAGCAGAGAGATTCCTGGTTTTCTTCATTGTGTGCTTAACCCCCTACAAAAGTCTGCTCTGGGCATTACAATTGAACAGTTTCCTCAGTTTTCCATATTACTAAGGATTTAGCAGAAGGTAAAAAATTAGGAGATTTTGTGAATTTCATTCATGAAAGAGCTAGCATCAACATCCTTTTCCAGAACCTAGGTTGCATACTGTATGCACTTCAAAATATATCTGAAGCTTTATACTAGTATATCTCTCATTATATATGGAATTGTGGGTAATTGAGCTTCCGACTGGGTTTATGTTGTCTTGCTTCCGTTCTGCTTATTGATTAATATTCTGTTATTGTATGGCAGCCAATTGAGCTCTGGACGGGTAAACAGTTGTTTAATGTTTTGGTGCGTCCGAATGCAGAAATCAGAGTATTTGTTAATCTCATTGTAAAAGAGAAGATTTATACCAAACTTGAAAACCGCAAGCTAGCTTGTAGGGAGGAAACCATGTGTCCTAATGATGGTTTTGTTTATATACGCAACAGTGAGTTAATATCTGGGCAGCTTGGAAAAGCTACCCTAGGTGAGTTTATTGTCTCTCTTGGCGATCTCATTATTTCTTTTTTTTGAACTCAATACTATAGTAAATTTTTTGTTTACTCATTTTGCTGTTTACATTTACCTTTCACCCTCCTCCCTAGACAAGAGCTCTATTGAGGTAGGTTAATGCTGATATGGATTTCAATGTTGCAGATATTTGGTTTTCGTGTTGGTCTCTGTGGTGAAGTGTACTTTTTCGTTTTTAATCACTATTCAGTTGTTTATTTTTCCCAAAACCTGGCCTTGGATTAATGACTTAGCAGCCTTGGTTGAGCTTGGCTCCACAAGAGTGTAAATGTACAGGTCTAAGGAGGATAACTTTGGTTTTAAGCATCAGGAGTCTCTTTTGATAGAAGAAAAAATGACAATATTTTTTCTACTTAAACATAGTTACCTATGCGACAAAGTTTATCTAAATGTGATTTTCAATCAAAGTTTCTCTGGCTTGAGATCTTTAGCCATTATTTGACGTTTCTTGTTGTCATCCATTTTCAAAAAAAGGAGAAACAGTTTTGACAGGAAACTCAACTTCATAGGCTGAGTCAAATTTCTCAGCATCTTGTGGAACTGTCCATTGCCCTTTCGCTGTCAGAGTTGGTTAGTCAGATGTCTTTCAAGTTTCAAACCAAGGGACTTGGTGGAAATGGCATCTCATCATTCGCAGAGGAAGCATTCGTACATCTAAACCCCTTATCCTACTTAAGTTGGATGTTTTGTTGGAGGCGTTCAGGAAATGATGGTAGGATGTAGGATACTTGGAAATTGATGATATCATTCTCTTTGACAAATCCTTCCCTAACTCATGTTCTTTGGACTGGGTCATTAAAACTGAGATTGCTTTTTCATTGAGTTTATTTGTATTATTTCTTAGTGTGATTAGATCTGGATTTCATTACATTTGAAGTCTTGCTCTGTTTTATATTCCCTATTCTTAAAGGGTTGCTTTATTGAGATTATTCATCCAAAAGCCCTCCCCAACTAACCCCTGGCAATATAAATGAGAGTTATGAATGTGAAGTAGCTCTTTTATTGTATGTAACTTTATGCTTTCTCGTTGGCTGTCAGCAATAATCTCATTGTTGATTGAATTATTGCAGGGAATGGCAATAAAGTTGGCCTTTTCTCTGTTCTTGTTCGAGACTATAATGCTCAGGCTGCTGCTGCTTGCATGAATCGGTTGGCGAAATTTAGGTAAGTACTTGACTTTCTTCCGGTTCTAGCATAAGATCACCTGTCTCTTGTTAAAATTTGAAGTAATTTTTCGTTAGAACTTCCGCATAGTGGTCAACATTAATAGTAAGTTCATTTCCAAATATGTGTTCTAGGCAACATTTTGGAGAAAAAGGAAGAAAATATATATCTGCCTTTTTAAACTCAAAGCGTGTATTTCTCAGTACATCACACAGTTCTTTACACACCCTAAGAAAAACCTTGTACAGAACTCCAAGATAATTCTGACCATGGTCTAGGATGACTTAATTTAGCAATCTTAGTATGACCCTCTTTTGTGAGACAGGGGGGACGGGAAGGGGACGGTAATGAAATGTTACATTAGGAGATCAAATAAAGCACAATGTGTCTGCTTGTGCTGTGTGTTTCGTGTGCTTAGCACTATTGTTGTTTTAATTTAAATGGTAACCGGAGGCTACAGGCCACCTGCTCAAAGCTTGCTACATTTCAATAGTAAAAAAGTGTGGATGGCATCAATTGGAGTGGAGTGAAGTGGATTGTCATTCTTCCATATTGGTCCATCTCCAAATGTTGTTTTTGGAGGCAAAAGGAGCTAAAAATTTCTGTGTTTTTATTAAGTTGATATATCATTTTGTTTTAGATGAAGCGAAGATACCTACCGGCTACAAAACGTTCTGGATAAACAAAAACTTAGTATTGTAGCACATGTCCCATGTGATTCATAGCATGCTTTTGCAAGTGATTTTATTTGACACCTTGTTGTTATATGTAGTTTAATGATATGTTGAGGTTGAGCACATCAAAGACTTCTGGTTGTTTTTGAATTTATCCAAAAAGAAATAGTGTCATAGGCAACCAGAAATGAGCAGAGTTATATTCACTATGTTTTTATTTAGTTGTTCCACTTTGACTTTTGCACTATTTACATAACCCTTTTGACGTTATTTTTTAAATGGTATATATAAAAAATGTTACTCCCTTTGTCCCAGAATAGTCTGAACACTTTCCTTCTATGTTCGTGCCAAATTAGTTTGAACATTCCCATTTTTGGCATGGTCCCACTATTATTATATTAGTTTTCTAACCCCCTTTGGCCCACTTTTTATCTCTATCATATAAGAATCCCAACTTTATTTCTGCTTTATGAATATGGAGCCTTTAAGAAACAGTTGTGGTCTTGGTGGAGTGGTTAGAGATAATGCTGGTAATGTCACGAAGGCTATTTGCTCAGGTTATGAAGGTGGTTTTAATGTGGACGTGGTCGAAGCTTTTGCGAAGCGGCTTGGTCTTCAACTTGCTCATGAAGCTGGACAATGTGACATCATTGCGGAGACAGATAACTTGAAATTGTTTCACCACCTACAACACGATGTGAAGGAAAACTCATCTTTAGGAAAGTTGGTTAAATGGTTACATATATTTCCCAACTAGCTAGGAGCTTCTTTTCTTTTCAATTTTCTCATGTTAAAAGAGGAGGTAATAGAGTATCTCATAAACTATAAAAATTAGTACCAGCTTTGTAATTGAAAGAGTCTGGTCTAATGAGGTCCCCTTTGGAAGTATTCGGTGATGTATCTTTAGACTTGCTCTATTTGAGTCAATGAGCGTTAACAGAGTTTCACGTAAAAAAAAAAACAAATAGAATACTCCACCAACTCATATCACATCAACTTTAACATAAAATAACAATTGATAACCGTAGTACAACTTAATTCCTCTATTTCTTAATAGATGCATAGTGGTGGGTACGCTTGCCAATGCACATATTTGACCATCAATTTCTTCAATTATATATAATTAAAAATTATAAAATAAACAATATTTTGAAATACACATTGAGATTAACCCATCAACAAGTAAAATCATGACATATATCTTTATTAATTAGTAATTAAAGATGGTTAAAGTTAAATCCAAATAGTGTAAAAAGTCAATGTGACGCATCTATTAAAAAACGGAAGAAGTATCTCCTTAAACTATGTGTCCCAACAGTCTTCAGAACTTTTTTTTTTTGGGACGGAGGGAGTGTCATATAAGATGTTGGATACTTCTAAGGTATATTTCATAATATCAACCTTTTATAATTTTCAATAATGGGTAATTAAAGATATTGATGGTCAAAATTGTGCATCGACAAATCTGAAAGTCAAACTGGAACAACTAACTAAAGACACAGGAAGTAATAACTATCTCATGTTCTAGTTCCCAACCGAGCTACTATATATGTTCATATGATTGAATAGTGATAGTATCACCTATCTATTGTTAGCTCTATATCCTCTTACTTCTAAAATATTGCTTACCTACTGCATTTTGCTTTGGTTTCCATGGTTTGTCTGGGTAGTTAAACACAACTCATCCAAGCCTCTTTGAGCACTATCCTTTTTTCCTCCTTATCTCTTTATGCATTACCGCCTTTTATTAGTTCCAACATTTTGATTATCGTCTGGGCTATGTGGGTCTTACACTGGTATTTATATTTAAGAAGTAGACCACTGATTGAATAGTTAAATAAAAATTAATTTGTGGGCCTGCTGGCATTTTCCATGCCACAGTTTTGTGAAGGCATGTGTCTTGTTTCCTTTTGGTCTTTTACTCTATACTGTCTGCTGCTACTTAGCTGCTTAATGACATTTTTATCATCCAATTCAATGTGAATTTTTGCTTGGATACCTGTCCTCATTGTCTAAGGCTTCGTCAAAATCTTCTAGTTCTACCTAAACCTGACATTCTGTTGTTTTTTCACCACAGTGCTAGGTGGATAGGTAATCATGGGTTTTCAATCGGCATCGATGATGTCCAACCTGGGAAACTTCTGTCTGAGCAGAAGACGGAAAAAATATTGATAGGCTACAAAGAATGTGATACATTAATCCAGTCCTACAATGAGGGAAAGCTAACTCTCAGGTCTGGCTGTGATGCATCCAAAACTCTAGAGGCTGAAATAACAACAAATTTGAATAGAATTCGTGAAGAAGCAGGGGAGGTAATGCTTTTTGGCTTATATATGTTCACAAGTATGTGTGTATGTCTGTATATATACACGTATGCATATGTTAGATATATCATGGCATCCACTTCTAGCATTGACTTGGTTTTTATGTGTACTTGTATGAACTTGTTTAGATTTAATGTTCAAAATTTAATGCGTGCTCTCGTAACTTACCTCACTTACCTATCCATAAGTTGAAGTTTAGGAAAAAGAGCCCAGCAGTTCTGCCTTCTCCACTGCTACTGCTCTTTCGTAGCTCATGATACCAATGCTTGAACCCTTTCGTATTCCCCACAATATCTGATCCTTTGACTTGCTAGCTTTCTATTGACTAACGGCCACAAGGAGAACAATGATGGGGAATATAGATCCTACGGTTCGCTATTGGAGTTCCAGTTGCACAAAGTCATATTTGCACGTTGCAACTAGCAGGGATGTATTTGTGAAACACATGATTTGAGTGAGATATTCTTGTTGTCCATCATTTCGTATTTATCTTTATCTTTCTGGAAAGCAATGAGTAAATCTATTGATCAGAATTGCTTTAATATGTCTAATGATTTGGGAAGCATTTTAACCTGACTTTGCTGTAACCATTTATGGTCTAGGTTTGTATGCAACAACTCCACTGGAGAAATAGTCCCTTGGTAATGTCACAATGTGGTTCAAAAGGATCACCAATAAACATTAGCCAGATGGTTGCATGTGTTGGTCAGCAAGCAGTCGGAGGCTGTCGAGCACCAGATGGCTTCATTAATCGCAGTTTACCACATTTTCCTATAAACTCAAAGACCCCCACGGTATGTTGATTTTAACTTGAAATTCATTTATATGCCCTGAACCTTTCTCTCCACAGTGTCTCAAAATGTCTTTAGATTGATGAATATGTGTTGGTCAAAACGTTCATACTAGCTCCATGATTTTCTCCTATATCCTCCATGTATCAGATTAGTCTCTATGTTCTCTATGAGGATTTTTCAGTGACGATACAAGGAGTTAGTTCATGCTTATTGGAACAAGCTACTAGCTTAAAAAACACATATTACGGTTCTATACCTTTTGCGTCCAACGGGCCGATCCAGGATTTTAAATGAACACATATAAGGATATAGCGTTAACAATGCTACACCATTAGTTACTTTAAGTGACATTCATAACCCTTCAAAAGCTACTATATTGTTAAGGCAAAGCTAGGATTTCCAAATAACAGGATCGAGACTTGAACAAGAAATTACAAAAATAAATTATAAATCAAAGAGTTGTCTCTATTCAAGACTTTGAGCATTCATGAATATTAAATGACCCACGATATCTTTCCAAAAAGATAATAATAATATTACTTTAGTCCAATTGAAGATGTTATAATGGTGTAGTCCAAGATTAAAAAAAATTAGAAAGAATGAAAAATGCAACAAAGAATAGATCAAATTGGGAATATAAAATGACCCACGATATCTTTCCAAAAAGATAATAATAATATTACTCTAGTCCAATTGAAGATGTTATAATGGTGTAGTCCAAGATTAAAAAAAAATTAGAAAGAATGAAAAATGCAACAAAGAATAGATCAAATTGGGAATATAAAAATGGCTAATGTTTGTCTTTAGTGTGCCATCATTTCAAAATTTGAACATTGGTACATTTGAACAAATGACGAAAAAACTATATAAATCTTTAGTCCAATTGAAGCTTTAGTTTTATCTTTTAATTGGGGTAGTCCAAGATAAAAAATGAGAGATGAGTTGTAAAGAAGTTATAGCGGAAACCAAAAAATGGCTAAAAGATTTTATTTTTTGCGAGGGGAAACTGAATACATGATTTCCACTAGTGCTCTTTTTGGGACTTGTGGAGTTTTTAAAGAGATCATGAGTTGCAGAAGAAAGATACATTTGGTCTAAATCTTTTTTTGTCGAATCGATTGTTTTTATGTACCCCCTCTGTTGTCTAATAGTTATTCCAGCTGTTTTATGCATGCATGTTTAGAGTGATAATTAAGGGTTTTTTTTAAGCCAATGTTATTTGCCAAAAGGTAAGGGAGAAACTTGAAAAGAGTAATTATGTCATTGATAGGTGCAAATATGTCTTTTCCAACTGCCTCTTTCAAAATAACACAAAATAAGAACGAGATTAACTATTAGAGAACAGAGGGAGTACTTCGAGTACTTCTTATCTTTGCATATAGGCTGTCTCTTTACTATGCTGAATGTTGTTAATAGGAGCAAAGTATCTCAAGTAATCCAACCTTTTTTTCCCCTCGTATACAGGCGAAGGGATTTGTTGCCAATTCATTCTACACTGGCTTGACAGCCACAGAATTCTTTTTCCATACAATGGGAGGACGAGAAGGCCTTGTAGATACAGCTGTATGTCTACTCTGCTTTATACTTTTCTGTATTTTTCTTGCCATTAGTTTGCATCTTTTTCTTCAATTTTCTTTTCTACAATGGATGTCTTTCTAGAAGCTTATTTCTAATAATATAATTACCTATATTTTTTTTTTTTTGAGGGGAGAGGTGTTTGTGGTGGTTGATAAGAAGAATTAATTATTCTACTCATGGTATTTAAACTCTATGCATTGTCGCATCACGACAATATTGAAATGCTTTTGAGTTTGTGCAAGCTTTATGTAAAGTCTTGACAGCCGTGATCCATCCGATTGCCAGTGAAAGTGGTTCAGTGACTGTTGTTGTGATATATATACACGCATACATATATATATATATATATATATATATATATATATATATATATATATAGAGGGAGTGAGAAAAGGGTGGAATCTAGTGAGAAGTTGCTAAAATGAGAAGGGTGAGAAAAATCAATGTGCAACATTTTCTATTGCTTTTCAATTGAATTTACACTTTGTTTTTTGACAGGTTATCTTTACCAAACATGCTTATAGATTTTTTGCCTACCTGAAAAGCCAAAAGCCAACCAAAAGCCGACCAAAAATCCATATACTAAACATCTCATCGAAAATGCGTACTCGTTGCATCTTATATAAAGGTTCTCCACCTCCCTAGGACCAACACATGGAATATGATTCTCTGAAATCCTTGTAGAAATCTCCTTGAAATTAAATGGAAGTGTCCTACAATATCTCTAGAAAACTCTGTTATAGCAACAAGAACTTCCTTTGGCACTAGAATGCTTGAATCTATTTTGCATGTTATGATTAGATTGAAAATGTATAAATCTAAATCTATAAACATTTCATGTACTTCTTTAGCACGCATAGTCCTAGTTTACTATAAGTCATATTCTTTCTATCAATAGTTTAACTTTAGTAACACCAGGAAATATGTGACATTCCAATTAAAGGATCCAATTACTCTAATTGAGGGTGGAAAAACTCCATGCAATCATTGCCATCTGGATTTGAATAAAACTCTAGGGGGTTGTTTCTTCATCTATTTGAGGTAGTATTTGGTATCATTATACTCATTGATGCATATAAAATCATTTTCTTACTCGTCATCTCTTCTTAGAGTTACATCTCCTCGTCCTCTTCAACCAATTTCTCATCCCTCCCATCATCTCTATAACTCCCCTTCGAATTGCTCTGGTAAAAGCGAGCTTTCTAAATATGGAAAGACCAAGTTAAAATAAATATGAAAGTGTGACAAAGTGAAGTCAGCGTTACAACAAGCAAACTTAAACACTCATGAAGCTACAAGCCTACGACCTGTGTGGTCATTTCCTTCTGAAATTGCAGAGAAAATATCCGTTGCACATTGAATGAACTTTGCAAATTTAGGTTTCTTCCTCTCCTTTTTCCTTTCTTTTTGTTTTTCCCCATATTGGTCCAGTTGTTGGATCTCCTTTGCTTTTTGTCTTTTTTGTGCCTGTTGTTTATGTGGTCTCATTTTCTGTTTCAGTTGTGTGTTGAATATGGGTTCCATGAAGTTACAGCTGAAACACTTACAATAGAGAACATGATCTCTAACTCGTTAAGATTTGTATTCTTCCTTACGAAATTTTGCAACATTAGCATTGACCTACAATATTTAGATATATAAATTGTTATAACTAGTTGAGAAAAGATAGAAAAGAAAGTTTCTTGGATGCATCGATTGTGATTTTAGCATGTTTTCATCCTAATCTGGTCTCTTTTTTGATAAAGATTCTTTCATGTTTGTACTCACTCTTTAACTTCTCCCAGCTGTTTCTAGATCCTTTTGTTTTTCCATTTCACATCTCTTTCTTACTCCTTTGTCTAAACTCTAAAATTTATAGCACTTTATTCCAACTGTTTTTTTATTATTATTTCCTTTGTTCTATATTAAATGAAACACTTACCATTTTAGGTCATTCCAAAATAAATGAAACGTTACCTTATTTGGTATTCACTTCTCTCTATCTCTCTCCTCATCACATGGATCCCTCTTTTTCTTTTTCTCTATCTCTGCTCCCCTAAATCCCCGTGCCAAGACCCTACGTTTCATTTGATACAGAACGGAGGAAATATTATTATTTTCTCTTTCCAGGATTATTAAACTAGTGATTTACTATTCAAAGCTTTACCGATTAAAAGACCTAGATCCGATATAGTAATAATAAAGCACGTTCATTTTTGCTTTTTGCAACTAACTGTGAAATCAGTTGACACATTCATATTAACCATGGGAGTAGGAAAGGTGTAATGTTTTTGGGGGCAATCAAATCCTGCAAAATTTTTAAGACTCACCTCATAGGAGCCATTTTAGTTATGTGTCATAACCTAATAGGATGAGGAAATGAGGTATTGCTGGTGGTCGATCCCCGGTACAACTGGCGAAAACTGACCTCGACCTGAACTTTGCCGAAAAGGTGAGTTAGGATTTAAATTTTCAACCTACTTAAATCATAGGGTCTACCCAACTAACCGGTTTGATTAAATGGACTTTTGCGTTTCCAACTTTCAATGGGAAATAATCTGATTATCCCTTTAATTTTATTTTAATATAAACATTCCATAAAATCATATGGGTAAAAGTGAGTCAAAAACTTTAGATGTTCAAATGTTAGACCATATTCAAAAAGAAAATTAATAAAAGAAAAAAAATGAACTCTAATCGTGCATACTGTTTTGGATGAATTGGTTTGATCAGTGTTTTTTCAAGAAAATTAATTTAATTTAAATATTAAAGACAATAATGATGATAAATAAGAGTTAAGTAGGTAACCAGTTGTATATATTTATATCATGTAGGATTACCACAAGTTTTGTCGTTCAATAATTGGATTAGGTTGCGGTTTAAGCTGTACATTGTTAATAATACCACACAAACCTCACACCACTCAACTTGTTTGCCAGCTCTAATCTTCAGACACCTTCTTGTGGTGAAGAACTGCATTGTTGAGGGCATATGTTGGTGGGATGGGTCGTATCTCTGTTAAGGGAAGGAAGCTCTGTATGGAGAGAAGGGAGGGAGAATGCATTTTACATGAGACATATACAATCCTTTTCCCAAACGTTAAGGGTATAATTGTCCAAGGTGAACAGTGGGAGACGTTAGAATTGGAGCTTCTCCTTCTTTACTTTTTTAAAAAGCAGATGCTATGTTTGGCTTCTTGGAAAAACTATTTCTTCTTTTGAGTTACCCCTGTTTGGCCCAATTTTTGCTTCTCAAGTTGAGAGACTCTTCCAACAGCTAGGAATAGTGGCAAACACTACCTTATATCTGGTGCATGCTCAATGTTTCCATCACTATGAGACACTAAGTCTTCTTGTACAAATACAATAAGCATATCGTATTAATGGCATTCATTCGGATTGATACCAAGTCATTTGAATTCTTTCATCTTTGCAGGTAAAAACTGCTGCTACTGGTTATATGTCACGTAGACTTATTAAATGCTTAGAGGATCTATCTGTGCAATATGACATGACTGTACGGAATTCCAGTGGATGTATCATTCAGTTTCTTTATGGTGATGATGCAATGGATCCAACTCAAATGGAAGGGGCCAAAGGATTTCCTCTGGATTTTGAGAGATTGCACTTGAAAGTTGAGGTATCTCTTTGCTTGAAAATCTAAATGTGTAGCTAATTTGACACGTTCTCTGTGGAAGTTCTCTTATCTGACAACTATTATACAGGCTACTTGTCCTGCTGGAAGAACTGAGAAATTGTCTCCTTCAGAGATTTCTGAATTTATAAATAGCAGGCTTTCAAAAGATGAAGTAACTTCTTGTAATTTTGGGTATGAAGCTTTCAAGAAGAAGTTGTTGGAGTTCTTCGGAAAAAGAAGATGTCATGTTTCTATCAAGCAGCTACAGGTATAAGAATCTGGAACTTTTAGATAGAGAAAATTTTCTGTTATATAGTTCAAGGTGTCTCAATAGGATGAGATCCCCTACAGGCCTTACGGAGCATCAATGAAACATTATATCCCAAAAAGTGGCAGTTGAAGGGAAGAAATATAGACTACTCTATACCACATACACTTGCTGGCACTATTCCATCGGAATATTCAACTCTCCTGAAAATGAGCTTCACCCTTGTTTTCACAAGGTCATATTCATTAATTCTAACAGGTTAATCTTAATAAAATATATATTATTCATTTTTTTCTGATCGCAATTCATGGGGAGATTAGGGAATTATGTTACACTACTTCTGTGATAATATCCATATGGTGAAAATGGATATTATAGAAGCTCCATGTGTTGCTAATATTATAAAGAATTTACACATAGTATAAGGGTTTGTTCTAAATTATCCATTAGGTAATTCGTCCCCTAAATCTATGTGTATGCTGGTCTTTGATATCTCATTATAAACTCTTAAGAGTACTTCAATGTTTTTAGTAAGTTCTTTCTCTCAACTTTTTCACATTCCATAGTTTTGATGCAATTTGCCAACATATATTTTTCATTGGATGGAGGAAGTAGTAAATACAATAAACACAAATAAAGATAAATAATGGTTATTGATTGATCTTGGAGATCATGAAGAAGTAAGTGTGCAGTTCATTTGGGACCTTGGGAATACATTGTTCCTCTCTATCTAGAATTCCTTCGTCATTCCTATTAACATAGAGCCTTCCTCGTCTCTCTAACATTTCAGGTATTATCCTAAAATTAGATCTAGGCCATCCCTGTTCATAAAGACAATTCTGTAATGGATTGCCATTGTGTAATTTGTGTTTTACAGTAGACTGTATCTTTATGGTTTCAGGTGTTATTATCATTTATAAAAGCCACCAAAGTATAACTGTTATTGGATTCACATATGATAAAGTTTTATACTCATATTATTTGTCACTATAAATGTGTGAAATTGAAAGTAGATAATAAAACAATTGAGTCTTAATTATGTACAAGTAACAAGATAAACCCCTGATGTATTTTTTGTCTTTCTTACTTTAACTGTGCGCGTTCACCAATGCACTTATTGGACCTTAAATATCTTTCATTACATATTAGTAAAAATTATAATGGTTGAATATTAATAAAGTGCTCATTGAGACGAATCAAAGAAGACCTCACTTGACTAGGTTTTTCCTTATATATTGAGAAAAATTTAGAAGATTCTCTCTAATTGTGAATATTGTCAAGATTCCAAGTGAGAAAGATAAAAGAATACAGAGTAGCTATTAAGTTTTAACTATTACCTGAAATTTGTGGTTACTCGGATTATAAATTGAGCTATCATGAGTTCTTGCTCCATAGGATAATGTCGTGTGGGTCTCACGGATCCAATCTCCTCAATATCGCTACTATAGTTCTCACTAACATTGATGGCAAATTAGCAAATTCCCGCAATGCAAGGATAATAGCACCCTTAAAATATGATGGTCTTGGATTTCATTACACTATTGATGTCTAAGCTCATCACTATAAGGTTACTCTTCTAATTATGCTGAATGTGTAACACTTTAGGTTGTGACCTCTATTACATTTATTTTTGTATCACTTTCCAATTCTCCCGATTCAATTACCCTTCTTATGCTGGAGAAGTCCTTACCACCTTTGTTACTTGTACTTACTGTCATGCATTCTTCATATTGCACTTTGTGGCGAGTCTTTGCTATAACCTATTGTCATAATTAAGCCAAGATAATGACTTCAAATTTCGGAGCTCATTTGACTTATATAAGTTGACTTCTTAAAAATTATTGAGTGTTGTCCAATGGAATTAGTGTTGCTTTCCAAAGGGACAATAAGTTTTCAAAATTGAAATTGTACTTTAAAAGAATGAAAACAAGGAGCATTTAGGGTAAAGCTTTTACACATCAAGGCCAAGTGTTAGGTTCTGGGCAGTCGTTGACCTTTTGGAGACACGTGTTGCTGTAACTTTTGTTATTATCTTATGTTATGTCATTTTCTTTAGTTTCGAGTCGGCATTTACTTCATTTCCTTGCATATTTTACAAAATGCATTATTATGGACTGATCCGAGGTAAAGGATCCCACATCGATTGTATGGGAAGTTGGTGTGTGGTTTATATAGGACAATGGGCTCTGCTACTCTTGAGTTAGCTTTTGGGAAGTGCATTCCTATTGTCCTATAACAAATGGACTGATCCTAGGGAAAGGATCCCACATCGATCGTATGGGAGGTTGGTGTGTGGTTTATATAGGACAATGGGCTCTCCTCCTCTTGAGCTAGCTTTTGGGAAATGCATTCCTATTGTCCTATAACAAATGGTATCACCGAATCAGAGCCAAACCTCGGAGTGGTGGACTGGAATCAGCCAGCCGTGACCAATATGGCTGCGACCAACGAGGACGTTGGTCCTTATGGGGGGACGAATGTTATGGACTGATCCCAGGGAAAGGATCCCACATCGACCCGTATGGGAGGTTGGTGTGTGGTTTATATAGGACAATGTTCTCTCCTCCTCTTGAGCTAGCTTTTGGGAAGTGTATTCCTAATTTCCTATTGTCCTATAACATGCGTCAATAATTTTTCTTGTTATATATGTGATTGGAAAATCTTATCATATTCTTGTTTGTTTGTAAATATTGAAGGTGTTTCTAGATGCCTGTATCTCTCGTCTCCACTCAAAAGGGATTGAACCCGGAACTGGAATAGGAGCAATTGGAGCTCAAAGTATTGGGGAGCCAGGGACACAAATGACATTGAAAACTTTTCACTTTGCTGGAGTTGCCAGCATGAGTATCCCTTGTTGATTTTCTTTGTTATTGCTAAAATAATCTTTCTGTCTGTGTTTGTTCAATCCTTAATTACTTGTAGATGTCACCCTTGGAGTTCCACGTATCAACGAAATTATAAATGCGAGCAAAAAGATAAGTTTTCCAATTATCATGACAGAACTTGAGGATGATCTGAGTATGGAGATTGCACAAACTGTAAAAGGTCAAATTGAGAAGACGGTTTTGGGTCAGGTTCGTATATGATATAACTGGAACTTGTATGTTATTTTATTTATGTATGGATGTTTCCTGCTGTAATGGTCTTGTGCCTTGATCTAACCAGTATAGCCTTTTGTATTTTGTATGGTAATTGTGGTGTGTAATCTACATATAACCTCATTAAGATATCCAGATGAGCTGCTGTTTGAAGTCTTATGTATATCTGAACAAGAGATACCTGGAGAGTCTTTGCCTCTTTGGTTAATTCTGGTACTTGCACTGGGATTTCGGCATCCAGGGATATGGCGCTTTTGGCTGGCAACATGGCTGTTAGTTTTTAGGTGAAAGGCTTTCTGTCCTTGTATTACATTATCAACATATATATAGAAGGGAGAAAATACATAGGATAGAATAATTGTGTTTTGAGATAGATCTAAACAAATATAGCCTCTATGATTGTTGGGGTTCCCTAGAAATATACAGGGAGTGACGCGGAGGGACATTTGTGTTGTCAACAGAAGACATATTTGGGTAACATAAACACCCGAATACGAGGTGGGAGATGTTGGGTGTTTTGCGATAATGGACTTGGTAGGAGAGGCATTTGAAATTCGAAGAAGACGAGAAGGAAGGATATTATTAATTTTGGAGGTCATGACCCAAATTTTAGGAGGGAGAAAGGCATGATGAATGAGAGTAAGATACCAGTATTGATGGTTTGGATCATTCTCTCAAATCTACTGTTTGGAGGGGAAATATGTGGACAAGAGAAGCGGTAATCCATTCCATGTGTAATAGAAAGTGTGTAAAAGCAGAATGATCGAACTCACGACCATTACCACATTGGAAGGTCTTAATTTCTTTTAGAAATTGGGTTTTAATGTGAGTACAAAATTATAGGACAATATCATACACGGCCACCTGACTGATAAAGAAAGAGAATGTAATATTTATAACCTGAAAAACTAGTAATTGGTGATTTGCGCAAATCACTACGAAGGATATTAAACAGGCTGAGGGTTACATCATTTGAAGTGGAAGAAGGTAAATGAATATACTTCCCTACGTAAATGACAAAAGGTGGAGTTAAGCTCGTTATTACAAGTAAGATCTTGGTTCCTAAGAGTGGATAGAGTGGTCGAGCCCAGATGACGAAGGCGCTCATGCCATGTACTGGAGGTGACAACAACAAGATGAGTTGTAGACTTGGAGTAGAGGGAGCAATGGAGGTTGTGATAGGGTACAGATTGCCAATACCTTCACACCCATGGTTTAAA
Source organism: Beta vulgaris subsp. vulgaris (assembly GCF_026745355.1). Lineage (NCBI taxonomy): Eukaryota > Viridiplantae > Streptophyta > Magnoliopsida > Caryophyllales > Amaranthaceae > Beta > Beta vulgaris. Next base: position 5,423,523 of record NC_079202.1, on the reverse strand, counting down.
AATACGGTTTTGGTCATGGTCGTGGAAATGGTTGCGGTTTTGTGGGGACGGAAAGGGTACGTTCAACACAAACCGCATAACGGTTTATCATACGGTTATTTGCAGTATATTTTATTAAATTAACTTATATCGCTTTTATTCCCCCCCTCTAAAACCACCATAGATCTCATGATTGTTGTTTGATTGCCTCTCCTCTCAATCTCTCTCTTTTTATGTTGATTTATGTTATTATTGGAGGGAGGTGTGGGGAGCATAGGGAAATTTGGGAAAGATATTTGAAAAGCAGCGTCTTGATACGGGAAATATGAAAAATGCTGGCAAATTTGCCTTGTTATGGTTGGTTCACGATGCGAATGGAATAGCGTAGCGTAGTTAAGTAGCCAAGCTAAAGTGAAAGTAGCCTTTCGCATTAATCAAGGTTGGCCCTACATGAAGATCCTTCACAGAAAAACCAAAAGGGTTAAAAGAAACAGGTACCCAACTCTAGGTAGTGAATTTTCTAACAGAAACAAAATTTTTGATAATTTGTGGTGCACGATGAATGTCTTTAAGGGAGAAAGGACGGTATGGTTTTGGCAGATGAGAATTTTTGGAATTTTATTGCCATTGCCAACAATAAAATCCCATGAATCAGGACGCCAATCACAGGGAAATCAGAGAATTTTCTGGATAAGTAAGGTGGGAAGTGGAGCGGGCATCCATATACCAGTTATCATCATAGTGTGCGCAAGACTTGGCTGTAGGCTGCATCATATTGAGTTCATATTCAGCAACAAGAGCCTGAGAGTTGTTACCATGAGAAGACCAAGAAGCAGACCCCAGAATACCCTGAGATGATGCAGGTGCATTGCCCCGAAAGTTAATATTAAAGCGATATGTGGGAAAGGCCAGGTAGGTACTGCCCAGTTGCTTGTCCAAGGGAAAAGCCATGGAAATTGTGACTGTTGCTGCTGGTTGTTACTCTCACCATTGTTGCGACGCCGACCTTGGCCATGGTTTTTGCAACCACGCCGGCCCCAGTGCTGGCTGTTTTGTTTTTGTGACTGCTGGGAGTTTTGAGTGGACTGATTGTTGGTGGCAGGAGATGAATTGACAGAGGTTACAAGAGCACTCCTGGTGTGTGTGGGTCTTGTTGAGCAAGAGAGGATTTCTTCCAAGGCAAGCATGGAGCGAGCTGCAGGCCTTACTGAAGGAGGATAGCGGGACAGGTTGTTGAATGGCAGTAGAAAGCATGCCGTAATCACGAGTGAGACCGCCCATAAGATGAACCATGCTTTCATCTGTGATGTAACACCAACATTCTTAAGTTGATCGAAAAAAGATCTTATGTTGGTAAAAAGCTGTAGTTTTTGGGACATTCTCCAATTGAGTGTTACAATTGATCAAGGTAGAGGGCACAAGTGTCTAGGAAGTTGGAACAATTCAGCTAAGGTGGTCCAAGCACCCATGGCTGTCGCTTTCTCATCTAAGATAGTGACAAGAAGATCAACACAGATCGTGGTGTAAATCCACTGGACCACAACCGCATTTAACTGAACCCATAAGAGAGCATCGCTATAAGTGGGCTTGGGTATGGTTGCATCGATATGATCCAGGACACTGTATGCCTTGGCAGTCACACGAAAAAGGGTACACCAGGAATCGTATTGAACTTTCTCAAGGTCCTAGACAAGAGAGAATAAATTCTTAACATTGGAGACATGAAGGGCTTAGTGGAGTTTGACGACGTTGGTGACAGCCTGACAGGGGACTTTGGATGACTGGCGGCTGAGTGAAGTGTGACATAGGAGGGTAGCAGGGAAGGAAAGTAGGGAAAAAAAATATCTGATAAGATTATATGCTTAGGTTACCATGTTAGATTTAGGTAAAAGGCTCTCTACCTCCTTGTAGTACATTACCAATATATATATACAGAAGGGAGAATAGACATAGGTTAATTACAAAATATACTATCCTAATATAAATAAGATTGCAAAGGCTATAATAAGCTACTCCCTCCATCCCATAATAATTTGAACACTTTAATTTTTGGCATGGATTGATTTTTATAATATTGATGTTCTTACACCCCTTTGGCCTACACTTTATATCTATCAATAAAAGTTACCCAACTTTCTATCTTTCCTTCAATAAAAAAAGTACCCAACAACTACTGTCAAATCTACCTTTTAATAAAATAACATTTGATAACCAAACTACAACATATCACCTTAAATTATGTGTTTCCAACTTCCAACTAGTGTTAAGATCTTTCTGGGGTGGAAAGAGTATAACATTTGCATATTGTTTTATATACTATCAGTGACAAGACAACGGTTTATTAGTCCTGAGAGTGAGCATGAGATCCTTTTGCAACGGGCTTTCTTGAAAATTATTGCATATTTCTGGCTGTAATGAAAAGACAAGGCAATGACTAGGACAAATCTACCTTTCCTCTTCAAAAATGATAATTGGCCTTCTAAAGACATTATGGCTATTGTAGAATGTTTTCGGGACACTTTTTGTGTGATTACTTTCCCAATTCCCATACAAATGCCTCCAAGTTTCTTACTTTGGGTTGAGTCATAGTGGGTTGGCCTAGTCCTTAGTTTTAAAAAGTGAGCTGATGGCACACGCACCAGCCGAGTAGAGGCGCAAAGCAAATCGGCTTCTCAAACTTAGGTGAGATGAGTTATGTCAGGCGAGGAGAGGTGTGCGCTTCGCTTTGTGGGATTGAAATTTATGCTTTTTGGCACCAAAGGTGTGCCTGACCTACAGATGCGCATAGCCTTGTGCTTTGTGCCTTCTTGCGCCTTGCTCTTTGCGCCTTGCTCTTTGCGCCTTGGTGAGTATTGAGCCTTTAAAGCAAGGTCTGGCCTTGCAATAACAAAGAAGTGGTTTGCACTAGGATCTTGATTAGGGGCGTAACTCATGTAACCCAAGGCTCCTGTTGTCAAACTTCTAGTTCTAACATATCTTTTGTTTTTTCATTCCCCCCTCCACCCTTTCCTTAGAAATCCAGTAATATATTTGGAAAAGGTCGTCCCAGGCCAATAAGTGGTATTACAGCCTGCAATCATCGATCCTTTACATAAGTTCGAAACTATTCCGGACAATATCCTTATTCGTGGCCTCCCAAGTTCCATCTGTTCATTCTCTTTCATCTTTTTTATCAACAAACCATTACAATCTTTAATGGTGAGATTATTATCTTTGTAGTGGTAAAATGAGTAAAATCCTTAGTTAGAGATTTATTGGGAGTTGTGAAAGTTAACAGACAAATAGTTAATAGGAAAATTTACCAAAAATAACGTTTTAAAAGTGACATTTTGTCAGAAACAACCTAATGATTTTTTTTTTTTTTTGAGAAACAACCTTTAAACTCTAATTTCTTGTCTGAGGAAACCTCACAAACCTTTTCCGACTTGACCATTTTTTCTCTGGATTGACTTTTTGGTGTGTTTTTCCTCCAATCTCTATCTTATATACCCCACCCTCTTTTAAAACTAATTAAACTATTCTCTCTCTCTCTCTCCTCTCTTGCACTGTTCACTTGTTAGGTATTTCATTTGTTGGGTATTGATGAATGAAGAATTAATCTCCCTCTGACAACGTAATCAATTATTGTCAACAACAACAAGTAAGTAACAATTATTCTCCCCTCCCCTTTTCAATAACAGTTTGAAAGAAGGCCCTGATTTAATTGAAAAGAGAAACCCTGGTTGTTTTGAAGAAATTTAATGAATTGAGATGAAGAACCCGAAATCGTAGGATCAAAGAATATTATAGGAATTAAGATCCCTAAACTTACCAATTGAAGATCCGGATTCAGAGGATTTTTCTGGGAAAAGATTGGATTTGGGGTGGGAAAGAGTGGTTAAGTGTGGAAGAGTGGGAAAGAAGGTTATAAATGGGAAAATAGGGAGGGAAATGAAACTCCAACTGAAATAAAAGAGAGGGAAAGGGGGGGGGGGAAGGTCTTGGAATTGCTCATTCAATGAGCATACTCAATATTATGCCTTGAAGAGGACTCGAACCTCCATGATGCTTAGCACGAGATTTTGAGTCTCGCGTGTCTATCATTTCACCACCAAGGCATCTTGAAAGTGATATCTTGGCGGCATTCCGAGTATCTCCTGAACCTCGATTCACTGGTACATGGACAACTGTATGGACGGGAGAAAATATGGTCAATGTCGGAAAAGGCTTGTGAGGTTTCATCTGACAAAAAATTAGAGTTTAAAGGTTGTTTCTCGAAAAAAAATTATAAGGTTGTTTCTCGCAAAATGTGACTTTTGAAAGGTTGTTTCTGACAAAGTTTCCTACTTGATATCTTTCTACATTCTATACATAATTATAACAGATTCACTAAAAACAAGCTTGAAACTCTTGAGGCAAAAGATCACGGTGTACAAAGGTAAATAAATATGAATGCACAATTTGAGTAGATATTTGGGAATTTCAGGATAGACCACTCTCTTAAGTATAATAGTCTATCAAGAACTAGAGTTGATCTAGTTTGTGCTAAGGACCTCAAAAAGTCAGGCATAGGATGAAGCTTGGAACTTCGTTGGAACGAGTTTTTAGATGGAGTTTTGGGAGCTAAACTAGTGTTCCATTCAAGAAAAATAAATCCTAGTGGTTGCTCAGTTAACATGAAAAATTGTAGGAAGTAGAATTTCCTAGAAATTGGATATTAGGTTAGTTGTTTGGTTAACAAAAATATGGCAAATGGGGGGAGTAAATCTTCGTAGAAATCTCGATAAACCACACAATGGGGAAGTTGGACCCTTAGGTAAGTCGAAATTCCCACACGAATTCACCTTCCTCATCGTCAACCAAACACGTTTAGCATAACTGGATGAATTTGATAATGGAATCTATTCCTTATGAGATGGTGGGAAGTTTTGACTTTCTTATACTTATCAAACGACTACTTAGACCAATTTTCTCTCTCCACTCTTCTTCCTTCCTCGGGCTTCCCCTTTTTTACCATGGCTGTTAATGTAGAAAAATCTCCATAAAGCTCCTTAAAATTCCACCATTGCACAAATACGTATCCCTGGTCCTCAAATAAATGTCTTACTAAGCTCTTTAGCATGCATAGACCTTATTAGATATAGTTGTCACTAGCTATGTTACTTCAACACCCTTGTCCTCAAATAAATGTCTTACTAAGCTTTAGCATGCATAGACCTTATTAGACATAGTTGTAACTAGCTATGTTACTTCAACACCCTCTTTCACCTTGGGTGTCGCGTGTCTACTCGACATGACACGACGCTCAACACGCCGGGAAGAAGTTTCCGGGTCGGGTATCAGAAAAGTGTCGGAATAGAGGTGTCGAAATCACCATATGAGGAGAGAAAAAGAGAATAAAGAAAAGCACATTGAAACAGCAAAGGAGAAATTACAGATCTAGGGCTTGGATGACATACCCTAGATGTGAAACAGGAAAGTGAGGAGACCGAGCTTAGGAAAAATACCATGGGGATTTTGCTTTTCGATCTATTTCAAACCGAAAGGACTCCATTGTTATCCGGTGCTATGATGTGATTGACATATAGAGGGAGAACGAAGAGAGCTGAAGAAGATGAAAGAACGAGAGAAAAGGTGGAAGGTCAAACGTGGGAAAGGGTCATTCTAAAAAAAGCAAAAACAAATTCTACTAAAAGCTTGAAGTGTTATAAAGAAAAGAAAAATAAAAACTTATTAAATGTGTATATTGGAACATGACCCTCATTTACCCATACTTATTAAACCAACGTGAAGAACAAATATCTGCTATTCTTTAGTTATAAAAATTTTCAAAGCTAAAATTTTGAATTCTACCTTCTTTTTAACAATTTAACAACTTATTTGTTTACGGGAAAAAAGGTGTCGGGAAATTTTTTCCGACACTTATACGGTACCCGTGTCTATAAAACTAGTCAAGACACTCTTTTGACCGTATCCCCGTATCGACCATACTTTTGGAGTAGAGTGTCGGATCCTCCGATCCCTACTTGGATACGACATCCGTATCCGTGTCAGAGTAACATAGGTTGTAAGAATTTTAAAAAATTGAATACATCACATGAGATATTAGAAGAGAGTCAAAGACTTGGAGTGAGTGAGATAGTTTGTGGAGAGCCCAAATCACATGGGTTGAGTGAGAAGAGCCAAAATGATACTTCATGTGGCTATCGTGTCCCATGTTTGCGATGTGTTGGACACAAATATACGTCGGACACACTCAAATACATGCCAAACACTCTAAATGACGTGTTATTTTTTTTTTTTGTTTGAATGGACAGCTACAAGAACACTTAGGGAAAGTATTCGGACACTTCATGACATCTTCTATAGCTAGAACTTCTGCATGAATTGAAATTTATGATACAACCAGTAACGTAAGTGAAAAAGAAGAGGAAAGAAGGTGTTGATACAATAAGATATAAAATAGATAAGTGTAGTTTTTTTAATATATAATCTACCGTGCCTGTGTCTTTTGTTTTGAGGATAGCATTGTTCCATGTATGTGTATCCGTTGTACTCGTTTCTGTATCCGAATCTATGCACCAGGGAAAGATTGATATTTTGTGTAGGTTGGTGCAAAAAATTAGAGGATCCCACTAAGTCACATAGCACAAGCATTTAGTGTATAAGGGTAATGTAAGGGATATGTAGTTTGCACCAAAATAGGGTGTAAGAAACAATAAGATTTCTTCTCTGGTGGTCAAACATATTTCCAAACAGTTGCTATTAGGTCATTCTGCTCATGGTGATCTTGAGCTAAAAAGAACTTGATGTGAAGACAACCTTCTCGCATGGTAATTTGGATGAGGAAATATACATGTATCATCAGGGATACAAGGGTAAGGATTGTCAGGTATGTTGCTAGAGGAAATCACTCTATGCATTGAAGCACTCTCCTCACCAGCTGTACAAGCAATTTGATTCCTTCATAAGTGCCTATGATTGTTCTGTCTATATCTGCAAGCTTCGGGAGATGATTGTATTTGCGTTCTTTGGTATGTTGATGACATTCTTATTGCTTCCAAGAGCGAGGTAGGGGTAGATAGGCAAAATCTCAAACTTTGTTTAGAGTTTGAGACAAAAATTCGGCGCTGCTAAGAAGATGTTGAGTGTGGAGATAAGAAGAGAGACATAAACGGAAAATTGTTCATTGATGGGTTATTGCTTGGGATGAAAGGTGCTAAACCAATCTTGACTCCACTGGTTCCACATAGGCTCTTATTTAAACAATCTCCCACTAAGTGCATAAGATAAGGCGTAAATAATATATGTATCTTATGCTAGTGTAGTTGATGTACTTTAGTGGTGTGTTGAAATATTTCAGAGGTTGTTACTGTTGTCACTATGCTCATGATGAATCCAGGAAAGGCATATTGGAATGTGGTAAAGTGGGTTCTAGGGTACCACTATCATAGATTTCTGTTTTGGCTGAACTGCATGTTGGAATAGTGGCTTCGCTTGCTCAGAATATGCTTGTTGTCTAGATAGACGATGATCTATTACTGGTTATGTGTTTGAAATTGATGGTCCTTAGATGGCGATCAGTGGAATCGGGTCATCATTTTCACAGAAATCATTCTCAGTTGGCTCTTCTTTTCCGCATGTAGATAGACGCACATGGATAGAAACAATGGAGATGTGTATTTGAATTTAAGTAGTACAGGTAGAGCCACCTCTAAGAATCTTTGAAAAAATACTTGCTAGGTCTTAAGGATTTTGAGCGACCAACTTTCTTAAAGGTTCTTTTACCCATGAGCGTTGAAATTGTTCAGAAACATGTCTGTAGTTTCACATTACATCATCACGCTCTTTTTAAAGAGCTCAAATGTAATTGCATGTATGAAACCTAACTGGAATCAACTAAGTACTAAAACATATGCTGAATATTAAGGAACCATCTAAAGAGAACTTCTGAACCATTACGAGTTTGTTTTGATGGATGACTTTCTGTAGGAAACTTTCTTATTAACTCCTACTTGACCTTGGGAAGCTAGGTGATCTGATCTAAAGTTTGACAAAGAAAACAGGGCTATTTCAATGTTGTGCTGGAACATGTCTCTGTAGGTGCCAAGTGATGTTAAGCCAACTTCAGCCACCAAGAAACCTGTTACCAAACTTAGTCCACTCACTGCACAAACATCACACAAGTGAGAGCTCAAACTATAACACTGTTCCCCAGCCTGTTCAATAAATCGTTGTTCCATGAATCTGTTTCCTTCACGAGTCAATGCCTTGCATCCACATCAGACCTAATCATCTAATGCTGATACATAACAGAAATTATTGAAAACGACAGATTAGTAGTGTTGTAACATATTTTAGAATATCATAGGACTTCTCCTTCTCTTTTCTTCTCATTTTGGAACTTCTATGTCTCCAGGTTTGCATGTTGTTGAATGTCAAAAGTTCTCTTCTATAGATAATTTAAAGGTTAAGGACCTACCTTTTTGTTCTGTGTTGCAGGTTGCCAAGTGTATACAGCTTATAATTGAATCAGTTAAAGCATCTATAGTTGTTAAACTTGATATGGAGAAAATCAAGTCTTCACGGCTGTTTATAAATGCTCATATTGTCAAGGAGAAAATTTTAAAATCTCTGAGAATGCAAAAGAATAACAAGCTGGTGAGCAATCTTCTACTTAACAAATATGTTCCGTATATAGTTAATTGTTGGTGTCTAATGCACAGTTATCTGCAGATTGTTATAGTTGTTAATGATTCAAAGTTGGTTGTCTCGGTGGAGACTCAAAATAAAAATGATGCTCATTTTGTACTTCACTGGGTGAAAAATAAACTGCCCATGGTTGTTATCAAGGTGAGACCTTGCATTTACTTTTCCTAAGTCATAGAATTATTTTATTTGTGTTACATTCTAAGGTTATTGCATTAATGGTTTGACTTTGACCAATGCCTTTTGGCTCCAGGGTATACCTACAGTTGAACGTGCAGTTATTCCTAACGAGGACGAGAGAAACAAGAAGCTCAATTTGATTGTTGAAGGGTTGGTTCTTCAATTACCTAGTGAACTGTTCATTTATGCTCTATCTACAAACATTATCCTCGACACCTCCCCCCCCCCCCCCCCAACCAAGAAAAAAGGACTTGAGTGACAACAATTACCCATGTGATTCCCTATGGCCCACCATTTACACTTGCTTTATGGTAATTCTTCTAAAAAAGAGTGAAACTAAACAATGGTAGTAACTTTTATGGCCTCCATAATTTTGATTTTAGTTTCGGAAAAAAAATTCTGAAATTAAAGCGTGACAGCAAACAAGTTTAAATCAGTTAGCGATTTTACTAATCATGTGAGGATTTTTACAATACCTATTATTGGCTAAGACTTTTATGGCGGCGAGGGGAATTGCTTTTGGGGAATTATCCATCTGATCCAATTTACGTGAGTTAGAAAATGCTTTGTATTTACACTAATTGGGAAAAGAATAGATTATATTCCATATTCCATTTTGTATGAATATGTAATTTGGAGTGGCCAATATCCCTAGCCGTTGAAAAGAGAGAAAAGGCAAATCTAGAAACATGTGCTTCATTTTGTAGACATTGTCACTCACACCCAATGAATCTGTACAGGCTAGGTATTGCTTTTAGTTTTCTCAAAGATTTTGATTCTACAATATTTAGTAGTTCTAGTGAGTAGCTCAAACTCTCGACATTACTCCAGAATTTACAATCCTGTGTGTAGCTCTGGACAAGATTAGTTTCAAATCAGAATATAATTGCTTCTTATTCAAATTTGATATGACTAAATTTAGCCTGAGATGTCATTGAGATTGACATACATTATGTTTTGATAGTGTACCCTTGTATGGTCATTAAAGCTGGTTCTATTTACTTAAGCCCAAAAGTTGTCTACGAACCTTTGAAGTACTTTCTTATTACAGAACTGGTCTAAGGGAGGTGATGGGAGTTCATGGAATCAAAGCATGCAAGACAGATAGCAATCATGTAATTGAAGTGCAACAAACACTTGGAATAGAGGCCGCGAGGAGTTGTATCATCAAAGAGATAAAAAAAGTCATGCAAATCCATTCAATGGATGTGGACACACGGCATATGATGCTTCTTGCTGATGTGATGACATCTAAGGTTACTCCTGTCTTAATGCATTTCATGTAAAGATATACGAATTTTGAGTAGGGGTAAAAGTGCTTATTGTTCTTGCTACAGGGAGAGGTTTTGGGAGTGAACAGATATGGAATAGCAAAGATGAAAGATAGTGTGTTGATGCTGGCATCATTTGAGAAGACTGACTATCATCTCTTTAATGGTTCTTTAAATGGGAGGAAGGATAAGATCGAAGGAGTTGGTGAACGTATCATCATGGGGGTACCAACGGAGATTGGCACTGGAATTATCAAAGTTAGACAGAGGTATGTTTGCAAGTTCTCATTGCCATATGCCTGTTTCTTTCCTTTGCCCGTGTTCCATTGGATTTCATGATATTTACAAATAGATCATGTTACTTCCTCGAATTCATTTCCTTTTTTTTTCCTTATCTCTTTACTTTTTAAACTTACAAATTTTTTTTGTCGATGATAAAATAAATTTAAATCAGCCACCTATCTCTTTAATTCAATGATAACGATCATGTCAATGGTGTTTTTTTCTTGTTTGTTTTTTTTAACTAGATTAGTTTGAAGCCATCTTTTAGTTGCCATACTTGCCAATGCTTTGAAGTTTTTTTTTAATACAAGCATGATATTTGAGCTATTTAAAATTCGATATCTCGACGTTGCGCCTAATTCTGTCCCCTTTGCCAGAACCGATACTCTGACAACTCTAAAATCTGGACGAGCTCTGCTAGTATCTTGACTAAACCAGTTGGAGTCTGACAATCATCGAGGAAACAACATTAACTTGCCACTGGGGACTAACAGGTCATAGGTACTAATTCATTGGTTTTATTGGTAATCTTGGTTCTCTAGAGCGTTTTAAATCCATATGCCTTGTTTGATCTGTATAGAACTTATAAACATTTTATGCTTTTTTGGTCGACCATCTTATCATTCGGGCTTCGTTGCATGGTTGCTTGATAATTTCCAGAAATGGTTTTTCTTTTTATACTTCAGTCATATGTGAAGCAAAGCCAATCAGGCAATCACCTAATCTAATCTATAAATCAGTGGAGAAAAATCTCTTTTTGTTTGTCATATTTTGGGTTTTTGTAACCTGTCGTATTGAGGATTCATCTCTGTAATAGTGTGGGTTGTTTCCGGTAAGGTTCATGATTTATTTAGTTAATTATGTGGTGAATATCTATATTTATACAAATATATTAAAAGGCATGCGTAACAAAGTCGATGTGCCACGTGGCATCCTCCTCCTGCAACCAGAATTTTGCCACGTGTTTGTTAACCAACAAAGTCAAGTGATCATCATTTAAAAATTAGATATGTTGAAGCATGGGCTCGGACCCCTAACTTTATGTAAGGGTTTTCAAAGAATCGCCATCTGATCTAGCATCTCTTAGTGATCCATGTTTCCATAAAATTACAAATATGTGTTGTAAATAGTTAATGTTATTAAACATATCCCTTGCATTCTTAAAAATAAATAAATTTGCATGTTCATTAAAATTAATTATGTATACATAATACTATTTGAAGAGCAGTGTTGACCACTACAGTACTACCCTTATATTTACAGTAATACTATAAACAAAATTTGATCATAAGTCTGTATTAAATATGGGCCTAGGCCGCATCCACGTCTAATATATTGAGAAGCGTTCCTTAGAATGTATATGTGTCATGTGTCACTATTCCTTATTGAGTAATATTCTATCCACATCTTTATCATATAATAAAAAAAACAAAAAAACAAAACAAAACATACGTGAACATTCAAACCCACAACCTCAAGTATGAAAGAAAGAGATACAACCATCACTCCACTATACTACTATTGCTTATTTAATCAAAATTAATGATAATGTATGAAAAGAGAACTTTTTGAAATTCATACAATGAATGACAACTTTTTAAATGAGTATGAGATGATTTATTTAACTACTACTAAATTGTAGCACAGAAAATCCCCGAGGCATTGTCCGGGCCTAAACACTAGTAAATATATTAGGCGTTCCTAAACAAGGATTGTGCCACGTGGCGTCTCCTTAGAGAGTTTTAGTTTATGTAATCCATATGCAATAAAACAAATTATACATTGTATAGGTTTTGATTCTGTGACCTGAAGTTCATATACTAAAGTTTTAACCACTAAACCCAAGTTGTATTTAGTGTTATCATTTTAAAGTACAATAATGATATATGAAATTTTTTCTTACTCAGGATATAGCCATGGTCTAATAACTAGTAAATATATTAAAAGGTGTTCCTAAACAAGGAATAGTTCCACGTGTTTAGGAACGGTTTCACGTGGTGTTCTTCCTAATGGAGTTTCAGTTCATGTAATCCATGTACAATAAAAAAAAATTAGAAATTACATAGTATAAGTTTTAATCTCGTGACCTCAAGTTCAATTATTATAGTTTTGACCATTATACCAAATTGTATTTAGTGTTATCATTTTAAAGTATAATATTAATAAATGAATTTTTTTTCTTATTCGGAGCAGAGTCTGGGCCTAATAACTAGTTGAGGATACAAAATTAGGCATCTTCAGGCTAAATCCTTATCGACCTCGAGGTTGGGGTTCCTTTCCCATGAGGAGCACTTTGGTATAAAGGATCCCTTGTCTGCCTCTCCACCCCGAAGTGTCTAGCCCGATAACTACGACTAGGTTGATCTATGATAGGTTTCAGCCTGCTATGACCCTCATTGTATTTACCTACAAAAAAGCGCTAAATCCTCACAACTTATGGTACCTTTGCTAATCAAGGTAAATATGAGGAGCGGACTTTGATGAAATATTGAATAATGTTGAACTATTTAACGCGTTCGTTTGCCTGACTGATATATCCTTGTTTTTCGGATTGACAACTTGTTGATAATCTTCATGTCGTCTTAAATCTTATCTTTTCGGAATTAAAAATGTTGAAAAGGGGCCAACAATTAAGGGGTAGATACATCTTGTTAGAGGGACTCGTAATAGGGTATGGGCCATTGTTGTTTCTTTTTTATGTTGTTGGATTGGGAGTTTTAAAATCCATATCTCCTTGTCTCTAATTAGGATTTCCCTCCAACTTTTTCTAGTTTGATCTTCCTTATATGACTAAAATTTCATGTAAAAACTCTATATTTATAGCTTTGATAGGCGATTTGATCATTGTAAGTATCTATAATGTAGCAATGTGACGAGTTTGTGTAGACACATAAGTGTATTTCCCCAATTTAGTACCCAATGATGAAATATATCATTATCCTAATTGGTTTGGTCAAAAGAATAACAATTTGAAGATTTAATCCCAAAATTGTTTTAAAAAAGAAGAGTCTATTTAATAATTCGAAGCCCAATTGTCAAATCCATTTAATTGTTCATGATAGTTAATTGTCTTTTCAAACCTGCACAATATAATTATGTTTGATAATTAATTGTGTTTTAATAAATAAATTAAAAGATATTATGAAGTCAGATTTCTATCCTTTAGATAAGTGATTTTCGAATTCAACTGATAGTATGAAATCAAAGATAAAAAAGAATATTTTCATTTCAGATGACAAATAAAACATGGTCATCAATTGAATTAGCAAAACTTAGAAATGCAAAAGAAAGTCAATTAGTTTTCGAGATGAAATTTGATACGACATTCACACACAAATACCTCTCAAAAGCTCTCTCAAATACTTCAAACATATATTCAAAAACCTTTAATATTTCATTCATATTCCATTCAAGTTTCATAATTGCTACTCATGCAGCTTGTTATTTAATACCCAAGCGATAAATGTATTTCTAGATACTCCTCTTACTACTAACACTTTAATTCTCATGACATAGATCATTAACCGATTAATACTCTTTTGTGTACTCGGACTCCTTTTCTCTATTTCTTTTTATAATATCAATGGTTCAACTAATCATATATCTAGAGCACAGGTTAATCCTATGGTCGAGTGTTAACACTCTCAAATCAACATATGCAGTACGGTCGCTACCATAATTAGATTTGCTAATTGTAGGCAAGTCTCTAAAAGTAAGATCCTGGTCATACAAACAACTATTAGCAATTTTTAATCAGACAATTGATCAGATTGCAAGATTAACAATAAAACACTAATCAATTAGAGATATCAATAACTAATCAAACCACCAATAAATATCAATCAAATCATAGCATATAAACATGGATTACCAAACCGTAGAAATAAAAATTACTCAATCATGAAATAAATAACAAAATCTAAATCTACAAAGAATAATCAATGAAAGAAAAGAGATGAAAATAATAAACTCATGAATTAATGATGAAGAATAACAACTAGAATTTACTAAAAAAACTACAGAGGAAAAGGAAGGGAAAACTAAACTAAAACCTAGAAATACAAAAATAACTTGTAAAAGAGAGGAGGAGAGAAAAGAGTGAAAATCTCATATAATTAATACTAGATAACGTAATATAACTAGGAAAGTAACTTACAAAGATAAGGAAAGTCGAAATATCATTAACTGGGAGGAATTGGTGATCTGCGCATACAAAAACAGGCTCCAAAAGAAACAATCTCAACTTCGAAAAGGCATAGCTCCTTCACTAGAAGTCTCCTCGGGACGTGCCACCTATCGTTGGAAAACTCTTCAACTCTAGTTTCCAAATCTGCGAGAATAACTCGATTATAAGGATCACATCAGAAGAGTAGACATAACTCTTTTTCACATTTCTTCTAATGATTTTCTGCTTCGTTTTCGCTTAAACTCGAACTATAAAATATCCATGATGATCCTTATGCATTGTAGATTCCTTACAAGTGATCCTAATCCTCAAACTTAGCTAATTATACTCTAAATATGTTCTAATTACTAAAATTCATCAAAAATAAGAAAACATATTGAATAGGAGTAGAATAACATAACTTAAGAATATAATGCAATAATGAACCTGAATATGAAACTAAATGCTCTAAAATGCAATCTAAATGCACCTAAAAACTATATATAAATATGACTTATGAAACTCCCCCAAGTAAAATCATTGCTTGTCTTCAAGAAAAAGACATAGACACTGAAAAAGTAAGACAACCTACAATATATATAGAACTACAACAGGGCGAAACACTCAATTAAACAAGAGAGATATAATCACTACAAGCATCAAAACAAACTCGAACAAAGCCACATAACATGTCATGTATCGCATTCGACTCTCCTATCATACCACATATCATCTCTCCCAAAGTGGATTCAACCAAACATGATAAACCTCACAATAGTTATGTGGACTCAAATCTATTATGCGTTTAAGGATTAAATAATGACTCTCAATTTAAATAAGCCGACTCAAATAAGGCAAATACTCTTTAACTTGAAACTTAATACTCAACAATATAATACATAATGATCAAGAGGACTTTTAAGGGTTGTAATGGGGCTGTGGTTAAAGGTATGGCAAATAATTTGGAAATTGTGGTGAAAAAACTAATATGGGGGAGCATCATATAACTGAAAACACGATCATGAAAGGTCATAACAACTCCATGCAACAACCAATAGTTTTCAAATATAATTACAACACTTTCGCTCAAGAAATTCAATCATAACCCTTTTTAGTTCACTTTATTCACAACTCTTTTTCACTTCTTTTTCATTTCATTTTTCACTTTTTTTTTTGTTTCTCTTTTTGAACTTCCATTTTCAATTTTCAAGCTCACTAAACATATTTTTCCATCCATCTAAACCACAACTAGAGCATTTCAATTCAATACAAACCGAATCAAAACTAATACTCGCTCCTCCAAGCTAGGCTTAGGACAAGAATCAAATGAGGCTAAGGCTTGTAGTGTAAGTATCAATCAAACATAGTTAGAAAAGGCTCAGCGAGGCTAGAGAAAAAATAATATGAAAACAAGAATAAATCTAGAGCTAAAATCATGAAATGAAATGCCTCAGTCGTCATATCAAAATGTATGCACTATCAAATATCAAGGAGTACCAAGTCAAAGTCAAGATCAATGCAACAATGAGGAACTAATTAATCACACATAAAAAAAATATAACTGACACAGATACATCAGTTTTATCAGGCACAAAAGCTCACTTGGATTAGGTGTCTGCACAGTTTCGTTAAATCGAGTAAGACAGAGATCAATCAATTTTACTACAAACAATAAGTTGCGTGCTATGAAGTATCATGAACAAGATGAGTGATACTTAACAAATGTAGTAAAATATCAACAAAGTTTTCAAAGAGTGCCAACAATAGTCCGATAGATGCAACTAAAATGAGATGAAGTCTAATATGAGATGAAATATGATGATGCAACTAAGAAAGCAGTATAATTTTGTTTGCTTACACGTAAACTTCCACTCCTAGTGAGCGGTACAAATTGTCTAACATCCTACGAAAGCAATAAAATCTATAATAGAAAGCAATAAATGATATACAGTGCCCTCACTACAGAACCAGTTCAAAGGAGAAACCAAAACCAACCCAACAATCATCCAACACCAAAGTCTCCTACTAATCACCACTAATGCCACACATGAATATGAACCCAAGATGCATCATCAAAGTTGTCACAAGAATTCAACAATTATGTCATCTCAAACAAAAATTCAAGAAAAAATTTGAAAGTCATATCAAAAGTATTAACAATATATTACAACCCAATGAAGAGTACAATCACATAGCACTACTCTTGGAAGACCAACTTGAACTATTAGGTTGCCAACTTGTATAAATCCTATAGCACAATTAATCAAAATGCAAAGAAGCTAAGTGTTAAGAGAATGGGAAGACTAATTAAAAAGACAAAAAAAAAAGAGAATTCAAAAGAAAAAAGGAATAAAAAAACAGAAAAAACAAAATAAAAAGAAAAGAAAGAGAAGAAAGGAAAACAATAAACGAGAAGAGAGAATTAGGGGGCTTGCCTGCTGTTGTGCTACGTGAGGGTGGTCGGAGGAGGTGACAGTGTGGTCGCTAGGCGGAGAGTAGGTGGGACTGAGAATTGGTGGGCAACGCGAACGTTGTTGGTAGGGAATGGGTGTGGTGCGATGTGGCGCGGTACTAGGCGGAAAGTAGGATGGCGGCGAACATTCTGGTGGCGGGGACGCCGGTGACAGTGATCGGAGAAATAGTGGTGTGACACAGAGTTTGCTGGTTGGAGGAGAGGACGAAGGAAAAAGAAGAAGGCTACTGTGACTTTTCCTTTTTTTTTGAATCATCTCCTCGCCCGGTCAGGCAAAAAATATCCGCTCGATCAGACAGACTCGACCAACACATCAACAATTTTGTATTATTCTTTGAAAATCTCATTCCACCTAAAAAAACAAACACAAACAAATGCATCAAAATGAGTAAAATCACTTATAAAGGATGAAACAAAGATAAAAATCAAAATAAAAAGTAAAGAATAGAAAAGAGAAAATAAGTTAGATTTTGGGTTGTCTTCTGAAAAGCGCAAATTTAAGGTTACTCATGACCGTTAAGACTAGTAGATCACTCATAATAGTTCAATCATTTAATAAGCTTATCATATGTTCCTGCAAACATCTCAGAGCATATTAGATAAGAATGGAAAGAAAAAATGACAAAAAATAATACTAAAAAATTACTAATACTACAAAAAAAAAGGGGTTTATTCACCAGGTACCCTCTGTGGTTTTTCAAAATTCATGGGGTATCCCTACGTTTAAAAAATGCACCAGGTACCCTTACTATTTCAATAAAATTCACGAAATGCCCTTAATGACTAACGATGTTAAGTTTTCATTAGTCATTAACCTTAATTAACCCTCTAATCCTAATTAACCCTCTAACCCTAACCCTAACCCTAAATCCCTAATCCTAACACCTAAACCCAACCTTAACCACCCAACCACCGCCCCTCCCCCACCCACGCAGCTGTAATACTCCGTATTTTTGGAGTTATTCTTTATAAATAAGAAAATATAAAGAATAGAATCGAAAAGTATTTTAGTATTATATACAACAAAAATATATAATTATAATACAGTTTGAGTACGCTTACAACTATAAAATAATTTATTTTAATTTCGTAATAAATAAAATAAATCAAGTCCAATTAGACTTAGGATGGCCACACTATAAATAAGAAAGGAGAGAAAAGGAAAGAACAAAAAACCAGAAAAAAAACCCCTTAATATCTCTCTCTCCCAGCCGTCCCTCTCAATTTCTCTCCTTCTCAGCCGTTTTCCCCGCTCTCTCACAAATTCTCTCTCCTCTCTCTCCTTCTCCCTTGTCGACTCTTTCATCTGAGCCTCGTCGAAGACGTGCGAGTGGTGCGACCAGGACCGTCTTAAACATTTGGGAGGCCCTGTTCTAATTTTGAAAATGTGCCCCTTAATTAAAAAAATTGGTCCCACTTAAAAGATAATAAAATACTTATAGGAGGACTATTATAACAAATTGAGCATAGTTAAAAATTAAACTGATGTAAGATTTCAATATTTTTTTGTTAAACAATTAACAACACATTATGTAATTAAAAGTGCATAAAGGACAAAAGGAACCTGACAATTTAGCTATACTCTAATAAAAATAATAATATCATCAATTATTAATAATTTATACTCTTAGCAAAAAAAGAGATAGATAAATTGCAATTAAGTGAAAAGATGTTTATCCCTCACAACAAAAGTGAAAAGATGTTTATCTTGTTCATCTAATTTTTTTAAAGAATTGATTATAATATCAGTTTATAATCTTAGTCAATTTTTTTAAAATTTTTTAATAATCTCACCGAGCCTCAAAAGAAATAGATTAGAAGAAAAAAAATGCAAATTACCTAGTCCCAGCCCAGATTTCCCTTTGCGAAATTCCAGCAACCGGAAGCAAGACAACCAGAACTTAGATTCCTTGAATGATGAATTGATAATATGTTATCAATTAATAATTTATGTTTTATTATTTACATAACTCCCTTTTAAATACTCTACGTGATTAATGCTTATGGGAATTGAAAGCTGCGTGAACATCTATTCCCAAAAACAAGCAAATGCATGGAAACTGCAATGGAGTATTTAGAGGAACAAAGTAATTAAAAGAGAGTAATTAGGGGAAGAGGAAGAGTTGTTTCGCGCGCTTACTGCAGTATATTTTGTTTACCTATTTTTTTTCCATTCTCCATACTAGTTGGACCTTATCGAGATTTGGGCCCTCGATGATCTAGGGCCCTGTTCTGCAGCACCGGTTGAACCGGTAATGGGCCGACCCTAGGTGCGACGAGGTCGTCTGTGCGAGCGCGTGTGAGTGTCGAGTGTGAAGGTCGTGGTTCAAGGGTTTGTGCGAGTGTCGAGGGCATCGAGGCTGAGTGTGTTGTGTGTTGTGTGTCGTGTGTATGTGCGGTGTTCAAGGGGAACCGGCAGATCGAGCGCAAGGGTCGAGGGTTTGTGCGACGAGGGTTATGCGAGCAAGGCTGTGAAGTCGGGTGCGTCTTAGGGTCTTGTGCGGGAGGCTGTACGAGACCTCGAGTGGATTGTGCGAGTGTGGTGTGCGAGTTGCGCGAGGGCTGAGGCTCGTGGTGCGTGGCTAGTAGTCGCCGGAGTTTGGTTGCGGGTGTTTGACACCAGTGAGACTAAGTGGTATAAAAAAAATAATATGTATATAATATGATATTATGTTAGTTTTAGTATTGTATAATCTGTTTTCTATTATATAAAGTTGTAAGTTAATTAATCTGTAATTAGAGTAAATTATTAATTGACTAAGTTTGTAAAATTAATTTAAGTTGTACATCTGATTTAAGTCGTAAATCTGAGTTAAGATGTAAATCTGATTTAGGGTTTTGTAAGTAAGGTGTAAAGTTAAGAAGTTAGATTATTGATCTGATTATTAGTTGGATTGTTATAATGGCCTTGCTATTCAATCTGATTTTAGTAGTATTGGACATAAGGACTTAAATGGAGTTGATAAAGGTATTATGTTATTATGTTAACTATTTGCTCATTGTTATTGGCTCTTAAAAGACGCTAAGTTCAATAGAGTTGTGAAAGAAAGGAAACTTAATAAACAACGAGATTAGTTATTGTTTATAGTTCGAAATACTAAGTTGATATAGTTAGTCACGTGTTATATGATAATAATATCAATGACGTAGCACTGAAGTACTTCCTTACTCGTTTAGGCCCCAATTTCATAAGTGGAACGTTTGATTAGGCAGCGAAAATTCTTCGTTACAAGGTACACACACGTACTAGTTCAGTTGCAAGTACTAGTATCATGTTAGGTTGTGATTTATTCTATCGGAACCTAGAATCATGATAGGGAACATTGTGATTGCTAAGCTATGTAGCATTGTAATGCGAAATTCTACCATATCATAAGCATGATTATTGGATTTGCATTCTTTGATCTATGGTGTAAGAAAGATGTTACAAGAAGTAAAAATTTGAGTATTGTATCTAAGAAGGAACGTTACATGATTATATGTTTAATGTAGTATGAATGGACAACAATAAGAAAGGATTTTGGCAATAAACTTGTAGTTGGACTCCTTACAAGTGATGAACAATGGAGGGAGTGGGACTTGTTCTACACTCCTACGCAGGCCTACTGTGACTACAATAGTATTGTCCTTATAATTTTGATAACTCAAGTAGGCGGAAGGTTCCGTACGATCTTAGGGGTATGCATACTAAGGTGATGGATGTGAGACGGAACGAAACCGTATCTGTATTTCATCTAATAAACCAAGTTGTCTATTAAGGATTAAGTAGCCCGTATGATTCTAGTAAGATGACGGTGTCCGTTCGCTACCAACTAAATAAAAAGTTAAGAATGTAATGCTATTGTAGTATCATGTCTAGGAATGATCCTTATTGCTTTGTTTATGCGTGTATACACTTAATGCTTTACTATGTACTTAGCATAGCTGATGATTGTGTGTTATTGTGTTGTTTGTTGACCTCTAATGAAACATTGATGTTGCAATGGGGAGCAGATTAAGTGTGCTGGTGTTGCTGCATGATGTTGGGCATACGGGAGATAGTTCTTAGTCTTGAAACTTTAAAGCGTTTCAATTAAGCATTATAAGACTAGTATGATTTACTCAATTAGTTGTAGTTTGAATAAAAAGAGGTCATTGATAATTCCCGAGTTGTTGTTACATCTTTATTTCCGCTGCATTTCAGTTTTCGTGACAATGATTTGAGTTAACATTTCTTTTCAATAAGCCATGCGTTTCACCGCGGCGGTAACACTCCCAAAGTCGATGCGACGTAGTCGTAGACGTGTATGGATTTTGGGGGTGTTACAGCATCCCCTAACCCCATCGAATTCCCCCTTCCCACCCCAACCCTCGTCGAATTCCCTTTCCTCCGTCGATGGCCTGCTGCTGTTCTAAGAGGTCCCCATCTCTCTCTCCTCCTTCGTCATTGATATCCTTGTTGATTTCGAAAATGATTTCAAAAAATTATTTCAAAAATGATTTCGAAAATTGAACTCATAAACTGATTTCGAAAATAATTTCGAAAACTTATTTGCAAAATTGATTTCGAAGCTGTTGTCGGCTTGTCGACAATGCTCGCTGGTCGTGGTCTAGGGAGATGAGCGACGGTAGGTGATGAGCGGTGGTAGGTGATGTGGTGGTGAAGGTCTGGTGCGGGGTGAGGTTTTGAGAAGGAGGGTGGTTTTAAGGTGGGCTGTGGAGGTGGGTTTCGGGGGAGGAGTGGGGAAATCGACGGGGGAGGGGGGGCTCCTGCGTGGGTGGGGTGGGGTGGGTTGGGGAAATCGATGGGAAAAGGGGGATGTTGTAGGGGGTGAGGAAGGGGGAGGGGAGGTGGTGGGGCTGCTGCAGGGGGTGAGGGAGGGGGAGGGGAGGTAGTGGGGCTGCTGCAGGGGGTGAGGGAGGGGGAGGGGAGGTGGTGGTGGTGGTTGTGTGGTGGGGTTTGAAGTTATGGGGTTAGGGTAAGGTTAGATTTAGGGTTTCTAGTTAATTAGGGTTAGAAGGGTTAATTAATCCTAATGACTAACGAAAATTTGACACCGTTAGTGATTGAGGGTATTTCATACGTTTTACCCCCAAAGTAAGGGTACCTGGTGCATTTTTTAAACGTAGGGCGGGGACCCCATGAATTTTGAAAAACCATAGGGATACCTGGTGAAAAAATCGAAAGAAAAATCAAAGGAAAAATTATATTTACAAGAAGAAGAAAAAGAAAAATCGTTAGTCTTTTTACATGACTCAAAATAAGAAAAAGAAAAAAACTGTATATTATTTACATTATCATGAGAGTCATTCAAAAGGGGAGAAAAAAGAAACAATGGAGGATATATATTATGAAGGAATAAGGTCAAGTTTTTGAGAGAATGGAACATGAGACTCAAAAACAATATCAGATGAAACCAACAAAGACTCATGCACTATTTCGCTCTCAACTTTAGACTTATATGCAGATGAAAAATTTATCGACACTTCACGCTCAACTATGGATTCGTCAACATAAAGAGACAAACTACCAACTCCACCAATTACACCCTTACCTTCTACCAAATTATCATGAGTCAATAAACGCCTTTCTCCTTCGAATTATGATTCTCAACACAAATATCAGTATCATCAAGTATCACCTGCTAGTTAGTAGAATGTTGCACAACAAGTAATTCAATATATTTCGCAATATTATGGTAATCATGCGCCAATTCATTTAAATCTTCATGCTTTTTAACAATATACTCTTTCATCATGTTAAAAAGTTCTTGACGCTATGATGTTTCGGGTTGAAAATAATTATAAACTTCAGGTTGATAACATTGAGTGTAAGCAGACACATAAAACTTGTTAGGGTATTGGGAATATTCATAGGAATTCATACACATATTTTGTAAATCTTGACAATCATATGATGCATCATAAACATAATCATTCGTATTATAATATCCAGAATAATCATACTGCCCCATGCTAATTAGAAAAATCATCCCCCTCTGAACTACAATTTTATGACTCCATTACAACACACTACAGAGAGGGGAAAAAAGCTATTCCCAAAAGGAAGAAAAAAATTTATACAATTTAGTATCACTAACAATAAAAACTACAAATAATACCGTCTCCCCCCGCAACGGATCAAAATTTGATAGGTCGTCGGACATTGCCAAAAATAATTCCTACAAAACCTTCTAACAATATAGTAGGGTAAGTAAGGTTGAATCCACAGAGAGATGGTTGTTTTGATCTAGCTTGTAAGGTATAGAGAAACTACAACAAGATCAGAAATATGATAATTGAAGTTCTAAATCAATCAAACTACGAAAATCAAATTAAAAAAGATCTAGGACAATGGTTTTCACCATGTTCATATATATAATCTATCAAAATATCATCAATAGTTCTATTAATCAGATACCTAGAGTACAAGTCAATCTAAATAATATTAAGTAACCTAATATGATTGGGAAAGTAAGTTACAAAAATAAGGAATGTCAAAATATCATTAAACAGGCGGAATCAGTAATCCGCGCGTATGATAACATATTCCAGCAACAACAATCCAACTACAAAAAAGCATAACTTTTTGACTAGAAGTCTCCTCGGGGCGCCCCACCTATAGTTGGAAAAATCATTAAGTATAGGTACTAAATCTGCTAGAATCATTCAATTCTAAGAAGCACATCAAAAGTTATGATCAGAAGAGTAGACGTGACTCCTTTTTTCACATTTCTTCCAATGATTTTCCGCTTCGTTTTCGCTCAAACTCGTACTATGACATATCCAAACGATCCTTATCATTGTAGCAACCTTCCAAATGCTTCTAATTCTCAAGCTTAGCTAATTATACTCCAAATATTTTCTCATTACATGAAATTAATAAAAAACAAGAAAACTGATCGAATAGGAGTAGAATAACATAACTTAATAATCTGATGCAATATTGAACCTAAATATGAAACTAAGTGCTCTAAAATATAACCTAAATGCACCTAAAAACTAAATATAAATATGACTTATCATTCATCAAGTGGGTCATCATAAGGTCAATAAGACATATCCATAATCAACACATACATACAAATCACGTAATCAACAAAGCTGAGTACTACATAGTAAATAAATATAAAATCTAACATGATACCAACAAACATTAAGTAGGGATAAATAATAATATAATAACATAGCAGTATACTTTTACTGAAGTTGACTCCACAACCAAATAAGTTAATTTATTTAGAGGGAATAGGCAATGGAAAGAGTTGTCCAGACCAAAGTAGTCTTCAATTTAGAGACTCTGTACGGGCGCGACTCCGTACTCCTCTGACCTACGATATCGAGGAACCTTTTAAATAAAAAATAGGACAAGGTGACCAATCTGGTCCCCAGAAAAGTCATGGGCTGCCGCCATGTACTCCAACTCATAACTTGTCCAACACTTCAGACGTGCACAACTCTAAAACTATTGCTATTCACTTCCCACTTTAAGTGATTAATAAATTATTTATTTGTTATGACTCACAAAGTAAGACAAACAATATAATCATCAATGATACATAAACTTCCATTTTTATCTTAGGATTAGATAAGGTGATCATCAAATTAACAACCCAAGAATAATTCCAATATTAATTTCATAACCATTAGTTATTTGTTGATCCAAAGTCAAAAACCAACCAACCTTTCATAGGTGACTAACCAACTTATCAAATAAGACAATCGGTTCTCATAAATTAATTAAATAGTCCATGTAACACCCCCAAAATCCATACACGTCTATAGCTACGTCGCATCGACTTTGGGAGTGTTACCGCCGCGATGGAACGCAAGGTATAAATAGAAAAACGGTAACTCAAATCATTGTCTCAAAAACTAAAATGCAGCAGAATTAAAAATGTAAATACAACTCGGGAATCATCAACGACCCCTTTATTCAAACCTCAAACCATTTAAGTAAAATCTAGAAAATCCAATAATACTTAATTCAAATTGCTTAACTTCAAAAACTAAAGACTAGCCCCCGTATGCTTGATATCATGCAGCAGCACCAGCACACCTAGTCTGCTCCCCATTGTAGCGTCAATGGTTCATCACAGGTCAACAAACACATAATAACACACAATCAGCTATGCTGAGTACGTAATGAACCATTGAATACATATAAACATAAATGATGCACACATGAACAATCTTAAGCATGATACTATATTATGTTACATCCTTTAATCTTTATTTATTTGGCATCGAACGGGAACCGTCATCTTACTAGAATCATACGGGCTACTGAATCCTTAATAGACAACTTGGTCTATTAGATGAAATGCAAATACGGTTTTGTTCCGTCTCATACCCATCACCTTAGTATGCATACCCCCAAGATCGAACGTAACCTTCCGCCTACTTAAGTTATCAAAAATATAACGACACTATTGTCCTCGCAATAGGCCTGTGTAGGAGTGTAGGACAAGTCCCACACTCCCCCCATTGTTCATTACTTGTAGGGAGTCCAGCTACAAGTTATTGCCATAATTCACTTTGATATTGTCCATTCATTTCATAACCACATAGAGTCATTTACATGTTCTCTTAATTATAATGCTCAAATCATATCTGTTGTAACACTCTTGTTACACTATGGATCAGATTAATAATGCTCATATTTATACAACGATAGAATTACGCATTCCAATGCAACATATCGATTTCAAATTACAAATGTCTAACCAAACAATCTCAATCAAACGTTCCCTATCATGCTTCTAGGTTAGGGTTTAAATTGTTTTTTTTTTATTTTTCCCTTCTTCTTTTCCCTTTTATACTCCCCTAATTAAAAGTGGCAAACCTAGGTCAAGTAAATTCGGTTTAACCTTTTATAAACTCCGAAATTTACTATACCAACTCATATTATCATTATTCTATTCTTATTATTTTGTAAATAATACTAAAAAACCTTTTTATTAACTTCTTTATATTTTCTTAATTATTACGAAATAACTCCAAAATACGGAGTATTATATGCTTCCCCCCTTAAAGGAAGTTTCGTCCCGAAACTTTGAGGTAGCCAGTCTTAACGACGATCTTTTGCACTTCTAAGTCCCAAAATTTAACAAGCGTTTTCTAACGTTCGCACAAAATAAGCAGATAAGCAGTAATTACACATAACTAACATAATTAACATACTTTAGGGTGAAAGCGCGAAATTCTATCGCCTTCTTCCCCCTTAAAATAAAAGTTACGTCCCCGGAACTCACGTACCTCTTGAAAAAGCTCAGGGTACTTCAGACGCATCGCATCTTCGGCCTCCCATGTGGCTTCCTCGGTATTTTGATTTCTCCACAACACTTTGACAATTTTGACGTCCTTATTCCTCGTACTATGCACCTTGTAGTCTAGTATCTGGACAGGTTTCTCCTCATAGGATAGGGTTTCATCTAACTCGACGTTTTCAGGTTCAAGGACATGTGACTCATCAGGTACGTATCTCCGAGTTGGGATACGTGAAACACTTTAGGACCCTTTCTAAGTCGTTGGGCAAATCCAGGCGATAAGCGACTTTGCCTATCTCGCCAGTATCTCATATGGTCCTATGAATTTAGGGCTTAGCTTCCCCTTTTTCCCGAATATCACTCCTTTCATTGGACACCTTAAGCAATACTTTTTCCCCGACTTCGTAATTCTCATCCTTCGCTTCTGATCCGCATAGGATTTTTGCCTGTCCTGTGCAGCCTTAATCTTTTCTTGAATGACTCGCACCTGATCCACTGTCTCCTGAATTATCTCATGTCCTAACACCACAGTCTCACTAATGTCGTTCCAACACAAAGGGCTACGACACTTTCTCCCATACAGTGCTTCGAATGGTGCCATCTTAATACTAGCATGGTAACTGTTGTTGTATGAGAATTATATGAGGTCCAAATGGTCTTCCCATGATCCTTGGTATTCTAAGGCACACGCTCGTAACATGTCCTCTAAGGTCTGAATAGTTCTTTCGGTTTGATCGTCGGTAGCTGGGTGAAAGGATGTACTCATCAATAGCTCACTACCAAATGCTTCTTGGACCTTTTTCTAGAATTTCGAAAGGAATCGCGAATCTCTATCTGATACTACACTCGTGGGTACTCCATGCGATCGAATGACATTTTTCACATAAGCCTTGGCTAAGGCTTCCATACTCCACGTATCCTTCATAGGTATAAACCTTGCTGTCTTGGTTAGTCTGTCCACTATCACCCTTATGGTATTATTGCCTCCCCGACTCCTAGGTAAGGCGACAACAAAGTCCATGGATATCGAATCCCATTTCCATGTCGGAATGTCTAAAGGTTGAATCTTTCCTTGAGGTCTCTTGTGTTCACTTTTGAATTTCTGGCACGTTAGACATTTGGAAACAAACTCAGCTACTGCTCTCTTCATCCCATGCCACCAGAACATCTTCTTGAGGTCCTTATACAACTTATCTCCCCCTGCTGGGTGGACGGAATAAGTCGTGTTATGACCCTCACTCATTATCTTCTGTTTTAGCTCTTTGTATTTTTGTGGTACACACCACCTACCCTTATATCGTATGCTTCCATCCTCATGGATCGCAAACCCCTATGCTTTGCCCTCCTTAAGCTTTGCTTTGACTCGCTCAAGCTTCACATCCCCAGGTTGACTCTCTCTTATCTCGTCTAGAAAGTTGCTAGGTTGGCTCAGCAATTTTCTACTCCCCTCGTGAAAACTCTATCTGATCTGAAAACTCTCACAAAGTTTGTCGGCAACGACTAATGTATTCAGGCTATGACTAGACTTGCAACTTAACACTTCAGCAACGACGTTGGCTTTACCCTCATGGTACTGAATGTCTAAGTCATAGTCCTTCATGAGCTTTAACCATCTGCGCTGTCTCATGTTAAGGTCTTTCTGGGTGAAGATGTATTTGAGGCTTTTGTGATCAGTGAAGATTCGACAAGTCACCCCGTAAAGGTAGTGTCTCCAAATTTTTAGGGCAAATACTATGGCGGCCAATTCTAGGTCGTGTGTTGGGTAATTGACTTCATATTGGAATTGGTTGCTCTGATACCAGTTTTGTAACACCCCCAAAATCCATACACGTTTACAGCTACGTAGCATCGACTTTAGGAGTGTTACCGCTGCGATGGAACGCAAGGTATAAATAGAAAAACGGTAACTCAAATCATTGTCTCAAAAACTAAAATGCAGCGGAAATAAAAATGTAAATACAACTCGGGAATCATCGACGACCCCTTTTATTCAAACCTCAAACCATTTAAGTAAAATCTAGAAAATCCAATAATACTTAATTCAAATTGCTTAACTTCAAAAACTAAATACTAGCCCCCGTATGCTTGATATCATGCAGCAGCACCAGCACACCTAGTCTGCTCCTCATTGTAGCGTCAATGGTTCATCACAGGTCAACAAACACATAATAACACACAATCAGCTATGCTGAGTACGTAATGAACTATTGAATACATATAAACATAAATGATGCACACATGAACAATCTTAAGAATGATACTACATTATGTTACATCCTTTAATCTTTATTTATTTGGCATCGAACGGGCACTGTCATCTTACTAGAATCATACGGGCTACTGAATCCTTAATAGACAACTTGGTCTATTAGATGAAATGCAAATACGGTTTTGTTCCGCTCACACCCATCACCTTAGTATGCATACCCCCAAGATCGAACGGAACCTTCCGCCTACTTGAGTTATCAAAAACATAAGGACACTATTGTCGTCACAGTAGGCCTGAGTAGGAGTGTGGACAAGTCCCACACTCCCCCCCCCCATTGTTCATTACTTGTAGGGAGTCCAGCTACAAGTTATTGCCATAATTCACTTTAATATTGTCCATTCATTTCATAACCACATAGAGCCATTTACATGTTCTCTTAATTACAATGCTCAAATCGTATCTCTTGTAACACTCTTGTTACACTATAGATCAGATTAATAATGCTCATATTTATACTACGATAGAATTATGTATTCCAATGCAACATATCGATTTCAAATTACAAATGTCTAACCAAGCAATCTCAATCAAACATTCCCTATCATGCTTCTAGGTTCCAATAAAATGAGATTCAACCTAATCATGATACTGATACTTGGAATTAAACTGGTAAGCGTACGTACCTTGTAACGGAGAATTTTCGCTGTCTTAAACGAACGTGCCGCTTATGAAATTGGGACCTAAACCGATAAATAGATACTTTAGTGCTACGTCCTTGATAACAATATCACTAATACGTAACTAAGACTATAACGATCTAATAATTCGAAATGAACGACAGCTAAACCCCTTGTTCATGAACTTTCGTTACTTTTCTATTCTAATGAGTTTAGCGTCTTTTAGGAGTCAAAGTTAGTGAGAAAACTAAACTTAATTAGTGTCATTAGTCCACTACCTTTATCAAACCAATTAAGTCATAAGTCCAACCACGTCTTATGCTCAAAAATCTTAGGTCCAATCCAGTCTTATGTCAAAAAGTCTTATGTCCAAAAGTTAGGTCTATGTCCAAAAGTTAGGTCTTATGTCCAAAAATCAAGTCTTACGTCCAAAAGTCGTATGTTCCAAAAATCAGGTCACGTATAATAAGATGGTAAATCCAACCAATAACAGTAATATAATTTTCTACTTCCCATCTTACTTAATTACAAACCTAAACCAGATTCTTAACTTAAAATCAGAATAATAAATTAAAACTAATTATACAGTCTAATTAATTACTAATTAACTTGAATTACTAATTAACTAATTACAACCTAACGTAATTATAAAAATATAAAAATATAATTAAACTAATATAATATGTACATATTAGGTTTATACCACTGAACTTGCCGACGTCAAACTCCGGCAACAAAATTCCGGCACCGACTAGCTGCGCACCACACACGAACCCTACTCGCCTTCGCACCACGTTCGCACAGCTGATGTGTCATATTTTTATATAGGTTTTAGTTGCATTTAGGTTACATTCTAGGAACATTTAGGTGTATTTTAGTTCATAATTGCACACTTTTACTTAATTTGCGAAATATTACTCCTCTTGTGTGTTTTTGGTATTCCTTGATGAATTTCAGATATCAAGAACATAATTGGAACATTATTGGGCGAGCTTGAGTACTTAGGATCAAATGGAAGCAAGCTTCATTGATAAGGATCACTTTGGATGTATTTGAGTGCAAATTGGAGCTCAATTGGAGTTGGAATTCATTGAGATAATTGCGAAAATCGAGTCATGCTCACTCTTTTATCCATAACTTCCGACTTGATGCTGATATTTGTCTTATTCCAAAGGCATTGGAAAGTAGGCTTGAAGAGCTTTCCAACGATAGGCTATACAGCCCAAGGCGAGTTATATTATAAGAGATATGGGCCTAAGTTGGCCCAGTTTTGCTGAAAATTCCTACGCGCGCGGGCTGCACGATTTCCTTAATGATTTAATTGGATCTTCCTTATCTTGTAATGAAGGACAAGGCCACGAGTATTAGGGTAAAAAAGATAGATTTTTGGTTTTTAGGGATTCTTTTTAGGGAGATAACGTGAGTTTTGTTTGTCTTTTGTGAAAGTATTGGGTCAGACCGTCTGACCCAATATTCTCGTCAGACGGGCTGAGCCCAGTACTATACAATTTTAGTTTCGACTTCCCTCCACAAAACTATGGTAGATTCTCTATCTCACAACTTTTTCTCTCTCGTTCGCACATTTTCTCAAGTATACAGTGGGTTACTTGTACTTCTTAGCTAAACAATTTGCTTCTCCTCCAACACAAAATGAAAGATCTGTACAAGTGTTGGAGAATTTCTTTGTTGATTATATTGTGGACGACATTATTGCTGGGTATTATGTTGATGCCTCACATTGCGGAATCTGCGAGATTACCCCGACGAGTGGCTCTCATTCTTCGTTCCCTTGACATCACATGTTTACATATCAGAAGTTTTGATGAAAGTGGATACTCCCAGATATTATATGAAGGTGTTGCGAAAGAAACGTCTAAAGACATTTGCTACCTACTTTTCTCCAATATGAAAATATGAAAACAAAGTCTTCTGATTAGCCATATGAAGATGGCAATGCAAAGATAACTATAATACATGCACCAAATACACAAAAGAACTCCCAGGTGCGTCCAAGGTATAACGCAGATACAGTAATCAAGGACTTTTTGGCAGAAGAGGAATGAAGAAGAAGGAGAAAGTGAGAGAAAGTAGAGGTTAGTGTTTTGTTTTCTTTTCAGTTGGACTTTGTTTTCTTTCAGTTGGACTTTCTTTTCTTTCAGTTAGACTTTTTTTTCTTTCAGTTAGACTTTGTTTCTTTCAGTTGGACTTTCTTTTCTTTCAGTTAGACTTTCTTTTCTTTCAGTTGGACTTTCTTTTCTTTCAGTTGGACCAACTGAAAGAAATAATGGGCCAACTGAAAGATATAATGGACTAACTGAAACAAAATGAAGACTACCTGAAGAAAGATGTAGACTACCTGAAAAAGAATAAAGACCAACTGAAACCCAAGTTAGTCTAACTGAAGCACAAAAACCCACTGAAAAACAAAGAAGACTAACTGAAAACAAAATGAAGACTACCTGAAAAAAATTGGAACCACCTGAAAAAAAATGAAGACTACCTGAAAAAAAATTGGAACCACCTGAAAGTCGTCCGACCAAGATTATGGTCGGACGAGTCCGACACAATACGTTCTCTTGTTTTTTTTTTCCCTCTCGACGTTTATCACGCCATTCTCCATTATTTTCCTCAAGTCCTTGTTTTCGACATTCAAGTTTGCAATTTCATCAATTAATTCAAGTATTATTTTCTCTTCTCTATTCTATTTATTATTATTGTTAATCATGCTTTCTTTTAATATTTATTTTGTTTATTCAATCATCATGTATGAGTAGTTTTCTATTCTAGGGTTAGGTTGAACCCTAATATGAATTGATGCTTGTTTAATTCCCAATTCCCAAACTTTGATTAATTTATGATTCATTTATTTTAGGGTTGGTTTTAATTATCAATTTATGACTAGAAATAGTATACTTTGAATGTGATTATTTTTGCAACGAAAGTTGAATCTTAATCGAATCTAGAACCCTAATTTAAGATAAAGGAAATCATCACGAAAGTAGTTGATGGAATTTATTAGGATGTTAGGATGCTATGTCTAAAGTCCTTAATTTGCATGACTCCATGAAAATAGGCATGATTGCATTGTTAGGGAAGCTATTGATTGATCGAAAGAAATCCTTAGTATTATTAGGGCGCGTCTATCCTATGAGTTATTTATTAGTTAATTAAGAGAAAAGGGATTGTTTGTGGCATTAATTCGTATTAGTGGGGATACTTAAACCTAGATGTCTTTAGTCTTTGATTCATTCTTGATAATTTCATTTGCTTTAGTCACTTAGATTAGTTCATCATCACTTATTTGGATCACTTGCTTAGTATTAATTAGAGTCAATTTAACTACTTTGAATCAGTTAGTCTCTTGGGATTCGATCCTTACTTGCCCGACTACATTAGTTAGGAGGAATAGTTAGGTTATTTTTGTTAGGTACGCGATAAGCCTTTCAACAGCTTCGTCGCGAACGCTCGAATTTGCTCGAACAACACACCCAGCAACGTCGACTCGAGACTCGTCGCACAAGCCCTCGTTAGAATTCACTCGCACAAACCCTCGTCACCAACCTTCGAACACCACACACTTGTTCTTTCGCCTTCGACCCCCGCACAAGACCACACTCAACTCGACGAACTTCCCTCGCGACTTCGCACAACACGTCGCACCACCCTTCGCACGTTCGTACCCTCGAACGCACACACTCACACACTTGCTCGCACAAAGCCTCCAAGCCTCGTCAATCGCTCGAACACCCACGCAGAAAATCACCCTCGCTCGCACCAACTCCTTTGCACCCAACACTCTCTTCGCACAACGACGACGCACAACGCGCCTGACCACCACACACACAACCCTCGCACACGACGAGAGAGAAGGACAGAGGAGAGACCAAAATAGCGAGAGAGAATAGCAAGAGAGGGGAGAGAGAAAATTTGAGGGAGAGAGAATGAAAGTCGGCTGAGGGAGAGGGAGAGGAGATGACGGTTGAGAAGGGGAGAAAGAATGAAAGTTAGGGTTTAAATTTTTTTTTTCTGATTTTTCCCTTCTTCTTTTCCCTTTTATACTCCCCTAATTAAAAGTGTGCATCTAGGTCAAGTAAATTCGGTTTAACCTTTTATAAACTTCGAAATTTACTAAACCAACTCATATTATCATTATTCTATTCTTATTATTTTGTAAATAATACTAAAATACCTTTGTATTAACTTCTTTATATTTTCGTTATTATTACGAAATAACTCCAAAATACGGAGTATTACAGTCCAAACGGAACAACATGATCCAATTCATGATCGAATACCAACATAATTATTAATCCTTCATGTGAATTAATAAAATAAAGTTCTCAATTCCATATGCTTGCATCAATCATCCATACAAACATAACATAATCATCATAATCAACATGTCTCACACAACAGCATAAAACATGCAATTTCACTTGAATATAATTAAGTCACATATGAACTATAAATGGTTCCATATGTATGATACTACATAAATCCCATCCTTAGAACATGATACTAATTCAACCTACACATAGGTATATATGTACCTTGTCTAGACAAAATAAGAGGTCGCCTCTAAGGGGTCGTTTGGTTCAAGATATGGAATGGAAAGGGAATGGATACAAATAGAGGAGGGGAATGGTAACAAAGATGGTAATCTTTATTGAGTGTTTGGTTCAAGCCAAGGAATAGAAATGAAGGGTAACCATTAACTTAAAGTAATGAATTTTGTTACTTGAGGGGGAGGGAAGGTAACAAATTGGGGGAATCCATTACCATCAAGTAATGGTAATGGATTGATGTGGGGTTGAACCAAACAAGAAGAAAGAAAATCGGTACTTGATTCCGTTTTCTGAAACCCAAAAATAGTGAACCAAACGACCCCTGAAACTTGAATTTTTAGAGGAATTCAATATAATTATTCAAGATTTTAAGTTACAGAGAAAATAATAGAGATATAACCGAATCCAACAAAAAAGTTTTAAGATACGAGTTTAATATTAAAAAAAAAACCTGATTTTCGGGTTCAATAAAAATCTTGTTTCTCAAGACTAAAAAAACTACTTATTCTCAGTCAAAATTCAATTTGAGATCTTGAATAAAGGAAAAAACTAATCTTTCTAAAAACCCAACATATTCAAGATCTAAACTATTTACCAAAAAGTAAAAATTAATCTAAATTTCAATTTTACATCTAAATTTTTAAGAATAAACAATACCTACAAAAATCGTCGAAAAGATTTTCATCTTTAATTCTTCAAGGATTTCTTCTTGGTTTCTCCCGTAAGAAATTCGGAGAAATGGGGTTGTAGCAAAATTGAAAAAAAAATTCAATGAACATGAAAGTTCAGAGAAGAAGAATTTTTCTCTCTCTTATTTCTCCCTCACTCTCTTGTTTTGTTGGAAGAAAATAACACGTGTCAACTCTTTTTTCTCTTTCTTCACTTTTTTTGTTGTGGGCCTCACATTATATTTTTTTTGAGCTATTTGAATTCAAAGAGACTCAAACAGTTGGTTACTAAGAGTTTCTCTATTAGTCATATTGTTTCTCATCCTTAAATCTGAGACTATTAAGATATTCATGAATGTTTTATCTGAATAACTTATATCCAATGTTATCAGGATCGGGATCCTACTTTGGATCGCAGGGGTTGGTAGGATCGAATCGGTAAGATCAGATCGTAGGATCGTAAAATTGTATAATTTCAGAAAATAGAGATAATTATGCTAGAACATAGTGATATTTCATAGAAACTCATGTTAAAATCTTATAGAAATTAATAATGACTTATTTCATTAACAAATGATGATATTTTTTCAATATTATAAGATTAATGTAACATGCAATCAATATCTAATAGATAATATAATATATGAAATTACTTTATGATTTTTTTTACGATCGGATCGTAAAGTCGTAGAATCGTATTAAAATCCTACCATATAATTTTTTGTGATTGAGTAGGATCGAAAGATCCTACAAAATTAACATCCTAATTCCTACATATTATCAGAATCGGTGAGATCCTTCCAAATCCTAGAATCGTAAAATCCGAATCAAAATTTTAACAATGCTTATACCCCTAACGGCAAGCCACGTGCACACGCAATGGCCAAAACAAAAGGGCCGCTAGAAAACGGAGTAAACTATGACTAGTGTCCATTGTCGAATGGCAATGAATAATGATCTCATTGTTTACAATTATTTACGAAAACAAAAAAATGATTTCTCACACTTTCTCTTTTTCTGCCCTCTCTCTTCCTCTTTTCCCGTGTGTTAGGACTGATAAGAGTAGTATATATTATTCCTATAAATTTAATAATAGAACTAATTCCCACCACCACAAAACTATTAATATTAATAATAACCTTATTGTCCCTCATTATTCTTCTTCATTTTCTTCCATTTCTAACTTTTTCAATCTCCACAATTTTACCCCCACCATTTCTTCTCTCTGTTTCGCCTCTCTTTCTTCAGGTACATACATACTATCACCTTTTTTTTATTCTTATTATCATTGTCATTATGAAATAAGAAATTATAATTACTTGTGTAGGTATATAATTTTCTCTTATGATTGAATTTTCTTAACATAATGTACGCTTTTTTTTTTTTTTTTTTTAATATTTTTATTTAAGAATGAAAATTAACATAGGCCCGTAATTAGTAAAATTTGCTTTCATTTTGATTTTGTAGAGTTTACGATGTTAGCATTTTTCAATCTTCAAGTGCATTAAGAAAAATTGGCTAACCATAGATATTTTAGATTAAACTTTAATTAGTTGTTTTGCAAATTTGATGAACTTGGAATATTCGGATATTCCATATGGGTGTTTCCTGGGAATGGAGTGGCTCTAATGCTTTTTTTTTTAATTAAATGATTTATATCAACAAATGGAAAATCGATTTAGCTACTTGGTGAGAGTGACATTATATACTAGTAGTTCCTCCATATCAAAGTATGCATTATTTGTTTCCACTTATAAGAAAGTACTATATATTATGTCATTTTTTGGATTCTCAAGAGTATTAGTTCCTCAGTTTTTTAATATCGACATGTTTTGATTTTTGCACTATTTATGTACTTACTTTCATCGTATATTTGTGACTAATATATGATACGAACCTTAGCATGTAGTATATATATTGTTGGTTTATCTCACTTACAACATTTCAACTTTTTATAATTTTCACAACTAGATAATTAGAGATATTAATGGTCAAAGTTATCTATTGACAAGCTTGAAAGTCTAAACATTGCAATTATGGAAAAAGTGGAGAAAGTATGATGCTACTATAAAGGATTTGTTTTTTCATTTGACATATCAAATGTCCACTTCTGAAAATAACTATTGTTCATGCTATATTAAAATGATCAAAGTTTTTCAAAATATAGCAAAATGAATATCATTTTTATAGATCTCAAAAAATTTAAATATGACCACAACATTTTTTAATTTTTTAATTTCTATTTTTTTTCAAATATAGCCATTTCAATTTTGCAAATACATTTTGTTACACATATCCGGGTGGGGCCCACTTTCTCATGATAAATTTTTTTGTCACCATATCACCGATTCCTTGGTTGGTCAAAATATGACCAAACATATGTTGCAAGTGGTTCATGATGGGGATGAAATTATTTTTGTTTTTGATTTCATATACTAATTTCATGTCATGGTGATGGATGCTCTAAACCCTACTTTCACAACATTTCAATTCATAACTCAAAACCAGTAGAAAATTCGCCTCCAAGCCAAATATAAACTATGAATTGTACTCAGATTCTAAACAAAGAGGGTGGTATAAAATAAAAGAGTTAGAATTTGGTAGTGCGAAAAAAAGATTTAGAAGTTAAGCAATATTGCTATCGCTTAATGCTAACAGTTGCGCTTGCCTGGCTGGGCAATCCATAATTGAGGAGAGTTTTTATAAGCCTAAGTGAGGTTTGATCCAAAGCTAAGTCGAGGATTAACTTTTTAAATGTGTAGGGTGATTATGATCCCTCTTGTTTCATTGTGTCTCAACTCTCAACTCACATGTACTTGATAGAAGTAATACAAAATCTCAGATCACTCGAAGTCCTTATGTACACTTCATCTGGTGGTACATTTTTTCCTTTTAAATTGATGTGCCCCAAGGTTTTTTGACTACTAAATGACGAAGAGATATTTTATGACAAGCCCATCAGTTTGAAAGCTGTAAGGAGGTGAATGTGATGGGCATTTAAGTGTTCCTTTTGTTTTATTTTTTGACTGATATATTTGAGTTAAATGCTTAGTTTATAGATGCACTATTGTTTCTATAGCTGCCAAAGGGGTTTTCTTGCTACGAATTCTTGCAAACATTGATTTAGTTTTGTGCTCTTTCACAGACATGGATGCTTCAGGTGGTCAAGGACTCTACCCATTGCACCACTGCAAAACACTTCATTTGGTTTGTGCTATGATATGTACATGTTGGTTTTTTGTTTTTCACTCTTGGTGTGATGCTGAGATCTGTAAGGAAGATCTAAACGGGATGGTTCTTGGATTTGATGAATGGATATATGATTTCCACAGGTGAGACATGCGCAAGGATTTCACAATGTCGCTGGAGAGAAAGACCATGAATCATACTTATCCTATGACTATCTTGATGCAAGCCTAACTCCTCGTGGATGGGAGCAGGTTGAGGATGAAACTTCTTGCCATGATCATTATTCCTCTTCCCCCTTCCCCTCCTCCCTCCCTCTCTATGCTGCTGGAGAAATTATAACAAATGATATGAATTTTATTTGTTGTGTTGTTTAAAATTTTTCTTTTGGCTTGACAGGTTGATAACTTGCAGAAGCATGTTCGAGCTAGTGGACTAAACAAGAAAATTGAATTAGTTATCACATCTCCCTTGACAAGGTATACATCTACTGAATCCCAAAAGTTATTTGGGGTCTGTTTTTTCTCCCTTTTTGGGCCTATTTTGTTAGATTAGGGAATATATATATAAGGGCAGGATCACATGAAAATTTCTCCTTACATTAGAAATGAAATAAATCTCAACCACATGATTGAATTAGAGTTACATCACTTATTCATTAGAGTTATAACCCTCGAAAAACTTTGGGCACAAAAAAAATTATTTATTTCTAATTTTTTTTGGAGTTACATCTTTTTTCATTAGAGTTATAACGCGTAAAATTCATTCTCATTTCTCATATAAGTATGCATTTTCATATGAACCTACTTATATATATATATATATATATATATATATATATATGTCCCTAGTTGTTGATAGGTAAGCCGGTTTGATAATTGTGAAGAGGGTCTGGTTTTTATTCAATACATGCCCAAGGGGGCATGCCTTCTTGATATGGATGCAAAGACACTTGTTAGCCATGAGCCTATTGACTTGATCATGGACACCTTGGGGTTTGAAATGAAGCATAAGAATCAAGTGTTGGCTTGTGTGGTAACTTGGGACTTGGAAAGTGGCGTGACATGGAGTGAAGAAGAATCCTAGTTCTGTCAGGATTACTTCTTGGACACAACATAAGATTCTAGTTCTGTTAGGATGGGTATGTTATAGATAGACTTTATGTTTTACAAGATAAACATGTGGCTTGTACATGTTATCTTTAGGCGTGTGATTAATAATACTTAGAGTAGGATAAGTTTATGTTTTCCTAGTTAGATTAACATAGCTAGTTCTAGTTGGATTAGCATAAGTTGTACCCTATATAAGGGACGAAATTACTCAATAATACTTAGATTAGATTTTGCTTAAAACCTTTCTTGATTGTTTGCTTGTTTGCTTAACAATTGAAACCATTAATTATTCTTCAGGAGTGTTGAATACTTAGTGTTAAACATCTTAATTCAGGAGTGTTTTAAGAGTGTTTAGAGTCTTTATTCAAGTTTCAGGAGTGATCTTGAATAAATTCATATCCTTGTTCGACTTTTATACTTGCTATTCGAAGTTCTTGGAGTTAATCTCTTCAAGATTCATATTCATACTTGATTATTAGACTTCTTGGTTTAGTAATCATATCACTTCTCCTTTTCCATGTCTGCAGTACTGAATCAGAGATGAGAAAACTGATGGTTTTAAAAAGAAGGGGGAGCAGTGATGGATTTACAACATTTACCTATTGCCTTCTTTCAACGAAATTACTTACTTGCTTATCGTACCTATAACACATGCTTCTTTGAAGAGTTGAATGAGTTTGAAAGTTTGTAGTTTTCTGGAGTCATTGGTTCAATCACCGTCCTCAGTATTATCTCACGGTCTCTTGCAATTCTTTGTAGGACCATTCAAACTGCAGTTGGAGTCTTCGGAGCTGGTGACTGTGCTGATGGTATAAATGTTAGACCACTAATGGTGGCAGATGCAGGGAACAGTAGCCGCCCTGCAATCTCAAGCTTCGGTTGCCCTCCATTTCTAGCAGTTGAACTTTGCCGAGAACACTTGGTATGTCAATTTCTTGGTCAAGATACGTAATTCTTTTGAGTTGATTAAGCTGTGTAAACATAGCTTGTGATGGCGCTAATTATTGGAAAATCAAACATTATCCTTGGCAGCTTCGCTCCTCTTTGCACGTGTCGCTTCACAAACTTTACTGTGGTCAACCTAAGTTTTATCCTATACAGTAAATCGTGAGTTCTATTGAGGAACTCTTTTTTTCTTGCCTCAAAAGGGTTGCGGTCCTAATGGAAGTAAATCTTGCAGCTTCAAAGTACTATCTCTGCCCGAACAATGAATTAATTTCTGGAATTGCTTTTATGCAAACTCTATCCCTTTTAGTTTAGTGACCATCTGTCATAAGACTTATAATTATGAGAGCAGAGCTAATGGTGTGATTATTGGTGGTTACTAGTAGTGTCTGAAACTGAGAAAATTAGTTGGTATTGGACCAACTACATTTGTATCCTGGTGGTTCTTTTTTGTTTCTTTTTGAAATTTACGATGCTGGATAGTGTGTTTCTACTTCGTCGACTGCTTTAATTATTTGAACCTTACATTCATAATAACTATTCCTTATCATATTTTATTTTCAATTATATATAAATAATATTCAGAAATTCTAAAACCAAAAAGGTAGTTCCCAGTTTTTTTTGCTGTCAGTTTTCAAAAACATGATTAGACTAAGCATGACCATATATAAGCTCATTATACGACTTACATCATATGCATCTTAAAACCAAAAACTAGAAACAGGCAGTTTTGCTGAATGGATCCTTACAATTTAGTTTGGCCTCCAGTTAGGTAAGGGGAGAACATAAGGACGCGCAGTTCAACAGCAGAATGTCACTGCGAAGCTATAGTGCCGTGTTCTTTGCTAATTTTGGGTCTTTCTCCTCATTTCGTGCGTGTGCTGATGTCCATTTTGCCATGTGTTTATCTTTCCCACTGTTGCAGGGAGTCCATCCATGTGACAAGAGGAGGAGTAAGAGAGAGTATGAAACTCAGTTTCCTGCAATAGATTTCTCATTGGCAAGTAACTTTTCCTGCTTTTAAGGTTTTGCATGTGAGTCATGGTCACTTGTACCTCTTTATCTGATCCTCCCAGACTTATGTGTTGCTCTCTCCATTCCAATTATTTCATCTTCAGATAGAGAATGAGGAGGACATATTGTGGAAGGAGGATGTAAGAGAGACAGATGAAGAAGTTGCAGAAAGAGGAATGAAGTTCTTGAAATGGTATTTTTTACTTGTAAATTTCATAAAGCTAATAGACTGTTGCTTGACTATAAGATCTAATTTTTGCTATTTACATCTATGGAAAAGGCTATGGAACCGGAAGGAGAAGGAGATTGCTATTGTCAGTCACAGCGGTTTCCTGTTTCACACGCTCAGCGCTTTTGGAAATGATTGTCATCAAGTTGTGAAAGATGAAATATGTACACAGTAAGTTCTGTACCGTTTTGTCACCAAACATATTCGATGATTTTCTCTGAATTGGTGCCTTGGTGGTGTAACTTAGTATTTCTTTTTCATGAAATTAATATGAGTCCTGATTTTCTTCCTCCTTTCCGGAAGTTTTATTTTGGAAAATCAACACAAAAGCACCCGGAGGTGAAGCTACTATTTTGGACCCACCTTAATTGTAAAAAAAAGAGAAGGGAAATTATACACGGCAACCCTGTACTTTCGGCTTTTTCTTATTTCTAAACTGACCTTACTTATTGGACATTCTCTAAAATAACCCTAAACTTTGAAAAACACGAGAGAAAATTATCTATGATACTAATACATGAAACTTAGAGCTCGTCTTGTTCTCAAATATGGTTATTTTGGAAAACTGTCCGAAGTGCAGGGTTACCATAGATAATTAAACCCCATCCACATCTATATTGTTCTATCATTCTAATTAGCTGTTACTTGAAGATCCCCCGCTTTAAAGGTGCCTTTTGAATTAAAAATTTATTAGCTAATTTTCCTTCAAGAAACTCAAAAAGTGTGTACAGAGGTGGTTGTTTGAATATGAATTAAAGTTAGAATTTTTTTTAAAAAAAATGTTTTGTTAGGGAGTGTTCTATAGAATAACACTTTCATTAATGGTCGTTCTGGTTAACATTTTGGTGAAAAACTGATGCATACCCTAAGGCTCAAATCATTATATCTTTCGACCAGCAATTAAATCTCTTTTTTCTTTCGTCTGCTTTTTCCCCTGTTCCTGACATTGTAATTGCTTTTTCAACGAAACATTATGCTTTTATATTGTGTTCATATAAATTTTAGTTTGTTATGTACAACTAAATTTTCTTCCTGGCATCTGCAGCTTTGCTAACTGTGAACTGCGTTCAATGGTCTTTGTGGACAAAGGGTGAGGCTATTAGATAAGCACTTACTCCATTATACCATTGTTCCTAAACCACCCTTTCACAATTTGTTTTATCTTTCATGTTATTAAATGCAGTATGGCGAGTTCTGATTCTGCGACTACAAACTTCCCTGGTAAAATTCCAAATGGACTCGACCTCCCGAGTGATGTTGCAGATGAGAAGCTCGCGTAAAAGACAATCCAAAGGTGACACATTAAAATGATTTGATTGCCAGTTTAGCATTCTGGAGTATACACAATTGATCAATGTTTATCAAGTACCCACAACATAGTATATTCTTTTACATTTAGATTTGACATTGAGTATTATTCAGTATTCTGGAACTTATCAGCTGGAATACTGAGCCTATAGTTACCGATGTTTGGTTATAGTTTTTGGAGGAATGAATGAACCCAAGGTTGTGTATGCGTTAGGAAAAACATTTCCATTTTGTATTGGCCCAGAATCTAATACGGGCATATCGTCCTCATAAGCTTGTGGAAATTCGTTTTCAGGGTTCCATACTTCCAATGGAAATCTCTTCATGAGTTAGCAATTTTATATATGAAACCACTCGGTTAGACTCCAATATATTGCTCAGGTTCATCTACTAACAACATCAACTATGTGACTATCAAGACAAAAATTGAGATGCACGACCTTGAACTAATCATTACGATCTCCGTGATCAAGTTGGTTAATGGAGTTATATGCAATAGGGTTCGTTGACTAGATATCAAACTCTCGTATTACTCTATCACAATGATGGTACTCGAGAATACCAAAACAAATGTAAGGTGGAAATGTAGATTCTACGTCTATTTGAATGACAAACATCTAGAAACAACAAGAAAACTTGGAGGTTGTTCGGTTCATCTAAAATTCCTCTGGAATTTGGATTTCCTAGGAAGTATAAAATAGGGTAGTTGTTTGGTATGTAGGAAATAGGAAATTCATGGGAAATGAAAATTCCTACCAAACCCCCCCCCCTCCGATGATTATAAATTCCCGTGTCAATTACAAATTCTTATGCTCAACCAAACACCCAAAGCCACTTCCTAGGAAATTAAAAAGGGAGTTTATCAATTTACTTCCCATGAAATAAGACTTCTCATGAAAATTAAGTTTCAACGATAATCAAATGAGTCCTTAGAGTTTTGTTCAGCAGAAAGAGAAGTGAGACATAACACTCTACAAATTAAAGTATTGTCAAGTTAACTAGTCAAAGTTGTTTCCTACTCCTTGTGCTATTGGTCAAGTGCCTCCAATTATATGGCAGTCCAATAGCTGTTTGGACATGTGATTGGTGGATTCATATACAATTGAATTTAGTAGTATGCCTAGCTAAACTTAAGAGTTACTTGCATACTAGAATAGCAAAGCTAATGCTTAGATTCGAGTATTTAGATGTTTTTCCTAGTCCTCCAAAGGATCATTGAGATGGTTTGGAAAGGGTCTTGTACATTTGTACTCGATAGATGGTACGTCCAACATGTATATGCTTCCATGTTCTGTATATGAAGCCAATAAGATCAAGCTTAAAAATCTTAAGTACGACAACATATACTTGAATGTATCATGTATATAGTAGAGAAAGGTTCAACTCTAACATGAGACAAGCTTCAATACCTACAAATTACAAGAACATGAGGACAAAACAACATGTAAATTTTCATTCCAACAAGTTCCATGTTTTTTAAGAAAATGTTAATATGAGAAGTGCATTCCCTCTTTCCATCATTCCCTGGACGGTGATTACCACAACTTGTATCTATGAATCCGCATCAGCAACTCGACCAAACAACTTCTTCACATGGGTTGTTCTGAATATGTTAGATGCAAACTGACAAACGCAAAATCTATGATCAACATGTGGCTCCTGGTCAGGGATCAACTTCCCATCCAACACTGACCTTCATCATTGTATTCGCATGTCTATTGGTGTATGCATGCATGCTACAACTACGTCCAATCTCCTCATTTGTCAACTTCAACAGTGGCACATGCAAGAGGGAAATAGGGAATGACTGGATGTTAATATCGATACTCTTAGTTATGAATAATGTGACCTGATACTTTTATAGAAGAGTTCCATTATTGTCGTAACTTGTAAGAGGCCATTCGACAATGTCGTACTACAAACAACCCCCCAACTAGATTCTCTGAATCCCTCTCATATCCTTGCACCAATTACTGTAACACCCCCATGACTCCTCCTTATATAAACTAGGAGAAATTGCGGGAGTTGTTATGCCACGCATGATAATACGTAAGGCTAATCAGAGAATACAACGGAAGTCTTTTAAAATAAACTGGAAATAATTTAATACAACTGAAATACGAAAGTATGTAAATGAGTTATAAACTCGGAGACTATCCCATACTAGTCCCATCTTCAAAACAAGTCAAACCTTGACTCCAATGGTCAAGTAGTCAAACCTATAATTTAAAATAACTTAATTAAGAAAGTGCTCGTGTACTATAATTCCCATCCGGAAGCTTATGATTCTCATGCACATCAAGAACTTGTACCTGAAACTTCTCCTCTAAGCTCTGCTTGCCAAATGGGTCATCACAGGGTTGTTGAGGGAAAACAACAACCAAAAGAAAACAAAGAAACACATAAATCAGCAACGCTGAGTACATAACACAACTAACTAATGCGAATAATTATGCAGGCAATCCTCAACAACTTCGGCTTGCTCTTCTTATGACTCTACATGTGACAAGCATATAACTGTACTTACTAAATACTTTCTTTTATTATTATTTGGCAATGAACGGGCACCGTCCTCCTCTTGGAATCATACGGGCTACTATTCCTTGTGTAAGAGATCCCACACCTCTTATTGAAGT
The DNA here is from genome assembly GCF_026745355.1 of Beta vulgaris subsp. vulgaris. Lineage (NCBI taxonomy): Eukaryota > Viridiplantae > Streptophyta > Magnoliopsida > Caryophyllales > Amaranthaceae > Beta > Beta vulgaris. The sequence goes on along the minus strand of NC_079202.1, from coordinate 5,378,688 downwards.
TCCATGAACTTTAAATAACTTGACTCGAGAAATTTAAGCTTGTTAGTAATGAACGAGGGTGAGAGTGAGCCTCTAGACTCAACATCTCAGAGATAAATAATATGAGTGACGCCTAGTCCACTCAAATATCTTGATAATTGGAATTCCATAAACTTGCTTGATAAAATAAAAGCATTAGCATTGTCATGCTAAGCTATATGCAGGAGTATAGTTGCACACTAACTCCCCCCTTATGTTCAATACTCATGGGGTATCTATCCCAAGAGTTTTATTGCCAAAGCCCATTATGTGAGACACAATCACAATAATATACATCTAGCAAATAAATCAATTTCTTATCTTTCTTTAACAAGTGAAAGCAACAGACACTATAAATTAAACAACTCAATTCTAAATTCTTTGAGACTTTGCTCATCTTATTACTTTAATGACTTCATGAGTCCTTTCTTACTTTCTTGAGGATCCATGATCCAATCAATTGATTCATTGCTCCAATGATTCAACTACTTGTGAGACCTTGCTCAATAACTTTAAACTTGTGAGACCTTGCTCAATAACCTTAAAACTTGTGAGACCTTGCTCAACAAAATATAACTTCTCATGAGACCTTGCTCAATAATATATGTAACTTCTAATGAGACCATGCTCGATAAAATATATAACTTATAATGAGACCTTGCTTAATAAAATACATGACTTATGATGAGACCTTGCTCAATAAAATATATAATCTCAAATAAGACCACCATGCTCAATAAAATATATAACTTCAAATAAGACCTTGCTCAATAAAATAAATAAATTCTAATGAGACCATGCTCAATAAAATATTCTCAGGCAAGTCCTAGCTTCAAGAATAAATTTAATGACTTTAATAACTTTAATCATGCTCAAAAGCAATAATCATCAATCACATGCTTTTCAAATATAGGAATAAGTCAAAAGTTCCATCCCTAATCTCCTTTCTAAGTTCTCAACATGTAGTCAAACAATTATAAGGCATAAGCCTCTCCTTACTGCTCATGCTCAATAAATAACCTTTAATATACGAAAGTCAAAGGTCAAAGTCAAGTGTGTGTACCTACCAACAATAAAGTACTATCAATTAGAACTTACCAACAACAATTCAAGGCTACTAATAAATAAAAATGAGCACTTTTGAAATAATAATAAAGCTGATTTTTTTTTCAAAATGCTTTAAAACTATTTTTAAGTCATAAACTTGAGAACCTTTACTAGTAGGCAAACCCCACTACATAATAATATTTAAAACTTCTTAAAAATTAATTATTTATTAATTTAATTACTGCTGTAAATTAATTAATTAATAATAACATAATTTTTTATTTTTTTTTTACATTTGGTCGAAAACCACAACCCAACCCACAACTAACCCTCACCGGCGCCACCACGAGACACCACCACCACCGGCGCGATAGTGGTAGGACGACGCGCGTGCCCAGTCGCTGCCACCACGACAGTGGCCACGCACTCCCGTCGAAGCTTGCCGGCGAAACACCACGATGGTGGCCGGAAATTGCAAGCAAAGAGGGAGAGAAGAGAGAAAAAATAGGAAGAAACCCACAAAATTTCAGAAAAATAATTATCTTTTTGCTTCCCTTTGCTATTTGCAAGATCTTCCTATAATTTTCAAAAACAAAAACTAGATTAGAACTTGAATCTTTGAAAAAATTGCTTGAAGAAAACTAGAGTTTGAGAGAGAAAAGGAACCTCCTTACTCCTTCTTGAAGAAAGTGGCTAGTAGAATGATGGAGAAGATGGGAAACTATGGTTTCCCTTTTTATAGTGGTAGTCAATTTGGTGAAAAGACAAAATCCCTTACTCATCAAATTGCCAAAATACATTTGATGATAATTTCCAAAATAATCTTCCTACTAATATTAATAAATACTTTCTTGAAAATACTAAAATACTTCTTTGTGGAAATACTCAAATACTTTTGGTAAAATGACCAAAATACCCTTCTGCTCTTAAATACTGAAATTAAATAGCTTTAATAATTAAAATGATTAAAACTATTTAATTAAATATCTTAAACATATGGGAGATTACAGTCTACCCCCCTCAAAATAAGTTTCGTCCTGAAACTTAAACAAAACCTCCTCTCTTATCCAAACTTTCAACTTTGAAAACTCATGAGCATTATGCCCTAATATAGTTCTTTCTTAAGAAGTAGCCAAATAATACGCTACTAAGTAGAACAAGTAGCCAAATAATACGCTACTGCGTAAAACAAGTAGTCAAATAATATGCTACTAATAAAACAAGTAGCCAAATAATACGCTACTAAATAAAACAAGTAGCCAAATAATAAGCTACTCAATAAAACTTTTGCCTTGAATGTCTGAACTATGAAATATTTACTATTTACTTTGCTTGAAAAGTTTTCCTTGAAAACTCTAAAAATAGTGCACAAATGCAACAAATTCTTACTAATTTCTAGCAAAATGCGCGCACGCACTCTACCCCCCTTAAAGGAGTTACGTCCCGGAACTCAACTCACCTAGTCGAAGAGCTCAGGATACTTCTTTCTCATCTCGTCTTCAGCCTCCCAGGTAGCCTCTTCGGTACGCTGGTTAGACCACAAAACCTTGAGTATCTTTATATCTTTATTTCTTGTACTCCTCACCTTAGAGTCCAAGATCTTTACTGGTCTCTCTTCAAAAGAAAGCGTCTCATCCACTTCTATAATCTCGGGATCTAATACGTGAGACTTATCGGGCACATATCTCTTTAGTTGGGATACATGGAACACATTATGCACCTTTCCCAAGTTATTTGGCAAATCTAAACGATAAGCCAATCTTCCAATTCTTTCAATAATGTCATAGGACCTATAAACTTGGGCTAAGCTTTCCTTTTTGCCCAAAACGCATCACCCCTTTCATAGGTGACACCTTCAGTAAGACTTTCTCGCCTACTTGATACTCCTATCTCTTCTATTCTGATCTGCATAAGCCTTTTGACGATCCTGGGCCGCCCTCATCTTCTCACGGATATATCTCACTTGATTCACGGTATCTTCAATCATTTGCGGTCCCAAAGTAACCGTCTCGCTAATATCATTCCAGCACAATGGACTGCGACATTTTCGACCGTAAAGCTTCAAAAGGAGCCATCTTAATGCTAGAATGGTAGCTATTATTGTATGAGAATTCTATTAAAGCCAACATCTCATCCCAAGTCTTAGGGTAATCTAAGGCACACGCCCTCAACATATCCTCGAGAGTCTGAATGGTTCTTTCCGATTGACCATCAGTTGCTGGATGAAAAGTTGTACTCTTAAGCACATCGGTCCCAAAAGCTTTCTGTAATGCCTCCCAAAAATGAGATAAGAATCTTGAATCTCTATCAGACACAATAGTGGAAGGAACTCCATGATGCCTCACCACTTGGTCTACATATACTTTACCACACTGTTCCATCGACCAGTTTTCCTTCATTGGAATAAATTTTGCTACCTTGGTTAGTGTATCTACGATCACCCAAACTTTGGTGAATCCTTTCACTGTCCCGAGAAGACGTACAACGAAATCCATTGCAATGTCATCCCACTTCCACTCAGGCACTGGTAACAGTTGAATCGTCCCTTGAGGTCTCTTGTGTTCGCTCTTCACTTTCTGCAAGTCAAACACCTAGCAACATATTCAGCCACTTCTCTCTTCATATTGTTCCACCAGAACATTAGCTTCAAGTCCTTACACAATTTATCCCCTTCAAGGTGGATAGAATAAGTCGTGTTGTGCCCTTATTTCATAACTTTCTCTTTCAACTCGGTGCAACTCGACGGTATGCACCACCTTCCATTGAATCGGACACTTTCATCATCATGGATGTTAAACTCCTTTGTCTTCTTCTCTTCAATCAACTTCTTTATCTTCTCCATTTCCTCATTCCCTTCTTGAGCCTTTAAAATTTCTTCATTCAATTCTGACTGGATTGAAATGGCATTTAAGCATGCTTCCACTCCACTACTCCCAACAACTTCAATGTTGAGCTTCCTAAACTCGTCACACAATTTCTCTGGAAGTACCAAAGTACTTAAACTATGGCTAGACTTACGACTTAACGCGTCGGCAACGACGTTTGCCTTTCCTTCATGGTATAAGATCTCAATATCATAGTCATTCACCAACTCCAACCATCTTCTCTGTCTCATATTCAAATCCTTTCTGAGTATACAAATACTTCAGACTCTTGTGATCTGTATACAACTTTACCTTCACTCCATAAAGTAGTGTCGCCAAATCTTCAAAGCAAACACTATTGCGGCTAATTCTAGATCATGGGTTGGGTAATTCACTTCGTACTTTCAATTGCCTAGAAGCGTAGGCTATAACCTTTCGTTTTGCATCAACACACACCCTAAACCATTTTTGAAGCCGTCACTATATACCTCCAACTCAGCATTTTCCTCTGGTAACAGTCAAATATCGGAGTGTAGTCAACAACTCCTTAAGCTTCTTAAAGGCTTTCTCACACTCCTCGGTCCATATGAACTTCGTATCCTTCTTCATAAGACTAGTCATTGGTTTAGCTACCCTCAAAAATCATTCACAAAACGTCTATAGTAGCCGGCTAGACCCAAGAAATTCCTTAATTATATCAGTAACATTCCTAGGTGTAGGCCATTCGCTCACTGCGGGTATCTTCGACGGATCTACGGAAATTCCCTTCTTTGACACAATGTGGCCAAGAAACGCCACTTCTTCCATCCAAAATTCACACTTCGAGAACTTTGCATAAAGCTGATGTTCCCTAAGTGTAGATAATACCAATCTCAAGTGCTCTTCATGCTCATCCTTGTTCTTCGAGTAGATAAGGATATCGTTGATGAATACGACTACAAATTTGTCCAAATACTCTCGAAACACTCTATTCATGAGGTCCATAAACATTGCTGGTGCATTGGTTAAACCAAATGGCATGACGATGAACTCATAGTGACCATACCTCGTCCTAAAGGCAGTCTTTGGTATGTCCTTATCCCCAATCTGCAATTGGTGATACCCCCGACCTCAAGTCTATCTTTGAAAATATTCCAGCTCCTCTTAATTGATCGAATAGGTCGTCAATCCTCGGTAACGGATACTTATTCTTAATAGTCACCTTGTTGAGATCTCTATAATCGATATATAGCCTCAAGCTCCCATCCTTCTTCTTCACGAACAAAACAGGCGCTCCCCATGGGGAATAACTAGGTCTAATGTACCCTTTTCTCGAGTAACTCCTCTAGTTGCTTGTTGAGCTCCTTCATCTCTGCTGGAGCCATTCTATAGGGTGCTTTGGATATAGGGGCAGTTCCAGAAACTAAGTCTATGGTGAATTCTAACTCCCTTTGAGGTGGCATTACCGGTATATCTTCCGAAAATACGTCTGGGAACTCATTCACCACCTTCACATGTTCTATCTTAAGCTTATCTTCTTCCAACCCCTGCACACTACACAAGAACAACGGAGCCCCCTTACTCCCTTGCTTTACCAAATTAAGGCTGAAATTATCTTAATCCTACCTTCTTGTGGTTTAGTCTAGAAAGTCGCCTTTTTTCCATTCTTATTCCTCAATCTCACCTTTTGTTCTCCACAAAGAATTTCGGCTTTATACTCCTTAAGCCAATCCATTCCTAAAATGATCTCCAAGTCTTCTAACGGAAACTCTATGAGGTTGGTTTCAAAATCTACATCTCCAATTCTCACAAGGACGTTCTCATATACTCTTGACCAAGTTACTACTTCCCCAGATGGTAACATAATAGGAATTTCAATATCTCTAGGGTTTTCTAAGCCATATTTTAAAACAACTAACTTTGCAACAGATGAACGTTCGGCTCCTGAATCAAATAAAGCTTTAGCAAAAGTGGAATTAATGAAAACATTACCCGTAACTACGTCATTAGACGTCTCAGCTACTCTAGCACTTATGGCATTCAATCTTGCTACTGCAGGCACACTAGGGCCATCTCCACTCGAAACGGTCTTGTTGTTCCCATTTTGCTTGTTCCCACCTTGATAATTGTTGCCTCCTGAGTGGTTTCGATTTCCCTGACTAAACTGGTTTCCGCTCTTTCCCTTATCAGTCTTTAACTCAGGGTTCTTGGAGAAGCACCCATACTCTCAGTGACCCAATTTGTGGCAGTAGTTATATTTCACTAGCTTTCCTTCACAACCCTTTCCGGGATGATTGTAAGGGCACCTCTTGCAGAAATACACGCGTTCGTCTCCTCGCTTTCCCTTATTAAGACTATTTCCACCCTTTTGTTCCCTCCTTGGTGAAAGTTATTTTGAGGCTTGAACTTCTTGTCGTTCCTCTGGAAATTCTGACTAGGATTCTCCTTTCTCTTGTTGTTTGAGCTCTCAACTCCAGCTTGTTTCAAGTAGGAACCTAAATGAGCAGCTCTATCATATACTTCTTTTAAGGTCCTGAAAGTTGAACCTCCTAGCCTAAGCTTCACCTCAAGACTAAGTCCAATCTCGAACCTAATGGCCTTTCTTTCCTCAGTAGGTACTAACTCTAGAGCAAACTTTATCAATCCTACAAACTTCTCATAGTACTGCTCCACCGTCATCTAACCTTGCTTTAACTCATCAAACTCAGTGGCCTTTTGCCTCCTTAGGAAATGGGATAAAATTTTCTCCTTCATAGCTCCTCCGAAAGGCTTCTAATCAAAGACATGCCTCGCCATTAACATCTCCTTATGTTGCGACCACCAAAAATCGGCTTCCTCCTTGAGGTAGTACGCAGCTATAGCTACCTTCCTATTATCTGGGGATTGGATAGCATCGAATAACTTCTCAAAATCCCTAAACCAATTATCAAGCTTGACATGATCACCTTTCCCATCATAAGAAGGCGGTTTACTATCACTAACCCTCTTAAACCAACCAACAGACTTCTTCTTCGAAGGACCTCTGCTAGCTAAATTCTTAGTCACTCGGACTAAATTCCTCAGCTGAGCATCAACTCTAGCATTTCTATTGGCCATTGATCTGGCCAAGAAAAAAAATTCGACTTAAAAATCGCTTATTGACCCTCAATATAGGTCAAAACTACTAAGCAAATGTCACGCTGACATTTAATTCTCGATTTCCTCTCCAAGGAACTTTTAGACTAACTCTCTTACTGGAGTAGCAGATTATAGCAAAACTAGCACTATTTTGTAGTCATACTACACCTTTCAGTCCAAACTGGACTCCATGCAAGTAGAAAATACCAATCACGTTGCAATCAAACACTTAGTCACATAATACACATCAAGAATGCTACTAGACCTCAGAACACTTACTAATCTAAGGCACATAAAGACTTAGTGACTAATGCGATGCAATGTACATATGCATATGCAATTCCCTTTCCTTTGCAATTCGACTTTGAAATACTTTTAAGTTCGAAAACTTTTGTAAAATAAAGGTAATATAACCCTTAGAGAAATCACGACCAAAATACCCTTCTGCTCTGATACCCCTTTGTAACACCCCCACGACTCCTCCTTATATAAACTACGAGAAATTGCGGGAGTTGTTATGCCACGCATGATAATACGTAAGGCCAATCAGAGAATACGGCGAAAGTATTTTAAAATAAACTGGAAATACTTTAATACAACTGAAATAAGAAAGTATGTAAATGAGTTACAAACTCGGAGGCTATCCCATACTAGTCCCATCTTCAAAACAGTTAAACCTTGACCCCAATGGTAAAGTAGTCAAACCTATAATTTAAAATAACTTAATTAAGAAAGTGCTCGTGTACTATAATTTCCATCCGGATGCTTATGATTCCCATGCACATCAAGAACTTGTACTTGAAACTTCTCCTCTAAGCTCTGCTCGCCAAATGGGTCATCACAGGGTTGTTGAGGGAAAACAACAACCAAAAGAAAACAAAGAAAAACATATATCAGCAACGCTGAGTACATAACACAACTAACTAATTCGAATAATAATGCATGCAATCCTCAGCAACTTCGGCTTGCTCTTCTTATGACTCTACATGCGACAAGCATATAACTGTACTTACTAAATACTTTCTTTTATTATTATTTGGCAAAGAACGGGCACCGTCCTCCTGCTTGGAGTCATATGGCCTACTATTCCTTGTGTAAAAGATCACACACCTCTTACTAAAGTTCCATGAACTTTAAATAACTTGACTCGAGAAATTTAAGCTTGTTAGTAATGAACGAGGGTGAGAGTGAGCCTCTAGACTCAACATCTCAGAGATAAATAATACGAGTGACGCCTAGTCCACTCAAATATCTTGATAATTGGAATTCCATAAACTTGCTTGATAAAATAAAAGCATTAGCATCGTCATGCTAAGCTATATGCAGGAGTATAGTTGCACACTAACTCCCCCCTTATGTTCAATACTCATGGGGGATTTCCCAAGAGTTTTATTGCCAAAGCCCATTATGTGAGACACAATCACAATAATATACATCTAGCAAATAAATCAATTTCTTATCTTTCTTTAACAAGTGAAGCAACAAACACTATAAATTAACAACTCAATTCTAAATTCTTTGAACTTGCTCATCTTATTACTTTAATGACTCCATGAGTCCTTTCTTACTTTCTTAAGGATCCATGATCCATTCAATTGAGTCATTGCTCCAATGATTCAACTACTTGTGAGACCTTGCTCAATAACTTTAAACTTGTGAGACCTTGCTCAATAACTTTAAAACTTGTGAGACCTTGCTCAACAAAATATAACTTCTCATGAGACCTTGCTCAATAATATATGTAACTTCTAATGAGACAATGCTCAATAAAATATATAACTTATAATGAGTCCTTGCTCAATAAAATACATGACTTATGATGAGACCTTGCTCAATAAAATATATAACCTCAAATGAGACCATGCTCAATAAAATATATAACTTCAAATAAGACCTTGCTCAATAAAATAAATAACTTCTAATGAGACCATGCTCAATAAAATATTCTCAGGCAAGTCCTAGCTTCAAGAATAAATTTAATGACTTTAATCATGCTCAAAAGCAATAATCATCAATCACATGCTTTTCAAATATAGGAATAAGTCAAAAGATCCATTCCTAATCTCCTTTCTAAGTTCTCAACATGTACTCAAACAATTATAAGGCATAAGCCTCTCCTTACTCCTCATGCTCAATAAATAACCTTTAATATACGAAAGTCAAAGGTCAAAGTCAAGTGTATGTACCTTGATAATACACAAAAATCAACAGTCAAAAGTTTGACTGGCTTTTATTATGTTTGAAACCTACCAACAATAAAATATTATCAATTACTACCTCCGTTTCCTAAAGATCTTCCTTGTTACTGTTATTACAGAAACCAATGAGAATCAAGTTGTGTGGGGTGTGGGGTGGGTAAAGTAGGAGAGTGAAAGGGGTTAAGATAAACAAATAAAAAGGGTTAAAGTAGGAGATAGGAAGGGAGTAAAATTGAATTAATAAGGTAATGGTGGACCATATAATAGGGACATGAGAGGGTAAAAAGGAGAAAAAAATTTCAAAGAAGGAATAAAGTAAAAGAGGGAAGATCTTTTGGAAACGCACTTAAACGAAAAGAGGGAAGATCTTTAGGAAACGGAGTGAGTAGTACTTACCAACAACAATTCAAGGCTACTAATAAATAAAATTAGCACTTTTAAAATAATAATAAAGCTGATTTTTCTTTCAAAATGCTTTAAAACTATTTTTAAGTCATAAACTTGAGAACCTTTACTAGTAGGCAAAACCCACTACATAATAATATTTAAAACTTCTTAAAAATTAATTATTATTAATTTAATTACTGTTGTAAATTGATTAATAAATAATAACAATTTTTTTTATATTTTACACGTGGTTCGAAAACCACAACCCACAACTAGTTTTTAAACGGACAGTGGCCACGCACTCCCGTCGAAGCTCGCCGTCGAAACACCACGATGGTGGCCGAAAATTGCAAGCAAAGAGGGGAGAGAAAGAGAGAGAGAAATAGGGAAGAAGACCACTAAAATTTCAGAAAAATAATTACCTTTTTGCTTCCCTTTGATATTTGCAAGATCTTCCTATAATTTTCAAAAACAAAAACTATATTAGAACTTGAATCTTTGAAGAAATTGCTTGAAGAAAACTAGAGTTTGAATGAGAAAACGAACCTCCTTACTCCTTTTTGAAGAAAGTGGCTAGTAGAAGGATGGAGAATGATGGGGAAACTAGGGTTTTTTTCCTTTTTATAGTGGTTGTCAATTTGGTCAAAAGACTAAAATACCCTTACTCATCAAATTGCCAAAATATATTTGATGATCAATTTCCAAATAATCTTCCTATTAATATTAATAAAATAATTTCTTGAAAATGCTAAAATACTTCTTTGTGGAAATACTTAAATGCTCTTTTGGTAAAATGACCAAAATACCCTTCTGCTCTTATATACCGAAATTAAATAGCTTTAATCATTCAAATTGATTAACACTATTTAATTAAATATCTTTAAAATATGGGGATTACAAGTACAAATCGTACCAACTGCTAGAATATATGAAAATACTCCTATTTTTATTATTCACAATATTGTTGTATATCTTTTAGTTAGTTTCCTATTTTAAAGGATATGTGATTACTATATTTTCCTGGTATATAACATTAGTTTGTATTGACTTTGGAAATTAAGGAAAATATTCTTTCATAGTATGAGGTTTCTTTGTTAATTAATCCTCTTTCTCTCTTCCGCTTTCAACCTAGCCGTTTCCCACGCCTAGTCCTCCGGCCACCATGACTGGCACATCGAGCGCTTCATCCTCTTCCTATTCTCCCTCTCTTTCTCATCTTGCTACTTCTAACATCAAACACAATGTTCCTATCATTCTTGACATGAAAATGGTTCAATACTCTACGTGGGCGGAGTTAGTCAAAATCCATGCTCGTTCAAATCGGGTGATCCACCATATTATTTGCTCGAAAAAGGCCAAAGCTCCTGTGACGGATGATGAAAAGGAGTGGTCCACCATTGACGCCACTTTGCTCAAGTGGATCTACGGTACAATTTCCGCTGATTTGCTTAACATTATTCTTGAGCCTGATTCAACGGCTTAACAAGCATAAGAACGATTGCGGGATATTTTCTTAGACAACAAGACATCCCACTCGGTCTCACTTGAACAAGAATTATCCAATACTAATATGGAGGATTTTTCTAATGCTTCGGCATATTGCCAACGACTCAAAATGTTGGCGGATCAGTTGAAAAATGTAAGGTCCCCGATTTCAAATAATTGGTTGGTGTTACAATTGGTGGCCAGGCTCACGGACGCCTACAATGGGGTTGGAACACTTCTCCATCAAAGTAACCCTTTACCTAAGTTTTATCAAGCTAGATCCATGTTGGTTCTTGAAGAAGCAGGCTTTGCCAAAAAGGCCTCCGTCGGTTTCTCTCCATCGGCTAATGTCATGGCTTATAATGATGACACTATTTCCGACCCTCCTCCTTCTCGTGGTAATAAAAAGCACTACAAAAATCCGCATAATAATACTCAAAACCGGGACTCCGTTCACAAGGGTGGCAATTTCGGTGTGTCGTCTGGTGGAGGCCGCGGTGGCCGCAACCATCACAGCGGTGGCAGGCGCCACAACGGCAACCCGCAGCAGTCGTCAGGTCCCCAGCAATCGTGGAACAGCAGTCCCGACACCTTACAACAACACTTACCCATGTGGCCTTGGGCATATCCTCCTTGCCCATACCCCAGCAATGGTTAGGCCAGGCCCAACACCTCAGGCCTAATCTGCCACAGCAGGGCAGCAGTGTGCTTGGGCCGCATCCCCAGGCCTACAGTGCCGAAACTCAATAGTCCCTTCTCACGGACATCGAGTAAGCCATGCATACTCTCGGAATTAATCCTCCGGATCTGAATTGGTATATGGACAACGGTGCCACTTCCCACATGACCAATTCCCAAGGTAATATTTTGTCTTATTTGAGTTTGAGCAAAAATGATGGTATTATTATTGGAAATGGTCATAGTATTCCGATTTGTGGTTATGAAAATGTCATTTTACATTCCCCTAACCCTCCTTTGGCCCTTAAAAATGTGTTGCATGCTCCTAAGTTAATCAAAAACTTAGTTTTCGTTCGAAAATTTACCACTAATAATTCTATGTCTGTCGAATTTGATCCATTTGGGTTTTCTGTGAAGGATTTTCGGACGGGGATGCCAATCATGAGATGTGAGAGTCGGGCTGCCCTTTATCCAGTCACTTTTTCCATCCAGCATCATGCCCAGCCTCACTCTAGCTTTGCTGCTCTTGCACCATCCTTATGGCATGATCGTCTGGGTCATCCTGGTGCTCCTATCTTAGAGTTTCTTAGGCGCAAACATCTTATTTCCTGTAATAAATCATGTTATTCAAATGTTTGTTCATCGTGTCCCCTTGGTAAACAAGTTAAATTACCTTTTGTAGCTTCTAATTCTCATACTTCGTTGCCATTTGATATTGTTCATTGTGATTTATGGACATCTCTAGTTTTGAGCTCTACGGGCCATCGCTATTATCTTGTTGTGTTAAATGATTATTCAAATTTTCTGTGGACTTTTCCTATTGCAAAGAAATCCCAAGTTTACACCAAATTCTTAGAATTTCACGCCTATGTCCACACACAATTTGAAAAAGATATTAAAAAAATACAATGTGATAATGGGAGGGAGTTTGATAATGCACCGTTTTGGGATTTTTGTAAAACTCATGGGTTGCCTTTTCGTCTCTCATGTCCTTACATCTCCTCTCAAAATCGTAAATCTGAATGGAAAATTCGATCCATTAACAATATTGTTCGTACTCTCCTTGCCCATGCTTCGCTTCCCTCTACCTTTTGGCATCATGGTTTACAAATGGCAACGTATCTTCTAAATATTCTTCCAAGCAAGATGATTGCCTATTAATCTCCACTTCAAATCCTCTACAATAAAGAACCTTCCTATTCTCATGTTCGGGTCTTTGGGTGTCTTTGCTTTCCTCTTTATCCGTCCGCCACTATCTATAAACTCCAAGCCCGCTCCGCTCCTTGTGTCTTCTTGGGCTATCCGGATAATCATCGTGGCTATAAATGCTATGATCCGTCCTATCAAAAAATCATTATTAGTAGACATGTGATCTTTGATGAACGTTCTTCCCATTCGATAAGCTTCATACACCATCTACTACTTTCTATGATTTTATTTCCTTTCCTTTGGACTTGCTCATGCTCGCCTTCACCCAAGCCCAAACACAATCCCAAGCACCACAAAATTCAGCTCCCCGCAATCCCATTACCCATGTTAGGCCTCCTTCTGGGCCACACACTCCTCTGGATTCTCACCCAGCCGCACGTGGGCCTTCCCCCACTTGTGCACTCACTAACCCTGTACCCCCCCTAATGGTCAGCACTCCTCTATGGGCCTTCCAGCCAAGACCCCTCCTTCAAAAATGCCCGCTCCTCTGATGGGCCTTCCGGCCCAAACCCTGCCTTCACAAATGGTTCGCCGACTGTCCTACCCCATCTCCCATCTCCAGTTCCTTGTCCACCTAAGTCACATGTGGTTACTCGGAGCCAAAATGGGATCTTTAAGACCAAAAAGTTTGTCTCTCCTTATACTCATGTTGCCCCTATTCCTTGTAACCCTATACGGCACTACGTGACCCAAATTGGAAATTGGCCATGGATGATGAATATCAGGTTCTTATAAAAAAATGAGACATGGGAAATGGTACCTCGTCCATCGTCTAATGCTAATATAATTCGTTTTATGTGGATTTTTGTTCATATGTTTAAAGCTGGTGGTTCTTTTGAAAGGTATAAAGCTCGTCTTGTAGGTGATGGCAAGACTCAGCAGGTGGGGATTGATTGTGGTGAAACTTTTAGCCCGGTGGTCAAACCGGCCACCATTCGGATCGTTCTTAGTCTTGCTTTATCAAAGAAATGGTCTCTTCATCAACTTGGTGTCAAGAACGCATTTATTCATGGTCAGTTAAATGAAACTGTTTACATGCATCAACCAGTTGGCTATCGGGATCCTCAGTCTCCGAATCATGTGTGCCTCTTAAAGAAGTCTCTTTATGGACTCAAACAGGTCCCTAGAGATTGGTATCGTCGGTTTATTGATGACGAAGGTTTTTGCAATAGTCGGTCCGATCAATCACTACATTTATCGTTGAGGTAATGATATGGCCTATCTTCTCCTATATGTTGACGATATTATTCTCACTGCTTCATTTGCTACTTTGCGAAAATCTATCATGGTTCTCCTTGGTTTTGAATTTGCTATGAAGGACTTGGGTCCTTTGAGTTATTTTTTGGGTATTGTTGTCACCCAACATGCAGGGAGTCTCTTCTTGTCTCAACGCAAATATGCTGAAGAAATAATTGAGAGAGCAGGCATGGCCGCTTATAAGCCATCTCCCACGGCCGTTGACACGAGACAGAAACTCAGTGCTACTTCTACTACCAAGTGCTCCGATCTGGCTCTCTATCGCCGTCTTGCTGGTGCTCTTCAGTATTTGACTTTTACTCTACCCGACATCTCTTATGCAGTACAGCAAATCTGTCTCTTCATGCATCAACCTATGGAGGAACACATGCACGCTCTGAAACGTATTGTCCTCTACGTTAAGGGTTCACTTCATCATGGTCTTCCCTTAGCTTGTATCCTTCCTCAGTTTGGACTCTGGCCTCCTATACAGATGGTCATTGGGGTGGGTGGGTAAAACCCCGAATTTTTAACTAATTTTATTATTTACCAATTATGTTTATTATCTTAATTTTGTCCTAACGATTTTTCGAAATGATCATGTTAAGGTTATTTTCTAAAATATACTACATTTAGTTTAATTATTTTAATAGTTAAGTTATGATGGTAGTGATTTACTTATTATGTAGTGTATATTTTTCATATCTTCTTGACTTTGGAAAATCACCATGACCACACAACTCATGTTCTTCCTCAAGCTTCATGACCTTGCTCCCCAGGCTTCTAGAACTCCTTGCTCCCAAGTATTCTTCACCATTAAGTCTTCATTAGTTTAATGGAGTTTTTCTTCCTAAAACCACTATAAATAGTAGGTTAATTCCACATTTCTCATCCACTTGAAAATTACAAACTATAACCACAACCTCCATTTACACCATCAAATAAAAATCTGAATTTTCATTGATGTGTCTTATTCTTTTTGAGTACCCATGAATGCCCTAAATACCCACTCTCTTTCTCCTTTAATTTTTGGTTGTCGTACTGTTTTTCCCCAATATCGTCTTCTTGAATTCAGAATCTGCATATACTTCCTTCATGAAAGTTGTAGATCGTGAAAAGTTATTGAATTTAGACCCAAAGATCATTTGATTCGGAGTTCGGAGTAAAGAGTTAGACCCTTTGTAAGTTTATATTGTTCTAAGGTCCATTTTACTTCATAAAATAATCATACAACCTAATTATAGTTTAAAATAGATTATGACATAGTCTCTATTACTAACCTTAACTACATGAGTGGTGTTTTAGTTAATAAGATTTTAGTTTCATGCTCATATAGTATAACTTAAGTTTATAAATATAAAGTAATACTAATTAAGTACACTTGGATTTTTAAGTATAATGTTAGTAAGCTTAATCTATAATTATAGTCCCACTTTTTAGCCTAATGAAATGAGTATCACTTTTAAGTTGTTAATTAAGTAAGTCACTTATTCATGGACACTAACTAGTAGGAAATATCACTTATACAAGTTAGAGTTTAACAATGAGTTAGATATCACTTTACTACTAAAAGTCTAATTAAAATATGAAAGTTCTATAATCATACGTTCAAGTCATTAAACATGAATTTCCATGAATCTTATAAGTAGTGGTTATTACTAATTAAATAGTTTTACATAAGTTAGTATTCAAGTTACTAAATTCAAGAACTATAGTTTAAGTAATAAATGGTGATAATAAGGTTTCATAACTATTAATTTTAGAAACTCACTATAAAGTCATAATAAAGAAATGAGCACATGATGGAAATGGATCGTAGAGCTTAAAGTTCTAGAATAAAATATTAATAAGTCATCTTTTATAATCCTTGAATAGATTAGAAAGGAAAAGGGATATTACAAGCCTTCCCCGGCTATCAAGTATAATAATCGCGACTCGAGGTAAGGTCTACTGCTAACACCCGCGCTCCCCTTCCAACTATGTTTTATGACGCTTTTACATAATGTTTTTATGATATGTGTTTATGGATTGCAGGATATGAAATATTTTGCTAACTGATGTTTACGATGATGTTATATATAAACTGTTTTTCATGATGCTTAAAAGATTTTATGACGTAATATAAAAATGACAAACATGATAAATGAAAGTGAAAGATGGTTTATGGTAGTACTATGTTCTCTGGGCCGTGCACGTGTCATTATGTTATACGGCGGCAACGCCACTTCTGATGGGGACAACGTCCTCTGGTTACCCGCATTATGTTTGGCATTATATGCCCTTCTGATGGGGACAAAGGTCCTCGGTGGCTTTGTCTTATGTTATTATGTTTGGCATTATATGCCACCTTCTGACGGGGGACAAAGGTCCTCGGTTTGCCTTATGTTATGTTTGGCATTATATGCCACTACCTTCTGATGGGGGACAAAGGTCCTCGGTGGCTTTGCCTTATGTTATGATGTATGGCTTTATACCACCTTCTGATGGGGGACATATGTCCTCGGTGGCTTAGCCTTCTGTTGTACTCGCCAAAGAACCAAAAGAAGATTTCTGGTAATTAATGTGATATAATGATGAATTACAAAACGTATCTTTCTTTTAAATCCCTGAAATGAATTGCGAACTGGTTTAACTATATTCTCCCCTCTCTATTTGCAAATAAAATGAGTTGAAATGAATTTACGCTGTTAGAGTAGTATGTTACTAGGCCTCGGCTCATGACGTTTTGTTTTCTGTTTTAGGTATGACAAAGCATATGCAAGGGTGATATTATGATTATGTTGAAGTAACTCTACACATATTTGGGATGTTTAGAATACTATGTATTATGAGTAATCATTATTACTCTACTTGAGAGTTTGTATATTTTTAGAGATCATTTTAAGGCTATTATTTTATTTATGGGCCCATAACCCACAACTTAAGTTCCGTTTCCGCTGGCAATCATGAGTAATTAAGGCTATGAATTCTCGGGGCGTTACAGAGTGGTATCAGAGCCAAAACCTAGCCGGAAATACAGAGTCGTAGACTTAGCACCGCCTAGGTGTGATCCTTGGGAAATTAGGCATTAAAAAACTGGAGGTTAAATTTGATGACTATTTGGGTTATTAGAAAGTACGAGCTGAAAATTTAGATTTAGAACTCGAATGACCTTTTGAGGTAATATTTGGAGATTAGAACAACCTTATGCTTCAAGTTACAAGTTTCGAGGACGAAACTTTTTCTAAGGTGGTGAGGATGTAATACCCCGAATTTTTAACTAATTTTATTATTTACCAATTATGTTTATTAGCTTAATTTTGTCCTAACGATTTTTCGAAATGATCATGTTAAGGTTATTTTCTAAAATATACTACATTTAGTTTAATTATTTTAATTATATGTTATGATGGTAGTGATTTATTTATAATGTAGTGTATATTTTTCATATCTTCTTGACTTTGGAAAATCACAATGACCACACAACTCATCTTCTTCCTCAAGCTTCATGACCTTGCTCCCCAAGGCTTCTAGAACTCCTTGCTCCCCAAGTATTCTTCACCATTAAGTCTTCATTAGTTTAATGGAGTTTTTCTTCCTAAAACACTATAAATAGTAGGTTAATTCCACATTTCTCATCCACTTGAAAATTACAAACTATAACCACAACCTCCATTTACACCATCAAATAAAAATCTGAATTTCCATTGATGTGTCTTATTCTTTTTGAGTACCCATGAATGCCCTAAATACCCACTCTCTTTCTCCTTTAATTTTTGGTTGTCGTACTGTTTTTCCCCTATATCGTCTTCTTGAAGTCAGAATCTGCATATACTTCCTTCATGAAAGTTGTAGATCGTGAAAAGTTATTGAATTTAGACCCAAAGATCATCTGATTCGGAGTTCGGAGTAAAGAGTTAGACCCTTTGTAAGTTTATATTGTTCTAAAGTCCATTTTACTTCATAAAATAATCATACAACCTAATTATAGTTTAAAATAGATTATGACATAGTCTCTATTACTACACCTTAACTACATGAGTGGTGTTTTAGTTAATAAGATTTTAGTTTCATGCTCATATAGTTATAACTTAAGTTTATGTAATATAAAGTAATACTAATTAAGTACACTTGGATTTTTAAGTATAATGTTAGTAAGCTTAATCTATAATTATAGTCCCACTTTTTAGCCTAATGAAATGAGTATCACTTTTAAGTTTTAATTAAGTAAGTCACTTATTCATGGACACTAACTAGTAGGAAATATCACTTATACAAGTTAGAGTTTAACAATGAGTTAGATATCACTTTACTACTAAAAGTCTAATTAAAATATGAAAGTTCTATAATCATACCTTCAAGTCATTAAACATGAATTTCTATGAATCTTATAAGTAGTGGTTATTACTAATTAAATAGTTTTACATAAGTTAGTATTCAAGTTACTAAATTCAAGAACTATAGTTTAAGTAATAAATGGTGATAATAAGGTTTCATAACTATTAATTTTAGAAACTCACTATAAAGTCATAATAAAGAAATGAGCACATGATGGAAATGGATCGTAGAGCTTAAAGTTCTAGAATAAAATATTAATAAGTCGTCTTTTATTATTCCTTGAATAGATTAGAAAGGAAAAGGGATATTACAAGCCTTCCCCGGCTATCAAGTATAATAATCGCGACTCGAGGTAACGTCTACTGCTAACACCCGCACTCCCCTTCCAACTATGTTTTATGACGCTTTTACATAATGTTTTTATGATATGTGTTTATGGATTGCGTGATATGAAATATTTTGCTAACTGATGTTTACGATGATGTTATGATATAAACTGTTTCTCATGATGCTTAAAAGATGTTTTATGACGTAAATATAAAAATGACGAAACATGATAAATGAAAGTGAAAGATGGTTTATGGTAGTACTATGTTCTCCGGGCCGTGCACGTGTCATTATGTTATACGGCGGCAACGCCACCTTCTGATGGGGGACAACGTCCTTGGTGGTACCCGCATTATTTTTGGCATTATATGCCACCTTCTGATGGGGGACAAAGGTCCTCGGTGGCTTTGCCTTATGTTATTATGTTTGGCATTATATGCCACCTTCTGACGGGGGATAAAGGTCCTCGGTGGCTTTGCCTTATGTTATGTTTGGCATTATATGCCACCTTCTGATGGGGGACAAAGGTCCTCGGTGGCTTTGCCTTATGTTATGATGTATGGCTTTATGCCACCTTCTGATGGGGGACATATGTCCTCGGTGGCTTAGCCTTCTGTTGTACTCGCCAAAGAACCAAAAGAAGATTTCTGGTAATTAATGTGATATAATGATGAATTACAAAACGTATCTTTCTTTTAAATCCCTGAAATGAATTGCGAACTGGTTTAACTATATTCTGTCCTCTCTATTTGCAAATAAAATGAGTTGAAATGAATTTACGCTGTTAGAGTAGTATGTTACTAGGCCTCGGCTCATGACGTTTTGTTTTCTGTTTTAGGTATGGCAAAGCATATGCAAGGGTGATATTATGGATTATGTTGAAGTAACTCTACACATATTTGGGATGTTTAGAATACTATGTATTATGAGTAATCATTATTACTCTACTTGAGAGTTTGTATATTTTTAGAGATCATTTTAAGGCTATTATTTTATTTATGGGCCCATAACCCACAGCTTAAGTTCTGTTTCCGCTGCCAATCATGAGTAATTAAGGCTATGAATTCTCGGGGCGTTACAGGGTGTTTAGATACCCGACGCCCCACTTGTAGCTATTGTGTGTTCCTTGGTGATAATTTACTCTCCTGGTCCTCTAAGCGATAGGCTACTTTTGTCTTGTTCTAGTGCTGAATCAGAATACAGGGGGTTGCCGATGTAGTATCTGAGTTGTGTTGGTTGCGAAATCTACTTATTGAGCTTCAGTGTCCTATCAGAAAGCTACATTGGTGTATTGTAATAATGTGAGTGCGATTTACTTGTCCGACAACCCGATTCAACATCAACGCACAAAAGACAATGAGATGGATATTCATATTGTACGTGATAAAGAAGCACGAGGTGAGGTTCGCGTGTTACATGTTCCATCCCGGTATTAGATTGCCGATATTTTCACGAAGGGTCTTCCGTTATTTGAAAATTTTAGGGACAGTCTCAGCGTCCGACCTCCTCCCGCTTTGACTGAGGGGGTGTGCTAGAATATATGAAAATACTCCTATTTTTATTATTCACAATATTGTTGTATATCTTTTAGTTAGTTAGTAACCTATTTTATAAGATATGTGATTACTGTATTTCCCTAGTATATAACATT
This sequence comes from Beta vulgaris subsp. vulgaris, assembly GCF_026745355.1. Lineage (NCBI taxonomy): Eukaryota > Viridiplantae > Streptophyta > Magnoliopsida > Caryophyllales > Amaranthaceae > Beta > Beta vulgaris. Next base: position 5,358,175 of record NC_079202.1, on the reverse strand, counting down.
AGTTTGTATTGACTTTGGAAATTAAGGAAAATATTATTTAACCAACTATCTTTCTCGGGTGCTTCCAAAAATTATGGTATGTCACCATAATTTCTTATTTTTTTTCTTACCATTAAACAAGCTACAACCCCTTTTCCTAAATCATATTTCACCAACCTCATAATATTTCGGTTCATACTTAATCCAATACACAAACTCAAAGAAACACACCTCATCCACCTTTGGATGCAAAGCTATACCACGCTTGGCATCATTTCTCTTCTCATATATTGTTTTTCCCTTCTTTGTCACAAATTACCACCATAATACAACCTAATTTTAGCAGACTCCATTAATTTATACCAATTCTCATACTTCCTCCGGTTTTTTTTAGATATACTTTCAAAAATTGTGGTTCCCTAGGCAAAAATTGGAGGAGTAATTAGGAGAGAATTAACATGGGGTTTAAGGGAAGGGAGGAGAGAGAAAAGAGAACCCCAACTAGGGTTCCCCACCACCACCCCAGCAGCCCAGAGAACTCCCACCACCACCCCACCACCCACCTGAAATTCGAACCACCCACCCAACCACCCAAAACCCGACCCCACCCACCCGAAAACCCCACCCACCCACCAAAAAGCCCACCCCACCCGCCGAAAAACCCGCTCATATTAGCCACCCGCCGAATTCGAACCACCACCCCACCACCCACCTGAAATTCGAACATCGTCGCCACCTTCGACCAGCCTTCGACCAGCCTTCGCACCCCCGCACACACCACACACGCTCGCCCAGCCTCGTCGCGCGAACCGCTCGCCCAGCCTCGTCGCGCGAACTGCTCGCCCAGCCTCGTCGTTCTTTTCGTCGCTGTGTTTTCAGGTAGGTGGGGCCATTTTCGTCGCTGCGTTTTCAGGTAGGTGGGGCACCTTCGTCGTTCTTCCTTCGTTCCATCGGGGCTCGTTTGGTCGTCGCTGTTCCCCCTAGTTTTCCGGTGGTGGGGAATAATTTCGTGGGTGGGGGTCTTGTTTTCAGGTGGGTGGGTGGGTGGTTGGGATTTTTGGGTGGGTGGGTAGCGATTTTGGGTGGGTGGTGGAGTGGTGGTGGGAATTCGCCGGGCTTCTGTGGTGGTGGAAATTCGCCGGGCTTCTGTGGTGGTGGGTAAGGAGGCTGCGAGGTGGGGGGAAGGGATGGGGCAGCTGAGGTGGTGTAGGAGGGGTGGTGGAAGAGAAGGGAGGAGGTTTAATTAATTTTAGATTAATATATAATAAGGTTAAATTAAGTTAGTTTAATTTTGATTAATCCTTATAAGTAAGGGTAAGTGAGTAATTTTACAGCATAAAACTTTCCAATTTAGGAAATAAAAAAAAGTGTAACATCTATTTAAAAATATGCAATTTAAGGAAAGTGTAACATCTAAAAAAAACGGAGGAAGTATATATTTAACCTACCAGTAAACCTTATGCAACAAAGCAAACAACAAAAATTTGTTCAAGCAACCATAATTTTAGAGTTTATAATCAATTGCCAACTACACAATTAATTTAGTTTAATCATAAAATAAACATTACATTAACCAACTAATCACTTTAATGAAGATTATTTACTTAACTAATAGCAAAATTAGGGCTTTTTCACATTCAATAAAGTAAGCAAAAAATTCAATTTTTAAGATTGGAATGAAAAATAAATAAATTTAGGTATACCTAGCTTTTGCTTGTGAAGATGATGCAAAGCTCTGTTCCAAGTCACCCATGGCAGTAAGAAGTACCCTTAATTCAGGAAATGTTCAAATGAATAAAAATGAAAGAAGATGAAAATTAATTATCTGCTGCTACGGGTAATTGAGTTCTCCAAAATTCAACTTAATTCAACTGCAAAAGTTCTTAGCTTTTTAGAGTAGGGATTTAATTATGTTTCCTATCGTAATTGAAGAGAGAAAATGAAGGAATGAGCTGGGTAGGAGGAAAGAGAAAAGTGAGAGAGTTAGATATTAGGGAAATTGGAAGGAAATGGAAAAAATAGGGAAAAAAAATGATCAGGTGTTGCACACATGTCTCATTTAAGTGAATCAATGTCAGAATCCGGCTGGTCAAGGTCGCAAAGTGGAGTAAGGTTGGTTCCAACAAAAAAAAATTATGTTTGAGTTCTTAAGTTGCCAAAAAACTTTTAAAAGCACACACTAGAAAAGTCACTCCTATACGAACGATGAGCTTATGTCATTAAAGCATATAAAACGTACACATAGATTTTATAGATTCGTCTTGATTCGATTAGTCTTATTTCACATAAAAAGTGAAAGAACATGGAAAGGAACGAAAACGGATCTTATAAGATCTTATTTAATTATATTTTTATTTACATATATACCATAAACATTGTTTAGATTGAAACGACTGTCTCAAAAAAAGTGTGCAGAGAGGGTAGTTGAGATTGGCTAAGTGTCTTAAACTTGCTTGAAATCATACAACCAAGTAGTAAAAAGTTTAAATGAGTATTCTAGGACTTGCATGAGCCATTAGAACTTGAAATAGGCATAGAGGAAGGATTATAGGAACATGAAACCCAAAAAAGGCTCAAAAATAGCTTAGTTTATCTCATATTGATTGGCTAAGTGTCTTAAACTTGCTTGAAATCATACAACCACATAGTAGAAAGTTTAAATGAGTATTCTAGGACTTGCATGAGCCATTAAAACTTGAAATAGGCATAGAGGTAGGATTATAGGAACATGACACCCAAAAAAGGCTCAAAAATAGCTTAGTTTATCTCATTTTGATTGGTTAAGTGTCTTAAACTTGCTTGAAATCGTACAACCACGTAGTAGAAAGTTTAAATGAGTATTCTAGGACTTGCATGAGCCATTAGAACTTGAAATAGGCATAGAGGAAGGATTATAGGAACATGAAACCCAAACAAGGCTCAAAAATAGCTTAGTTTATCTCATTTTGATTGGTTAAGTGTCTTAAACTTGCTTGAAATCATACGCACGTAGTAGAAAGTTTAAATAAGTATTCTAGGACTTGCATGAGCCATTAAAACTTGAAATAGGCATAGAGATAGGATTATAGGAACATGAAACCCAAAAAGGGCTCGAAATGACTTAGTTTTTCTCATTTTATTGGCTAAGTGTCTTAAACTTGATAAGAATCATACAACCAAGTAGTAGAAAGTTTAAATGAGTATTCTAGGACTTGCATGAGCAAATAGAACTTAAAATAGACATAGAGGTAGGATTATAGGAATATGAAACCTAAAAAATGCTCGAAATGGCTTAGTTTTTCTCATATTGATTGGCTAAGTGTCTAAACTTGCTTGAAATCATACAACCAAGTAGTAGAAAGTTTAAATGAGTATTCTAGGACTTGCATGAGACATTAGAACTTAAAATAGACATAGAGGTAGGATTATAGGAACATGAAACCCAAAAAAGGCTCGAAATGGCTTAGTTTTTCTCATATTGATTGGCTAAGTGTCTTAAACTTGCTTGAAATCATACAACCAAGTAGTAGAAAGTTTAAATGAGTATTCTAGGACTTGCATGAGCCATTAGAACTTGAAATAGGCATAGAGGAGGTTATAGGAACATGAAATCCAAAAAAGGCTCAAAATAGCTTAGTTTATCTCATTTTGATTGGTTAAGTGTCTTAAACTTGCTTGAAATCATACAACCACGTAGTAGAAAGTTTAAATGAGTATTCTAGGACTTGCATGAGTAATTAGAACTTGAAATAGGCATAGAGGTAGGATTATAGGAACATGAAACCCAAAAAGGGCTCGAAATGACTTAGTTTTTCTCATTTTGATTGGCTAAGTGTCTTAAACTTGCTTAGAATCATACAACCAAGTAGTAGAAAGTTTAAATAAGTATTCTAGGACTTACATGAGCAATTAGAACTTAAAATAGACATAGAGGTAGGATTATAGGAACATGAAACCCAAAAAAGGCTCAAAAATAGCTTAGTTTATCTCATTTTGATTGGTTAAGTGTCTTAAACTTGCTTGAAATCATACAACCACGTAGTAGAAAGTTTAAATGAGTATTCTAGGACTTGCATGAGCCATTAAAACTTGAAATAGGCATAGAGGTAGGATTATAGGAACATGAAATCCAAAAAAGGCTCGAAATGGCTTAGTTTTTCTCATTTTGATTGGCTAAGTGTCTTAAACTTGCTTAATCCATTCTTGCAGGAAAGTTATGACAAAACTCTTGCTCAATGTGAAGAAAGAGGTGAAACCAAGGCCCCGAACCAGATTTTCTTTGAGACTGTTGGTGGCAGAAAGAAAGGTTGGGTTCCTGGTTTGGGGACGAGTACAGACCTCTATTTTGAGAGGTCTTCGAGGGGAGGAGGTAGTTCGTCCTCCAGTTGCACTCCTTCCATGTTTTCTCAGTTGTCTGCGAAGTTTGAGGAAGAGAGTGCCGAGATGCAAAGAGAACGTGAGCGGATGCAGAAGGTGATAAAAGAGGAACGCATCGCCAGGCAAAAGGAGAGAGAGGAGGATCGCAGGGTGTATGATGAGTACCTGACGCATATGAGGGCCACTATGGAGACATACAGCCAGATGATGAGCCAGTGTGGTGGTTCATTCCCCTCTCCCGGGCCTCGAGACCCCCCAGCGGCGGTGGTGATGCGTGTGCGACTTAGGATCCTACATTAGCTTGCACTATCTATCTTGTTTATATTTCGGAACGTGAAAACATATAATTTAGTTAAAACCGTTAACTTATGTTTATGTATGTATGAATTTATATTAGTGTATTTATGAATATATATTTAATGCAAACAGGTCATTAGTGCAGAATTCGGCGCATTAGCGGACAACTTGAGTATATATTTAATTTGAGCCATGCAAGAGGTCGAGGAATTAGCGACCGCTTTCTAAATGTAGCGTCCGCATAACCTGACGCAAAATAGCGTCCGCCTTGTACCGGACGCTAACGTTAGCGTCCGCTTGGACGGACGCTAACTACCGTCCGCTGCACAAAACAGACGCTATTTTGCGTCAGACTTTTTTGCGGACGTGCACGTAGTAAAAGTGGTCGCTAATACTTAGCGTCCGCCAATCGGACGCTAATCCAGCCATTAGCGACCAAGGCTTTTGCATCGGCTCTTTAGCGTCCGTTGGCGGACGCTAAATTATTTACCGTCCGTTCTCGCTTTTTTACCGTCCGATTTTGTCGGACGCTAGACCCCAACATTCTTGTTGTGCAAATTTAAAAAGAATAGACGAAGTAGCAATCTTATTATTTGTCTTAAAGCTCACCTTATAGCTTTGGTGTAACCCACCATGTTGTCACTTATGACCACAAAAACGTAATTTAGAGGTGGGCATGGGTCGGGTGAGGCTGGCACGGTTATGGGCGAGGCTCAGCCTGATCCGTTGTCCGCTACATGGGTCGTGGGCCTGCCACGGTCAAGAAATTTTTTTCTGGCCCAGCCCGGCATGAGCCCACCTATATGGCTTGTGGGCCGGCCCACTGGCCGAACGCTTCTTTTCTATGTTTTTTAGTCTAAAACTACAAAAAACAACATAATATACGGGCCAGGCTTGCGGGAGGCATGAGCCCAGCCCGCAGGCCCGTGGGCCTAGGCCGAGTCATGAACAAAATCTGAAAATTTCAACCCTGGCACGGCACGACACTCATGGGCTCAGGCCGACCGGACCAGCCATTGCTCAAAGCCCACGAGTTGATCCCGTGAACAAGCCCAACCTCGGCCTCGTCCATTCCCAGGTCTAAGTAGCATACTACAAGGCCAAAGTAGATTGAGTAAAATAGCAATCACTACCGCCGGTCTTTATTAGTTTGCCCGTTTTCCTTTTTGGGATGTCCTTTATTAGTTTACCCATTACTTTGTTTCTATTTTTGGAATGGATTTACTAACTTGCGTCACACATACATTCAACTTCCCACAATATTGTTTCTCCTAAACTTTGTGCAAAAGAAACGGGTAAACTAATAAAGACGGGAGGGAGTAGTAGGTTATACACACGTTCCTATAAAGAGGATCGTGAGCATGCTACAAAACACAACTTTCAAAATAGCATACGCAACCTGAATTAATGAAATGGACATGGGATGAACATCAAGCCAAATCTAATAAACACGAACAATCTCAAACCATATCCAATAAAAATGGGCACAAAATGAACATTAAGCCATATCTAATAAACACGAACAAATTCAAAACGGATTTGATACACTAGTAGAATAATTCTATATTGTTGCGGTTTTTTCGGGCTTATTGCTGCGATTTTCACACCCCTTCCAATCAAGGCACAACAATAGGTCTTCCTATTGATGGAAATCCAGATCCACAACAATAGGTTAGTCTATTGATGTGGTTTCTCCAAACAATTGCAGTACTAGGTCGCACATTGAAATTTTATAAATATTTTCTTAAATAAATAAACAGTTTCAAAAATATTTTAAAATTGAAATCAGATTTTATCTCGTAAAAGTTGATTTCTTGATTTAAAGGGATAAAAGAAAGTAGTACAAAAATGCGTCAAGTGAAAAGGCTGGCCAGATTGATTGTGCACCTGGCGACCACGTGCGCTCATCGCATTGGTTGTAACGCATTAGACGCACCAATATGCGCCTCACACAACGCACTATTTGCACGACGTGGAGTTTGCTTTTCTTTTTTTTTAAAAAAAATATTTTTGTATCATGATTCTCGGATCAAAATACATTTCACGTACTCTTTGCTCCCGAATACTTGCGAACTCTCATACTCTGATACTTTCAAACACACACAAACACATATTTACAAATACATACACGCATATTTCGATCGATCTTCACAAGGTTCGTTGAAAGGCTTTACGATTGCTCCTTTCGAGAGTTGTTATTCCATCAACCCAAGCCATACCATATATTTTTTTAGGGTTCTTGAATGTATTTCTCTAATTTATTTATTGAAGTTACTAAGATTTTATCTCATGATGTAGATCCCTAGTAAAAATCATTCTTTCTATATTCTAAGCTCTGTTCTTTGTTTTTATTTTTCTTATATATTATTTTTATAATTGTCCTGCTTATATTTTCATCACCAAAATGTTATAATTGATAATCAAGACCTAATGAATTGTTCTAATATTAATCAGATACTTTGGACAGCCTATTGGGAACCTTGTAATTTTGATTGTTTAATAACGTGTCGCTAAAAAATAGTCTTTTGATGTGTTTAATCAACCAGCTTAGCCTAATATTTTCAGGGTGCTCGAAAATATTTTTTGGTTATTCTTTTGCATGAAACTTGTTGTCAATCGATATTTAGTAGAGCCCAGCAATGGGAGAACGTGGTTCCTGACCATACGTATTCGTATCCCCACCCCCAAACTCGCCTTTTTTGGTTCGTAACTATTAACGAAGTTATGACGGGGAAATCTACATTAGATAAGTCTCTAAAATGTCCCTACGGTTTCCCAAATATCCAATTAGGTTTATGAGTCTTCCTCTAAAGACTTGTCGGCGACTTCGAAATACTTTTAAATAAAATCTTAACAATGAGATAGTCAAATACGCGCTCACACCGCGTAGATGAAATAAAATCACGCCTACACCAGCATATTTACTAAAGCTCTTTGTAGACAACAATTTGAATTTTTGTTGTCCAAATTGGGTATGAGGAATGTGCACTCTCATACTTGAGAGGGGTGTTAGAACTCTAGATATGAATATATGATAGATATTATTTAGAGATTATTATATCGAGTTTGCATGGATTCAAGACTTTGTCTTTTAGGTTGTATAAATAGATATCTATGATAAATATAAACAAAACACAACTTTGATCAAACTAAACAATCATTGAGTACAATAGCAAAATCCCCCCATCTGGCTTAAATCTCTCTATATTACAACAAAGGAGGAATTATAATAAATTAACTTAGTTTTGACTTAAAATAGTCTTACTCAATCAAGCCCCGCCATTTTATGTCCACATTCTTTCTCTTCCTTCTGGTAAACTTTCTATTATCTCTCCTCTCTTGCTTGATTGAATTTCTTTTTGGAGTATTAATTTTATTAAAGTTTCTTATCTGGAAGAGTTTTCTTACTTATTTGGTTTATAAATTTTTTAACTTTTTAATCATGAAGTGATGTTTCTACAGATATTTTCATAGTTTATTACAGCATATCGTCAGCTAATGTAACTGGGATTAATGTTTGATTCTGCTTGTTCAATACTTTATAAAATTGCACTCATATTGAATTGTATTTCTAATTTAAAATTATTTTTTCTCTCATTCATCACTATAATACTACATTTTGTCACATCTAATCTAAGATCTGATAGAAAAATTAAATCTTTATGTCATGATCAAACATTATATTATGCATTAAATATCTGATCATGTTTGACTCACAACAGATCACAATTCAACAAAAGTATTTTAATGTCCAAATCATCTTAATTTTATATTAATCTTGACGTTATCCTGTATGAGATTTAGAGCTATACTCAATATTCAGGATAGATTTGAAGTATTAAACAATGAGATTTGAATTTAGGGTCTGAAACAAATGCCATTACATTAATGAAATATTGCAATGAAAATGACTGACATTCTTTGTTTGCCATTTTAAGATGAATCCCAAATTTTTTTCAAAGTATATTGTACAAATTGCTTACTGCTTGTTTATGGGTTAAACTGATGTACATATCTACTATAGTATCTTCATTTCTGGGTTTTCAGACATGGAGATTCCACCTAGCCTGAGCTTATACCCGTTGCACCGATGTAAAATTCTGCACCTGGTTTGTGTCTCTATGAACTTTAATTTGCAATAGTGGATGTATCATTTCTTTGATGTCTGTATGAACATGTTTATAAATAACGGGGTTTGTCATGTTGACATAGGTTCGGCATGCACAAGGGATTCACAACGTAGAAGGCGCAGAGAAGTATAAAACGTCTCCTGAACTGATTGATCCCTGCCTCTCATCACTCGGATGGGAACAGGTAATTTTGTAGTTTGTGTCTTGATATATTAGCCATTAGATCAATTGAGAATGCTCGGTGTAAAGGTTGTTGTTTCACAGGTTCAGAATCTTCGGAAACATGTTTGTGCTACGGGACTACTGCAGAGGATTGAGCTAGTCATCACCTCTCCTATGTTGAGGTATCTAACTGAAAATTCAGGGTACTTTGTTCAATTTCCAATAGTGATGATTGTTGGGGTAGTTGTTTTGTAGAGAGCAGAAACTTTGCACAAAAATATTGTGCTAATAGAAAGCATGAACCAAGTAGTACTTGCTGTGGATGCTGCAGATGTGGGATATCCACATTGTGACTTCAAGGTCCAAGGTTCCAAACTTCCAATCCCACCATCTTTAAGTTCTTAGAGTTTCGATTATCATATCCCCCCTCCCCCTGTTCGCTCCAAGGGCTTGGCCTACATAATTTGACTAAGAAACCGTGAGTTTGAGGTATAGTTGGGTTCCTTTATGTGCTACATTGAGTGTAAGAAAAATGTCCTTGAAAGAATTTATGATAAATTCAGTTTTGAAGGGAGTAATAATAATTCATATTGGTTTTTATGTGTTGTGCCTGTGTGTTTGTTGAAGATCTATATTGTAATTTGTAGCTCACCTTTTTCAAACATTTTATGGTACACTTATGGTTTTAGAAGTGTCTCAATGATCCCTCCTACCATTATCTCTCAGTCAATATATAATGCCGGTGAGATGTTTTATGATTTACGATTATGTTGTAGTGCTATGTCACTACGTATGACATATCTTCAGTACTTCACGTTGTGATGTCTGTGTCTAACCCAGTACCTGCAGCTTTCCTATTATCCAGCATTTCAGGAGGAACCTTTCTTCAGTTGTTTCTTTGTTCTTTGGAGGTTGAGAAGGGGACGAGTGCTGGGGTGATCCTCTCTCGTCTTTGATACAACTTTCTTCCTCTTGCTGTTCTTTTTGCATGTTGTTAGCTGCTTTGCTCATGTAATTTTTCTGATGCACACTTGTTTTTGTAGGACAATGCAGACTGCGGCCGTAGTTTTTGGTGGAGGCAATCATGAGAGCGAGATGAGTGAAACCCCTCTGATGGTGGGAAATGGGAAGAATGATCATTCTACTGTATCAAGTCAAAACTGTCCGCCATTCATAACGCAGGAGCTTTGTCGAGAACGCCTGGTGTGTGTATAGACTGGTTTGCTTTATCTGTAGGGAAAAGTCCATTTCCAGATGTCTCTGAATCTTGAAGATCGGTGTATACCTGATCCATTTGTTTTTAAGCAAAAAACAGACTATTTTCTCTTCTTGAATCTTGATAATCATTCACACTTTTTGCAAAATGTTGAAGTTATACAATGGGAGTCATTTTTGTGTCTTTTTCGTGGCTAACTTGTACCATAATACCTCTGACTGAGTGAAGCTTTCGCACAGGGAGTGAATACATGCGATAAGAGGGGAAGCATTAGCGAGTACAAGAGTCTGTTTCCAGCAATCGATTTTTCCCTGGTAAGCACACTAGCTATCTTTTATCAGTTCTGATGGACTGACTTGATTGTTCCTAGTCTTTTAGGTCATATTTTATCCTATGCACCCAGATAGAAAGTGATGAAGACATCTTGTGGAGAGAGGATGTCAGGGAGTCAGATGAGGAACTTTCAGCTCGAGGAGTGAAGTTCATGAAATGGTAAGCAACCACTAAATATAATATTGGGTTTTTCTACATAGTAACCCTGTGTTTTACGAAATAATATGTTGTACCCGATATTTTTGAAATTTTCACGTTGTACCCCTAAGATTTATTAACATTACACAAAATACCCTTATACACGATCTAAAACATTATATTTTGGGACTTTCTTATCCTGTGGGCCTAGAGTAAGATTTTGTAGCCTTGTTAGATTACTGAGGTTTGGGATATGATCTGATAAATTAAACACTAAATGAGATTTAGAGTAGGAATTTTTATTAGTAAGGGTATTTTGAGTGACGTTTAAAGAGTTTAGGGGTACAATATGTTAAGTTCAAAAAGGTTGGGTACAACATAGAATTTCGAAAAACACAGGGGTACTACATAGAAAAACCCTATAATATTTATCCTATTCATCCTCATATGAGTTACTGCATCGCCCAATGATTGTAAGGATTTTGTGAAGGAATCACAACAGATCAAAATAATTTATCTTCAAATGTTTCTCCAGCTCGTTTTTACTGATGAGACTAGACTTTTGAAGTAGCTTGGTAAGCTGCCAAATTCTCTCTATCTCATCAGAGTTCAATATTCATAACCAGTCTTTATTGTCATTGCTTGAAGGCTAGGCGCATGTCCTGTTCTTGAGCTTGATATCATCTAGCTACAAGATGGGCCTAAATATTTACCGGAATTTGGAGGGCAGAGGGGGTGAAGCTTTTACCTTCCAATCTAAAAAGTGTAGACCTTAGGTTTTCCTCTTCGCCACGAATTTGGCAACCTTATAACTAAATTGTGCCTGAATTTTGATAATCATTTGGCTACAATCTTGAATGATGAAATCTCGGAGATGCATTATCATGTATAAGATTCGGAGCTCTGCCTAGTTCCTACCACTTAGGAACTATTCTTCTTTCTAACTTTTTTTATTTTAAATTGTATGTTGAATAACACATGTTCTATATTGAAACAAAAATATTAGTTGTGCAAAACCATTCTAGATGGTGCATGTGGATAGTATGATACATAACATTTGTATATAATAAACAACAGTTATATTTAAATTTTGGTATTAAATATCAGCTGCATCGCGACCACACTGTAAGGGTTTTTGCTTACCATGAACGGGATATAAGGCCGTACCGGGAAAGCGATTCTGCGATCAATACGGCAATCCCAATCGTATCCCAGATTTATTACCATGAGTTGCATATACAACCATACATGTCAGGATCAAACAAATCTTTCTAACCCTTAAGAACTAAGAATTTTTCAAAAGATTGGCTCTCAATACAAATAGTTTCTTGCAGGCTGTGGACTAGGAAGGAGAGAGAGATCGCCATTGTCACACACAGTGCATTTTTGTTTCAGACTCTGCCAGAGTTTGGCGACGATTGCCACCCGTCAACAAAGAATGAGATTTGCAAATTGTAAGTGCTGCATCTGCCCTGTAGTTTTAGGCAATTAGTGATTAGTATTATTTTCTTTATTCTTTTTACTAATTGAGGCTTACGCTTAAAATTTGCACAGCTTTGCGAATTCCGAACTTCGATCAGTGATTTTGGTGGACAAAAGGTGAGAAGTGAGAACCACTATCCATAACAAAGATTATGTAAGCTTCTGTTCTTAACCATTGTATTGTTAATCTGCAGTTTAACAGGAATTGATGAGGTAAGAACAAACTATCCTGGTAGTATATCTCACACTTGACCTACCAAGTGACATAGTGAATGCACAACGAGAATCAGATGACAGCCAGCATCAAGAGAGTGGGGTTAATTGAGAGCAGAACAGGAATAGGCTTTGTCATTGTTTCATTAATTGGCTTTGTTATTGTTCCATTAGTTAAGACATGAATGTGCTTTGTATAAAACTTGCAGTGTATATTGAAGTATATAGTTTTTGGATTACCTAAATACCGTGATTTTGCTTATATCTCATTCAATATTTTGAATATAAGTTCTAAATTGCAAAGGTTTGTCTCTTTGTAATATAGGAGATAACCAGATTAAGAGGACATATATAAGTTTATTTCGAAATATGCAAATTATTGCAAAAGCTTGTAAATTTGTCTCAAGCATCACCAGAAGGGGAAGGAGGATTTGGAGATAATTTTGGCTATGTTTGGTTGAACAGAATATACTTTCAATTTCAACGGAACATGATTTCCATTATATATAAATATATACTTCCTCAATTGATCGAATGACGTCAATTATGAACGTCGCCTCTCAAGCATCACCGGAAGGGGAAGGAGGATTTGGAGATAATTTTAGCTATGTTTGATTTCCTCAAGAACAACACCCAAAGCTTTGCAAGCAGTTGGACCCATACACTTTGAAGCAGCCCCTGAATCATAAAGTCTACGGGGCCAAGGAGAACCATTTTCAATTGATCGAATGACGTCAATTATGAACGTCGTCTCTCCCTCATCCGTAGTTTCAAAATGCGCATCAATCAAAGGTTCCAAATTGATATCACAAACCATTTTTTAGGAGAGAGAAAATGATTTTGAAGCAAAATTGCAAAGAACAGAAAGAAAACGAAGATGAGGAGAGAGAGAAAGAAGATCTGAAGACGAAGTTATGAGGGGAGAGAGAGTAGATCTGAAAAACTTATAGAGAGATGAGCAGTTATGAAGGAGAGGGAGATGAGCAGTTATGAGGGAGATGAGCAGTTATGAGGGAGATGAATGATGATGAAGAACCCTAGGTTAGATGAAGAGGTGGGTGGGAATTCAATTGGGGTAGTTGGTGGGGGCATAAAAAATGGTGGGAATCATTAGTTTTAGGTTAGGATTAATCAGATTATTAGATGTAGATTAAAGAACATAACACAAGTTAGTAAGGGTAAAATGGTAAAATTGTAAAATTGTAAAATTGTAAGGCAAAAGTTACTAAATAAGGAAAAAAAAATAACAATGTATCATCTATTTTGAAACACCCCAAAATAGACAATGTCCCATCTATTTTGAAACGGAGGAAGTATATAAAAAGAAGACATTTTTCCGCAAAG